>NC_136959.1:52675287-52972787 GCF_032717465.1 Coenobita brevimanus | reverse complement strand
AGTGTACAGGGTACTTACGACACGTCCGTAGTCGTCGCGAAGATTAACCCGATTCCTCTATGGCTCTGACAGTGGTGAAGGTGCACTTGATGCACGTACAGTAATCCAGTGTTGTGCTGCACTTAATCCTTTGCACTGTTAATTATAATTGTTTAACACAGCACATTCTGTTCTTACTTGTGCCATGCCAGTGTTGCACTCCGCACTTAATCCTTTGCACTCTTGAATTTTAATTTCTTAACACTGCACAACACTAAATTCCCATGTGGTCTGGTGGTGAGGTATTGCAGTGTATTCACCGTCCACCACAAAAGCGAGCACATGGGCAGCCATGGCGATGAGCATGCAGTCACAACGGTAGGTAGGTGGGAAATGAGGAGGATACAGGGATGCTCTAATGGACGTCGTCGGAACTATGCGCCAAAACACAGCTGTTCGTCACAGCACGGCAAATTTAGGGTAGGGATGAGCACATATTGGCTCCCCCCTCCCCCCCCAGTTCCAAAGCCCAAAATGTCCCGGACTTGGGGTGTCTGGGTCTTAAAGGGAATACTGTACTCTGGTTCATCTTTAGCCCTACTTTGAGACTTTCTCTGTTCAGGTCATTTAACATTTCTTGCAGTGTCTGTTGTTTCTGAGATTAGGACAATGTCATCTGCAAATCTTAAATGGTTTAGCTTTTCTCTATTTATGTTCACTCCCTTGTTTTCCCAGTCTAGCTTTCTGAAAGTACTTTCTAAGCATGCTGTAAATTATATTGGTAAAATTCTATCTCCCTGACACACACCCTTTTCAATCTTAATTTTTTCCGAACCCTTGTGTAATTTAACTGTAGCATTTCCCTCTTTATAAATGTTTTTGAGCAGTTTTACAATGTTCTCATTCACTCCTTGTTCTTGCAATGAATTTATAATTGCATTTATGATTTTCATAATCAACAAAACCTAAGCACAGTGGTTTATTATCTTCTGTAGTTTTCTCAGTTAGTTGATTTTGTGTCTAGATGATCAGTAGGCGAATACCTGCTTCAGAATCCCACCTGTTCACGAGGTTGGTTTTCCTCCAAATTTGTTGTTATTCTGCTCGTAAGGACTTTAGCGAAAAGTTTGTAAATGACTGATAATAAGCTGATGGGTCGATAGTTACTAAGATCTTCTGAGTCATCTTTTTTGTAAAATAAAGTAACTATTGCATTATACCATGTTTTGGGAATTTTCTTCATTTTTATACATTGAGTAAATAAGTGAGCAAACCTGTTTTGTACTTCTACTCCTGCATCCAACAGTAATTCTGCTACTATTCCACCATCTCCGGGAGCCTTTCCTCTTTTCATTTTTTAAGAGAAATATTTAGTTCGTCTAGTGTTACCTCAGGTATTTCACTTGTGTCAGCTGAAAAGTTAGCTATTGGTACTACTGTCTTTGATGCATACAGTTCTTTTTAAAATTTTTCAACTCTCTTCACCATCTTATCACTGCATTTAATGACTTCATCATATATATATATATATATATATATATATATACAGTAGTGGGGAGCGCAAATGAAGTAGGACCTTGTGCAAGCGCAATGTGCAATCCACAGTTCACTACCTTGCGCAAGCGCAAGTTCGCAGTCTGACAAGTATTTAGCTTGTGCAATGTCGCAAAGCGCAAGCGCAAACCATTTGGATATATTTGTGGAAATTACTGTAAAATAGTGAGATATTTACATAAAATAGCATACTTACTTACTTCTATTTATTATTTTTTATTTGTAATTTGTACAAGTGCGCAATCTATTATTTAGCTTGCGCAGTGTCGCTAAGTGCTAGCGCAAACCATTTGCATTTATTTGTGGGAATTACTGTAAAATATTGAGATATCTAAACAAATTAGCATACTTACTTTTACTTATTATTATTCTATCTATCCATCTGTAGGTAGGTGGGGGCGCCCACCATCCACTCACTCAATGTAGTGCTGCTCTCGGGTGTCTGCCCTGTCCTCTCCTCCATCCATGTTTCCTTCCATCTTCTTGTGTCTTTTTTTCCTTTATTCTTTTCTCCTCCTTCTGCCTACAGGTGACTTTACACTCCCTCTTCTGTCTTTCATTCCTTCATTCTTTCCTCTCCCTTCTGCCTGTGGGTGACTCTACACTGAATGACAAGCCAAATGGTTTCCTGTACACCTGGAAACCATTTACTACGCTGGGTGGTAACCATATAACCAAGTTTTGGCGCCTGGTGGTTTAGTGGGTAATTATTGTGCTCCAGTCGGTTTGAACCGGTGAAGGTTTATATCCAAGGGGTGATTGGGGTTTATTGCTCATGTAATGCCACTCAGGGATGAGTGAGGTTGGTCACTCTCATCTTAAATGTTAGGACCAGCTGCCTAGCCCCATGCTCCTACGCTCCTCATGGGGCAACGTAAGATTGGATGATTGGATGGTTGGATCTATCTATCTATTGCTAGACACCTAAATCACGTAAGGGGTGGCTACTGGCCACAAACAAGCAACAAATCGCCTCCACTTCGCCCTGTCCCCCGCCATTTCACTGTGCTGCTCCCAGCTCACACCTCCCTCTCTCATAAACTTCTCCACTTCATCTCTCCATCTCATCCTTGGCCTCCCCCCTCCCTCTTCCACCCCCCCACCTCACTCACATACACTCTCCTCATTAGTCTCTCACTCTCCATCCTCTCCATATGACCAAACCACCTCAACGTGTTTTTCCTAACACTTCCTATCACATCCACGTCCACACCGCAACGCTCCTTCACTTCCTCCTTTGTCAGTCTGTCTTTCCATGTAACTCCACAGGCTCCTCTCAAATAACTCATTTCCACTGCTCTCACTCTTGACTTCTGTCCCTCCAACAAGCTCCAAGCTTCACTCCCATACATTAGAGTTGGTATCACAATACTGTCACGTAGTAACATTTTCACTTGTGGAAGTTCAAACAGAGGAGTGAGCGGGCTGCGAAGCGGTGGGGCAGGGAAACAAAGGCTGTGATGCTGCCAGTTTTACTTTTATCTGCATGTGTAACTCCTTACAAAAATCATTAAAACGTGCAGTTTGTCCCGACATTTAAGATGAGAGTGATCCCAGTGTTGTAAATGATTTCTTGGTTCACAGGAAATTATTTGGCTTGCCACTATATGTAGAGCTACCCTAAAAGCAGATTACCACTACACTAAATGGTTTTCAAAGCTAAAATTGTCTAACAGTAATAAAAAAAAAAAAAAAAAAATGAAGGAGTAAAGAACAGTGATGCAGTATATTAGTGAGGTCAATATATTGTACGGATTCTGAGCAAGTTTTCAGTTTTGCTGTTAAATATGAGTAGGTTTTAAGGAAATCCTAAATTTTTAAATTTCTTTTCAATATGTTACCTGCAGCCTCAAGAGATGAATGCAGAGTGGTGGTATGAACCAAACTTAGTTACTAGACTTGTCCACAACTATCGCTGTCATCCTGACATCCTTACAGTTCCATCCAGCCTCTTCTACGACAACGCACTTTTGCCCTCGGCTAATTTGAAGGTATGAGTGAATACAGTGTACAGTACAGTATTGTTACTGTGTAAGTCTTATTGTTGTTACCCTTTATAGACTAAACTCATTCTTCAAGTACAGTAGAGTTTATAATGCATGATTGTCATTACTTTGGATTTTTATGTACCAGAGTCTTATGGATGGTTGGTGCTTAGGGGTAAAGAAAAGAAAAACAAACAGCTTTTTGTATAGACAGAAAACCATTTTTCACTTGTGAAGACCGAGTTTAAGACCCCATAAATTGGCATTAAGCCAGTTACTAGGTAGAACGAAAAGAGAGTATTAGGTGAGGTCTGCAGACTGGTTGATTAGGAAAATTTTTATAGAAAGTAAGTGGGAAATTCAGTTCATCTGATCTCATGGATCTTGGGAGGAAAGTGGAGTCAACCAGCTGAAAAAAAATCTTACTGAAGTCTGAGTTGGTGCTTTGAATCTTGCCAGTTTTAACCCTTCGGCTGTGGCGGCCATGATGACGAGCCATGTGCTCGGTGTGGAGAAGTGGGGACAAATGATGTGTTTTCAACTCGTATTTTAACCCACTTATCCCTTATCTTAAAAGCTAAAATCTTTGTCTGAGAAATTTAATCTTTCTACTGTCATTTGCAACAGACTATGTGTCTGTAGGTACTCCCAGCCAGAAGAAAGCTTTGAAAGAAGACAAGGTGTGTTTTGCCCATCTGCCGCGGGAAATAGCCCAGTGCGGTGGAAATTGCCTCCTCCAACTACCAAGTTGCAAGATATATTTCACACAAACAAGGGTTTCTGCCATGTTGTCTCATCACAATAAATACTGTACAGTAATATAAAAAAAACACACTTGTAGTGTTGTATGATTTTACTGCTATATTCCGTAATGTGTGCGCTAGAGTTAGCAAAACAGTAGCAGTGTGAGGAAAATCATCACAAACTTTATAAAACTTGATGAAAGGCTTTTATTTTCAATTATTTTTATAAAGCTTGTTGATATAATGTCATTTATGAATCATTTCATAGCATAACTGCACAGTTTCCAACTGCAAAAATATTCACTAGTTAATGTGTTTAGCACATGACTTCACTTATTATCACAGAAAAAAATTGGTAAATCAATAGTATTTTATCACAGTAATTCAAAATATAGTATAAAATAACACTTTCAGCCGCTATCGTATGATTTCACTACGATTTGGGTGCATACTGTGTTTCGTATTGTTTACGGGAGAAAGAGAGAGAGAGAAGAGAGAGAGAGAGAGAGGCAGTGTTAAACTCGTTTAGACCTGCCTGTATTGAGGGTATGTGTACATGTTTGCATGTACTCATATGTATGTATGTGTGCATATTCATGAGTGAGAGAATCACAGAAAAAATCACCACATGTATTTTATGACAGTAATTCATAGTATAATATAAAATAACACTTTCTATGACTTGTATTATTTTATTGCGATTTAGGTACATATTATTTCATATAATATATGAGAGAGAAAGAGAGATTGGCAAGAACAAAATTTATACCACCCAGATATCAGAAAAATACACTTCCATTCACTCAGATGATTCTCATCCTCCTCAAACTTCACTTATATGCTGAGAGAGAGAGGTGAAGAGGGGGGGGGGGGAGATTAGCAAGAACAAAATTTATACAACCCAAACATTAAAAAAATGCTCTTCCTCTCACTCAGATGATTTTCTTCCTTCTCAAACTGCACTTGTATCCTGAATATATACAACCCAAACATCAAAAAATACAATTCCTCCCCACTCATGTGATTTTGTTCCTACATGAGCTGCACTTGTATGCTGATGATGATGTATACTGAAATGTATTACACATTGCACACTATTAAGGAGGGCATTAGAGGAAAGAGATAATGAGAAAAGAGATGAAGAGTGAATGAAAGAATACCATTCATGGGGCAACACTGGATTAAATGATGACTGGATGAATGAATAAAATTGTGGAGAACATAGTCATAAGCAAAATAAAATAATCCTTGGGCTATATATATATATATATATATATATATATATATATATATAAGGTGGTAATTCTGAGGAGAGAGGTGGATTTGGAGAAATCGAAGGAACCCAAGCAGAGAAATGGAGACAACAGAAATAACCCTCTTGCCACAGTGTCACAATAGACACTTTGGCAGGGGGGGGGGGGAGAGAATACAAATTTTTCTTACAACATAAACATAGGCTTCAGCAAAATGAGAAGAGGAGGGTTGGCACTTCCACATGTTCTGTCAGTTAATTATTTCCCCTTAGTTTCTGTTTTAACCTTCTTTTTTGTTATGGTTCACTGAAACATACAATGTATTCTTTCATGGAACCACCTCCTGTGGCTTTCTCTCTGTTAATGAAGCTTTACCATTTCCAGTAATTTTGTTTTGTTTGTAAAGGCTCTAACATGCTTGCATGCATCAGCCGTGGTCATCTAATGGCAGTTTTCCATGCTGCTCAATCTCTGGCAGCCTCTCTATTCAGTTCCTTATCCCTGAGGTTACACTGTAGGACCTTGTCCCATGTCTTTTTTTTTTGTCTGCCTCTAACATCTCCACCTTCAGCGTTCATACCTCTCACTCCCCACACCCAGTTGTCATCCTCCATCCTCTCCTTATGCCTAAGCCCTATCAGTTTACCCTTGTTCATCACATCAGTAATACATTCAGGTCCCATGCTTCTTCTCAGCTGTTCATTTGCAGTCCTAATCCCCCAGGCCTGTCATTCAAGGGTGCACTACACATCCATCTGATCATTCTCAGCTCTTTCATTTTGAGCCTCCAAATGTCTTCCTCATTTATTGCCCAAATCTCATTGTTGTACAGCATTACACTTCTAACACATGCTGCTGCATACACTGACCCATAGCACAGAGGGAGACCCCTCTCAGTATCAGAAGAGGAAACAATTCACTAAATTTCTTCCAACCACTCCTTACCATTGCTTCCAAGCTAGCTCCATCCCCATCTCCAACATATACAGGCAAACTCCAATTTACGATACCCCTAGATGTGATACCCCAGAATAAGGATGGGGGTAGAAATCCCACCCTACCACACATATTGTAGGCCTGCCCCTCATTTTGCGATTTATTTTTTTCCAATTTTGATGGTATTTTAGGCCTAAATTTTGTGTTTAGGTTGATTTATAAACTGCTTTTAGACTTAGATTAATGTATTTTAGTCATGAGTGGACACTGTCATTTTGGGTATGGATTCTCACCCATCAGACAAGGTGCAAAACAGTGTGGACAACTAAGCAACCCAAGAAAGAATATTTCATGTTTGACCATTGAACTGTCATCAAACCTATCGTGGAATACATGATAATAATTTGAAAGAAATATTAATAATTATGAAAATCACAGAGAGTAAATATTTCATGTACTGATGAAAACTGTGACATAAACATAAAACACATGAACTCACACAATTCATCAAACAACAGAACATACACATTGCCATCTTACAAGAAACAAAACTACACAGAGCACAGAAAACACCAACATTTCATAACTTCACCACCGTTCGACAAGACCGGGCCGACGGTGGTGGTGGTGGACTCATCACCCTTATACACAAATCCATCAACTTTGCAGATACCAGTGCACACACAAAGTCACTTCTCCCCCCACATGACACCACAACAGAAATACAATCAATTAAAATACGCACTGGTAACAAATCACACATAACAATCACTAACACATACATTCCCCCCCAGTTGTCCCCCACAGTACCACACACTTACTCTCCACAGATACACCACATCACTAACATACCCAACATCATCCTGGGTGGTGATTTCAACACCAAGTCGTCGGCCTGGCATGTCAACAACCCTGACACAGACAGAGGGCTGGTGCTACAATCCCAGACAGATCATCTCTTCATACTAAACAGTCTAGACCAACATACCCATATCCCACACCAAGCCCTCTTCCTTCCATCATCTCCAGACATCACCTTCTGCTCCCCAAACCTCGCCCCCACTATATCATGGAGAGTGGTCAAAAGCCTAGGTTCTGATCACCTCCCAATCATCATCACTACCAAAACCAGAATCACCCCAGCTGGCCACAAACACACATACACTAATTATAAGAGAGCCAACTGGGAGGCCTTTGTAACTGAAACAGAACAACATCTTGAAACTAAACAGTACACCCATCACAAACATCAACACCGCTGTGCACACTTTCGATACAATTATACAAAACTCAGACAAAAGACACATCCCTAGAGGCAACAGAAAGAGACACAACCCCAACTTCACACCAGAAATTCAAGGCATCATCAGACAACGGGACACTGCGACACTCCCCAACACCCCATACACAAGACATCATACAACAAATACAAGAACTCAACACTGAAATAAACAATAAAATATCAGAACAGCAAACACTAAACTGGAAAAATTACCTCCAAACACTTGACCACAAAACAAACATCAGCAAACTCTACAAAACACTAAACAGCATCACACTTTCCAACAGCAACACCACACAATCACACGCTGCCATCACAACAACAGACACCATACCCTCAAACAAACAAGAAGCAAACACTCTCATCAATCGCTTTTCACAAGTCAGCCATCTAAACCCCCATCCTGAAGACCGACGTATCATCCGATGTAAGAGACAGTTCCCCACAGACCCAGACTATGCACCTTTCACTTACAACCAGACGAAGGACATCATTAACAACCTCAAGCACTCATCTGCCTGTGGACCAGACAACATAAGCAACATTCACCTTAAACACCTAGGACCACAAGGCATACAAGCACTCACCAACATATCAAACTACAGCTACCCACACAACATAATACCCAACATCTGGAAGCATGGCAATATCATCACTATCCCTAAACCCAACAAAGACCCCATGTTACCCTCCTCACATCGCCCCATCACACTCCTCTGCACCCCCTCTAAAGTCACTGAACGACTGGTACTACAGCTAGTCACACTTCATATTCCCCTAGCCCAGTCACAACATGGTTTTAGGCCACTACACTCCACAAACACCCTTCTTACAGACCTTACACAGAGAGTTTTCGATGGCATGAATTCAGCTAGGCCACCACACAGAACACTCCTAATCACACTAGACATTAGCAAAGCTTTTGATGCCATCCCCTGCCACAACCTCACAAACAAAATACTCAACACAAACATGCACAATAACACAAAAAGATGGCTGGCAAACTACTTAGCAGGCAGATTTGCACACGTAACATTTGCCGGTCAATCTTCTAACATCAGAAACTTCACAAACGGCATCCCCCAAGGATCTGTTTTGTCCCCTAAACTCTTTAACCTATACATGAACGACATACCCACACCCCACACACCACAGTTACACATAGCTTCCTATGCAGATATAACACTTACATACACACACCAAAATGCAAACACAGCTGCACACATCATTCAACCTTACCTCAACACACTACACGAATGGTTCACCACAAACAGGGTCAAAATAGCCCCACCCAAATCTACAGTGACTCTTCTCACAAACTGGACAGCAGAACACAGTCACATCCCACACCTCACCATAAACAACACTCCCCTACCACACACACACACAAAATCCTTGGTGTTACATACATCAATGTCATTTAAACAACACATCACAAACATTAAAAATAAAATAACACCAAGACTCAATGCTTTGAGGTCACTTGCCCATACAACATTCGGACAACAAAGAAACCACCACCACAGTATAAAAACAATACATACGTTCAGTGATGAATTATGCAAGCCCTGCCTGGGCTTCTAACCTCACCAAAACACACTACAACACTCTACAGACCATACAGAACAAGGCCCTAAAAATAATCACATACAGAACAAGGCCCTAAAAATAATCACAGGCTGCACAGTTACTACACCCACAGACCACCTACATCAAGAAACCAAAGTCCTCAAAGTCAAGGATCACCTAGACATGAGAGGCACCCAGTTTCTTGCTGCAGCCTCCACAAACCCACAACATCCACTACAGTATTTGGCAGCACATCCACCCACACCAAGGAACATCAAAACAACACCCAGCACATGATACCATACACAAATACTGTCATCTCTCCCCCCTCGCCCACCTCAGACCAGCTTCCAGAAGCATATCCACACTCAGATCACTCGCCACTCCATTCAGTCATTTAAAGACAACACACAGCTGCATGCACGGCCTCCTGACATCCACCCTTCTGAATCCTATCTTCCTCGTGAGGACAGGGTCCACCTGGCCAGGCTGAGATGTGGGCACCATCCAGCCCTCTTAAGTTACCAGAAGAGGCTGGATGACTCCGTCGCTGATGCCTGTCCAGGATGTAACACAGCACCCCATACTATTAAGCACATTATGGAAGACTGCATTGCACACAATCACCTACGCCAACAACACAACATACACTCTTTGAGAGCGCTGTGGGAATGCCTGGTCTCGGCCATGGCCTTCCTAAGGGACTCGGGACTGTTCGGCCAGACTACCTAGGGAACAACTACTACTACTACTGTGACATTGATAAATCATGTGTTTACATTCAGGCAGTTCAAGGAAGAACACTTTGAAAATACAAAGGAATTACTAAACTAATATTTGAAAATATGAGAGAAGAAAATAAAGGAGCTCAGCAACCAGAACAGTAGCTAAAATGACGTAAAGAGGGGTCTTTGAAAACGCTATCCTGATTGCATCATCGATCAGTAAATCATGTGTTTACACTTGGGTTGTTCAAGGGAAAACACTTTGAAAATACAAAGGAATTTCTAAATAAGTGTTGAAACATAAGAGAGAAGAAAATAAAGGAGCTCAGCAGCCATCACAGTAACTAAAACGACATTAAGAGGGGCCATTGAGCAGGCTGTTGTGATTGCATCATCAGTGGATAAATCATGTGTTTACATTCTGGCTGTTCAAGGGAACACACTTTGAAAATACAAAGGAATTTCTAAATAAATGTTGGAAACTAAGAGAGAAGCATATAAAGGAGCTCAGCAACCAGAACAGTAACAAAAACGATATAAAGAGGGGCCGTTGAAAGACTATCACGATTGCATCATCGATCACTTTCCCTGTCAGGAGAATTCCCCGTCAAAACATCAGCAATTCACAATCACAACAGTTCGCACCTTGGACGATTCTGCGTCATTCATACATTATTATTATGCATGACAGATGTTTATATAATTGTCCTGGGACCGTCTGATGGTGGAATTGTATACAATGCAGCTACTTCTTCTCTTCTGAATTTGAATACGAGTGGGAGATCTCATTCCCCAGTGACCTTGACTGGGTACAAGTGAGACAGGCACTGGTTTTAGGCTTAGCTTAGCTTCTTTTGCAGCTGTTCGGCCATTTAGATTGGCTTTAAACTTTTTTTTTTTTTTTTTTTTTTTGGTGGGTTTAAATCTTGGATGGGGGAGGGAACCCAAGGCTCAAAATACATCCCTATACTTTACATGACGTATACTGTATAGATACGATACCCCACCTAGCGATGGGTTTTTACTTAACCAATTGCATCATTAAACTGAGGTATGCCTGTATCATATCCCCCAAATAACGATACTTTACATATTCAGGAGACTGTCTTGCAAGATTACTCCCTTTCTGTCTTTTTCCCATTTGTGCTTCTGTACTTACAGCACATTCAGAACTGGCATTATTTTGCAGCCAATCTCTAATACCGGTACCACTACATCTCGTATTCACTCACCTACCATGAACACTGCACAAGATGGAGCTATTTTCCACACTCTTTGGCAGATTGTGCATGGCTACATTCCTTCTGCTTTGTCAGTATTGCCACCTACCCTAGATATCATCAGTTTTGTTTTTTCCATGCTTACCCTTAAACCCTTGTACCCCATTCTCTCTCTCTTTCTCCTAATTCTTTCCTCCATTACCCTTTCATTTTCCAGGAAAAAGAAAGTCATCAACATACACCTCCCATGAGAGTCCAGTTCTGAAGTCACATGAGAGCTTCAAGTACCATGATAAATAACAAGAGACTTGAAACTGACCCATGATGCACATCTGTGTTCGTGGAAATTCAGTATTCAAACCTTCATTCATTCTCACCTGGATGCAGCGACCTTCATATATTGCCATAACCACTCTGACCAACCATTCCTCAGTCACAAGCTTTTTCATTGTCCACTTCACTACCTCCCTGGGCACTTTATCAAAAGTCATCTCCAGTTCAACTAAAACAAAGTACAACTCTCTCTCTCTCTCTCTCTCTCTCTTTCTCTCTCTCTTTTTCCCCCACTGGAGAGAGACGGGGAGGAAGGGAAGGAATGGAGGAGGAGAGAGAGAGAGGAGGGACTGATGTTATGATATCTCCTCCGTTTATTTGTTTATTCTAAGATGCAGACTGCTTCTGGCTTTAGTGGACTTTTCCTGATGCATAAGAATTTAGTCCAGTTGGCTTCTCGAGTCCAATAAAGGTGAATTCCGCTATATTGAAGTCCATTATATCGAGGTTTTACTGTAACTTCCTATTTTCAGAGTAATTTGTATTCATTTTTCGTCCTAGATCATCATTTATCTCCTTTTTCCTCTTCACTAGTCTGTTTGCATGCTTCTTGATCTCAATATATTAATTTCTTATTTCAACTGAACCCCTGTCCTGTATCCATTCTAGCCACTTCATTTTACTGCTCTTAACTTCTTCATCTCACCATGCCGTACCTTTCTTTTTTGTTGTTACTCCTGTCACAGCACACACTGCTTTAGCATTGCTAATAAGAAGTCTCTATATACATTCCACATGCTGTCCAGATCCATTTCATTCCAATTCACTGATTCTAACTCCTCCCCTACTTTGACCCTGTATTCATCTGCCATTTCTTCAATCCTAAGCTTCTTGACATTCAGTCTGTCTCTCTGACAGCTCATCTCTCTCGTGGTCCACCTTACTCCTCTCAGCTTGATCATGCATACCACAATCATATGATATGACAAACCTCCACATTTTCCTCTCAGTGCCTTCGTAGCAGCAGCACTACCCTGCATTGATTTCTCTACAAGCATGTAATTGATCAGGCTTCTTTCAACATGATCTCCATTCCCTCTGTACCACATATATTTATGTACATCTTTGTGTTTAAAATAGGAATTACAAATGCACAATCTCCTTTCCTGACACATGTCCTTCAGTCACTTCCCATTATCATTCTCTCCTGGTACTCCTTTATTACCCATTATATCATTCACAGGACTAGTGCCTACTTTATCATTCATATTGCCCATTACAATCACTTTATAACTCCTGGGCATTTCTCTTACTACTTCATCCACCTCATACCAAAACCTGTGTGTTTCTGTCTCACCTCTGTCCTCATCTGGTGCATACGCTACAATCACCGCCACTTTCACCCTCTCAAACTTGAACTTGGCATACATATATCTCGAGCTGACACATTTGTAATCTCTCATTCCACTCGGCCACACTTCATTCATCACCAAAGCAACTCCTTCTTTGCATCTTCCACACCCATCCCATGCCCAGCCTTACACACTTTACACCCTCCAACTCCTCCACTTCACACTCATTCATCTTAGTTTCACACAGTGCCATCACGTCATATCTTGCACTCTTGAACACATTCACTACTTCCACCCTCTTACTTTCCTCATTCACACCTTTCATATTCCACATGTCCATGCGAATCTGCCCATTTGGTTGGGGCCCTGGGCAGGCACTGGGCCCCCCGAGGCTCTCCAAATCATTTGCCATAATTTAATGATTTTAGGTAGGGGTATCTGGGGGACACTTATCCCTGCCAAAAACCCCGGTTATTTGGTTACTACCTAGCATAGTAAATGATTTCCTGGGTACAGGAAACCATTTGGCTTGTTATTCAGTGTAGAGACCATAAGGCAACACTACATTGAGCGAGTGGATGATAGGCACCCGCACACCTACCAGGGCATCACCCTTTCCCTTGTACACATTTACAGTCACACTCTTCAGCTAGTCATCTGAGACAACACACTCATATATAATCATGTTTATCAAATCAGTAACTAAACCCACTCCTATATCTCCTGAGGCCTTCAGCATTTCAGCAGTCAACCCAGACACACCTGTCACCTTCCCAGACTGCATCATGCCTATGGCCCTGCTCTCAGAGTCAGCATCAATCAAAGGCCAAGAACCAAATACTGTATCTGCTGATGCCAAACCTTCCCTGTTCCAAACTTCTCATTCAGCAACTGGATATAATGCTTTCTTCAGTCATCTTTGATATCCTCACTGTCCTCTACTACCATTCCTTCATCATTCGTCACACATTGCTCACCTTTGATATCCCTGTTTTCCTTCTTCATCTGATTTGCCACCTTAAAGACCATATTCATCCTTTCAATGCTAGTTAGGTTATCCAGTAAAAGTATTTGAGACAGACTTTGCCCTGTATGCTTCCTTTCTAGTCCTGTGCTTGGCAACCAAGTATTCCATCTGCTTCCACTCCTATTCCATTCCTGAAAAAGCCTTCATTTCTCCTTAACTGTGACTTCTGTATCCCTCGTCCAACCACTGTGTTACCTTATGTTTTGGTGGGCCCCTTGTCCATACACACACTGAATCAGTAACTCTTAAGAGATTGTTAATGAGAAGACTACTGTTCATTAACACTTCTGTCAGCAGCTCTCTGTTCAGTCACAACTCTTCTCATCTCACTACAGAAAACATCCCTTACTGCATGGTTTTTCAACTTCCATACTTTATTTTACTCTTAGGTGCATAGGTCCTCTTCTTCACTGCCTGCTTCATGAGCACCATGTCATATCACTAATTTTTGTTGCTGCATACACTCTTTGCTCCCTACGACTTCAGCATCCCTCACCAGACTCATGTGTAATCAGCCTAATCTTTTTTCCAACAATGCATGTTGCACACAGTCTTTTTCATTGCCTCCCCAAATCGAGTGTCCTTTTCCCATGCACATTCCTCTTATCATATGTACATCTCCTATGTACCCCCTCATATCATTGAGCTGCCTCACGCAACCTAGTCTCATCATCCCTCATATCACTTACCACATGTATTAGGTCATCCCAGAGTCAGTCTTTTTCCACATTATCCATTCCAGCCTGTAGAGCATGTGCTGATATAAATGAAATCATGAGTTTACCAAACAGTATTTTCAGTGCTGTACAGTAATCCGTTCATTCACTCTCATTACATTCATGACACAGTCCACCCATTTTTTCCCCAACCTGCAGGATAGTACATTAAGTTATTCTGGAAGGGAAGTACGGATGAGTATCATGGGATGGGCGTGCATGTTGAAGAGAAGTGGATGAGATATGCAGGGCCATAACCAGGACTTGAATACAGATGAGGCAAACACGGGGCATGCTTCCCTGGAAATTTTTTTTTAGCCTTAGCACCAAATAATTCAATTGCAGGTGAATTTGAACAGATTTAAATTAAGTAACTCAGAAAATTTAAAAAATGTTGCTACAGTTGTATGTTTTTATTAATGTGGTCATTAGAGGTTGGGTGCACAGCATTCAGTTATGTAAATATGTTCTGCAATACGGCATTTTCATACATGCTAGAAAGGATTATTAGCATCATTGGGTAACGCCACGTAGTTTGTGTTCCCGCCGCCAGGAGCCCAGTGCGGCACTGATGATATTTATACACCTAGAGTGACTTGCATCAAGATAACTTTGGTGTGAATCATGGGCAAATGTGCTTTAGCAGATGAGGAAAAATGGACTGCAGCAGAACTCTGACATTTCCTCAAAGCAAGAAGAATACCATGCCATTAAAAATTCGGGTCGCTGCTCTCAGTCCCGTGCGATTTCAGCCATAGAATCATGTCAGGATTTGCCAAATTAAAGATTGCGATCTTTGGAAACTGTATGACAAGTTTTTCCAACGGAGATTCATAACGCTTGGTAAAAAAGTGCTGAATGCAAACACACACAATAAGCTTTCATTGCTTGTAGTAAACTCCATAAAGAACTTTTCAGCTTACATCTCATTTAGAGCATCAGTAAAATATCTAAGATGAATATGATACTGGTATAATGCTTTATGCATGAGTAATAATCCCATTAGGAATTTTTTTTAAAGGAAGGTACGCCAGGTCTGAGCGGGTGGTGACCACATGCTATTTAGTGATCCAGCAAACACTGGCAACTTTCAGGAGTGTGTAGGGGCTCCTATTGCAGTAGGCTGTAGTAACCTATACTGTTTAGTCACGTTCTGAGTTGGGCTGATCCACTCCCGATGACTCACCTACAAGCACTGCGGGTTGAGGATGACAGGGATTAGTTTAAAGTTATGAATGCGATCAGAACAAGTCCCTGTACTTTGAGGTGGGGGTGGATTGAGGAGGCTGCTAAAGGAGGGGACGGGGAGAGGAGATGCCAGATGAGGCAGCTGCCTCATCTGCCTCAAGGTGGTTACGTGCATGGATATATCATGATTAAAGTGAAAGTAAACAAAAGGATTATGGCTGGAGTAAGGAAGGGTTAAAGATTGGTTGGAGGAAGTTCAGGGAGTTGTTGACTCCCCTGACATTGAGAGAGTTCTAAGGAAGGGTTAAAGATTGGTTGGAGGAAGTTCAGGGAGTTGTTGACTCCCCTGACGTTGCGAGGGTTCTCCCTCTGTGCTAAGGGATCTTTGTAAATGACATGTGTTAGGAGTGTAATATACTGTATGGTACATGGGCATTAAAGGAAGAGGATATTTGTAGGCTCACATGTACAGAAATGACAGTGATCAGATGGATGTGTAATACATCCTAGAATGCAAGGCCTGGGGGGCTAGGTTTACAACTGAAGAGTTGAGAGGAAAGATGTGATTGGAGTACAGTAATCACTTATTTATCTGGACATAATAGACCCAAAGGTATGTCCGGGCAGTGGCAACATCCGGATAATGAACACTATTCCCTTATCATGCCCAGACCTTACCTATACCCACCTCCAGCCTATGCCTAACTTATTTGCACAGTACCTGTGCATAATTTGGCAATGTTTTCCAGTCATTCAGGCATATTTAGACATCAAAACACACAGAGGAATATCCAAATTAATGGTAAACACCAAGAAAACCATGCAGAAAACCACTGAAAACCAAAAAACACTGTACCTATACACTACTGTATGTACAGTACCCCGCCTTATTTTGGCAGTGTTTTCAGTTTTTTCTGCCATATTTTGACATTAAAACACACAGGATTATCAAAAATAATTTGAAACACCAAGAAAACCATGCAAAAAACAATGAAAACCAAAAAACATCCTACCTAAACACTACCGTATGTACAGTACCTCTCCATATTTTGGCAGTGTTTTCCGGTCATTCTGCCATATTTTGAAATCAGAACATATGTAGGATTATGCAAAATAATTTTCAACACCAAGAAAACCTTGCAGAAAACCATTGAAAACCAAAAAACACCCTACCTAAACACTGCTGTATGTACAGTACCCCTTCTATTGTTGGCACTGTTTTCAGGTCATTCTGCCATATTGTGACATCAAAACATACATAGGATTTTCCTAAATAAATTTTAACACCAAGGAAACAATGAAAGAAACCTAAAGTTACCTGCCAAAAAACATTTGGTTGAGATACTTACCACCCAGTGCACCACAGACAGGCTTCTTAACCCACACACCTCCAGCAGGTGTAGAGTTGTCCCATGTGGTCTGGTGGCTAACATTTGCACCTAGCAAATGTCCCATAACTCCTCCACCTCCTCCTGGAGCTGGGCAATGAATGGTGATGTACTCTTTGGTAATGGTGGCCTACCCACCCCAGGAGACTCTGAAGACGGCTGCAAACTTACGTCCAATGGAGACTCAACAGCTGTCGATGTGTTCGGTTTAGGGTCCGATGGTGAAGGTGGGAAACGAAATGGTGTTGGTGGTGGTGGTTAGAATGGGCTGGCACTCATGGGGGTCGCAGGCTTGAAGGAGGAGTCGATCCTGGTCTGACGATAGGACCAGTGATTATCCTGGAGGATGACAGTGTCCCAGACTCCCAGCATCTCCATTGCCAGGTGGAGCAGTACCAGCTCGCTGTCACAGTGAGGGTGCTTGGCATACTCAGCACCCCTTCAAGGTAACCACGGAGGACACTGAGACAAGGGATTGAAAGAGTTACAAAGGGCTGCAAGTCAGGGTCTCATCCTAGTCCTCATTGGTCCCACTGTCCTCTTCCATGCCCGCAGAGGCAGCAGGGACGATTTCCTCATCAGACAGTTACAGATAACCAGGATCACCTCCGTCATTGTCCAGCCACTCCCTCACTTTGTCAACGTGCACCTGCTCTCCTGCTGTTCAAAGGCGACTGCGGAAATCATCCACATCAAACCCCTCAAAGTCTTGCTCAGCTCTGTTTCCCTGGAGGAGACGAGACCAACCGCTTTTGAGGGTTTTCATGGAGACTTCCTTCCATGCGTTCACCCAGTTGAACACTGTAGACTTCAGGTCGTAACACCGAAGATTCTGCAAGGTCTGCTCCCCACATCTGTCCTCGGCCATGTCCTCGGCCTCCAGCATCACCATCACCTCTTTCAGGAACCTCTGGCAGTACAGTCTCTTCACAGCCTCGATAACACCCTGGTCTGTTGGTTGAATCAGAGCAGTTGTATTAGGTGGCAGAAACATGCACCTAATCTGCCTGTCATAAGCAACCAAATCCTTCTCAGATGGATGCAAGGGGCCATTGTCCAGGAGCAGGGATGCCTTCACCTGGTCACGAGCAATACCAAGGACCTCCGTTTGATATCGGATAACCTCCCTGACAAAATGTCTATGGAACCAATCTGTGAAGATTTTATCGGTAAACCAGGCCTTCACAGAATGGTACCACACAACAGGCAGGCTATCCATCAACCCACGGAGACAACATGGTTGTTTTGCATGCCCAGCAACAACGGGTTTGAGGCATTGAGTCCCGTTAGCATTGGCACAGCACAAAACAGAGACACGTTTAGACAACTTCCGACCAGATACAGTTTTCTCCCTTTCCTCAGCCAGGGTGTTGGTGGGCAAGGATCGGTAGAACAGACCAGTTTCGTCAGCGTTATAGACTTGACCAAGGGCAAGGCCCTCGTCCTTGATCGGGCGCTGCACCTTCTGGCAAAATGGGTCTGCCTCCTCCACTGCCACGTCTAAGGCCTCGTTGTGTGCCATATGGCCAGTAAGTCCTTGGCAAAACTTGAAGCGGAAGAGCCATCCCTCGGACGCCTTGAAGTCGTGCATGTTGTGCAGGCGTTGAAGCGGAAGAGCCATCCCTCAGACGCCTTGAAGTCGTGCATGTTGTGCAGGCGTACAAACTTCTCGGGAGCAGCCTTCATCTCAGTCCCACACACTAGCACACTGGCACCACGTTACTGGTGAAACCACATCAGTGTTGACTGGTCAATAATGGCGTGCCGGGCCTGGGCCATTACCTTCCTGTCGCCCTGATGTGTGCTTTCACTGAAGTCCTGTCCATACTGCGTAACCTTGTTGTGTGACTTGTTGATATCAAACAATGTTGAACGGGCTAGATCATTGCAAAGGTTGTGTCCTGTGGTCCAGCCTGCGGCAGCCTTGCCCAATATCTCATGTTTCTTCTCCAGAGTCAGAACCCTCCTCTTCCGCTTCTCAGGTGGTGGTGGGGCCATCACCTTACATAAAAATACAGCATAGGAGGTTCACAACCTGAAGAAGGTAGGGGACCACCACAAACGCAGCCACATTCACAGGCATCATTGCAAGCAAGTCACTATGACAAAACAAAGGCGGGACTGAAGAAGGCTTGTGTTGGCTGGCAAGCAGTACAGCACTGCCATATCGCACCCCACGGTTGCAGCAAACTGCCATCTGCATATAAGGTTCACTTCCATTTGCCCAGGCAAGGGTTAGCAAGTGACGGCAACAGCGGATGACCGGTACATCACCGCCTCAGGCAGTGTATGACAAATGTGGCCTGCCAGTTGACTCTGACCATTCGGTGGGAGGTTCTGCACAAATCCCAGAGGCTGGGGGACTCCTGCCATTCGGTGTAGAGGTGGACGGGTGCTATTACCATACATTTAGTCGTGGTTTGTGGTCTGTGATACATGTGTGGTGGCCAGGAACATCATTCACCTTGTCCTTTCAAAAATATCCATAGGATTTTCTGGAAAATATGGTCAATGTGTTTCCCAGGCAAAATTACGTAAGTTATCCTAACCTAACCTAACCAAACCTAACCTATCCCATTAGGGCTACCTGGTTAAGGTGGCTGACTGGTATTGAAACAAATACCCTTACTGAATGGAAGTGTATTGTACAGTATATACAGTACTGTGCACAGTACTGTCATATGCATTTGTACAGAAATTACTGTACTGATATTATAATCATTTCGTGGGAAGGAATCTGTGTGTATTTTTTTTTTTTTTTTTTTTTTATGCGAGGAAGAAGGAACTAAAAGGCATGAGCCTGCAATAACAGTTCCCTCCAAGAGAAAAACAAAATACAAGAGAGAGCCAAATTCAAGATCCATTCATTTCGAGATGCCTGGACACACTGCGTTTAAAAGGCTGGAGATCATAGGCAGCAGGAAATACAGACAGAGGGAGACAGTTCCATAGTTGACCTGTTGCATAAATGAAGGACTGGGAGTAATGGTTAACTCTTGCAATAGAAAGTTGGACAGAAAAGGAATGAGAGTTTGCTGCTAGACGAGTGCTACGCCCCGTCGTAGAGTTGGAGGAATGCATGCAGACAGCTCAGCGAAGCAGTGACCATTAAAGTAGCGATAGAAAAGAGATAAAGATGCAACAGTGCGGCGAAGAGACAGAGGTTGAAGAGAGTCAGTAAGAGGAGGAGAGTTAATGAGACGAAAAGCCTTTGACTCCATTGTATTGAGAAGAGCTGTTTGTGGGGAGCCTCCCCACGCATGAGAGTTGTACTCCACACAGGGGCTGATAAAACCTCTGTATAGAGTCAACAATTGTGCAGGGGTAAAGAAAGAACAGAGTCGGCTTAGCACTCCCAATCTCTTGGAAGCAGATTTTACAAGAGATATAATATGATCTTTCCAAGATAAGTCCCGAGTAAATGAAACCCCAAGCATGTTCAAGGATGATGCAGGATTAAGCTGAATATTATTAAACATTAGTGGGTATACCTGTGGAAGATTTTGACGGGTTGATAAGTGTAAGAAATGAGTCTTAGATGCATTAACCCCTTAACCGCGGGGCGTCACTTTCGTGACGCTTGGGAGCAAGGGATCATACCGCGGGGCGTCGCTTTTGTGATTCTGTGTTATTTTGAATTCACCCGGGCTTTCAAGTGGGGGCTTGTATCATCTATCAGTACTGACAATGTCCAACACTAGTCAGCACTCCTAATCTCATCTGTACTCCCATCCATTGTTGACAATTTAGCCATTTCTCCCCGTTCTTGACTCCCCTCCCTACCCCCCCTCCATTACCCTATCCTCTCGCCTGCCCGGCCATGCTACGCTAAGTAAATCTTCCCTGGAATTTTTCACTGATTTCATCCATTGAAATAAGCCCTATGTCGTATTCTTATACCAAATAATATATACAAGAAAGAAATCAGGTAAGTGAGAGTGCCATACACCTGGAATTGGCTAATTATCACCTGACAACACCTCACGTGCACTCGTTCGCTAATTTTCGCTGTTTTTTTCCCCTTGAAATATGCCGTATAATCTATTTTCGTAATAAATATACATGTAAGGAGAGAAGGGAGAAGCCTAAATGATATTTACATTCACCTGGAACTACCTAATTTATAATGTATTGTCTAGATTTCCTGCCAATCATATCAGTGCTACACAAAGCTGTTTCAAGATTTAACATTGGTAGCTCTGATTATATATCTCCTAAGTAGGCCTCTAATCTATTTTCGTAATAAATATACCTGTAAGGAGGGAAGGGAGAACCCTAAATGATATTTACATTCACCTGGAACTAACAAATTTATAATGTATTGTCTAGATTTCCTGCCAATCATATCAGTGCTAGACTTAGCTGTTTCAAGAAGTAATATTGGTAACTCTGAATAACCCCTAAAGCAGGCCTCTAGGCTAGCTGGCCTGGCAACTGCGTTATCAGTGTAGTCTCATCTTCCGAAGTGAGAGGACGTATGTTTCATCATGCTGACTTCAAGGCCTTTTTTCACCCCCATGCAAATGGCTCTGTGACCTTTACCCCCTACTAAACCTCGTGTGGAAAGAGGTAAAGGGCTGACAATTGATAAAAGAGTGACTACGATCTTTCTATTGAGTAAAACAGTGCAAGTGGAATTGTAAATAATGTGTAAATAATGTGTAAACAGCAAGTGAAAGTAATGAATGTAAATATACGTGAACAATGGAAAATAGTTTTATAAGTTATTTCAAGTGACAGTGCATAACACTGTAAATAAAATAGAAATGTAAATAACGTAAATAAAATAGAGAACGTAAATAGAAATGTAAATGAGTAGTATTATAAGAATACGAGTATATACCCTAGGAGTAATGAAAGTGAAAGTTTCACTCTAGCATGTCTGAATGCTATGAGTTATGAGAGTGAAGATGAAAGTGACATTCTCAATGCCAGTATACAGGACAAGAAAGTGAATGCTACGTATTTTACTGAAAGAAATTGAATCCCTACAGTGACAATAAACTAATACTACTGAAGGAAACTTATGGATAAAGACTGTAGATATATATAAGTGTTATATAGTAATAGAAATATAAAGTGTGAGGGGTTTTATGAATAATAAATGACAGACTACCATGAGCGAACTAGTACCAGTGCGACGATCAGACGCGCTCATAATTTCCGTTGCTTTCACAGTGTTTTTTTTTTTTGAGTATGGATCCCAAACTACTTGAAAATTGTAGAATAGTGTTTATAGTGTTTGTATCTGGCTGTGGTAATCATATTACGGGTTGTTGGGAAGTGTAAAGTGGAGACTTCGTTACCCTACTTCAGAGGTCTCCACAAGTCCTACGGTAACCGACGAAGGCTCAACAATCATTCCAGGAGAAAGCTGAAGGTATGTGCCATAAGCATATGTAATTTTATTATTCTAGGACTAATAACTGATTTTTGGCAAATATTTTTTGAGAGTCTGTCGGAGCCCAAATAACCCCGCGGCACACGCAAGTAATTGGTAAACAAGCCCGCGGTGTAGGGGTTAAAAACAACAAGATTATATTTACCCCAGTCAGAGATATGAGCCAAGTCAGACATTAGGTGTGCCATAGCCTCATCCCTTGTTTGTTGAAGTAACTGCTGGGATGGGCGTTGCGGGAACTGAAAGGAAAGGTGAAGGATGGAGTCATCAGCGTATGAGTGGATAGGGTTAGATGTACAACTTAGAAGGTCATTGATGAATAAAAGGAAGAGAGATGGTGATAGGACAGAGCCCTGAGCAACACCACTGTTGATAGATCTAGGAGGAGAACGATGGCTGTCTACAACAGCGGCTATAGAACGACCAGAAAGGAAGTTAGCGATGAAGGCACAGATAGAAGGATAGAAACCGTAAGAGGGCAGTTTGGAAATTAAAGATTTATGCCAGACTCGATCGAAAGCCTTTGAGATGTCAAGTGCAATGGCAAAGCTTTCGCCAAAGTCCTGAAAGGAGGATGACCAGGAGTCTGAAAGGTAGGTGAGAAGATCGCCAGTGGAGCGTCCCTGACGGAACCCATACTGACGATCAGAAAGAAGGTTGTGATAGGAAAGATGCCTTAAAATTTTTCTATTGAGAATTGACTCGAAAACTTTTGAAATACAGGACGTTAAAGCAATTGGATGATAGTTGGAGGGTTGGGAGTGGTCACCCTTCTTTGGCACTGGCTGAATGAGAGCAAACTTCCAGCAAGAAGGAAAGGTATAAGTTGACAGACAAAGGCGAAAGAGTTTGCCTAGACAGGGTGTAAGCACAGAAGCACATTTCTTGAGAACAACAGGAGGGACTCCATCAGGCCCATATGCCTTGTTAGTATTGAGGCCAGTGATGGCAGAAAATACATCAGCTGAAGAAATTTCAGTGTCAGCCATGAGGAAGTCAGAGGCAGGAAGTGATGGAGGAACAGCACCGGAATTGTCTAAGGTGGAATTGGAGGAGAAAGTCTAAGCAAAGAGATCTGCTTTATCAGTAGAAGAAATAGCTACAGAACCATCAGAATAGAAAAGAGGAGGGAAGGATGATGAGGTAAAGTTGTTAGAAAGGTTTTTGGCAAGGTGCCAGAAGGAGCGGGAAGAATTCGAGTTGGAGAGTTGAGAGCATTTAGTACGGATGAAATTATTTTTAGCAGAGCGAAGAACAGACTTAGCATAATTCCAGGCAGAAACGTAAAGATGATGTAATTCAGGGGTGGGTTGGCTCTGGTACCTTTTGTAGGCCCTCTCCATGTTGCGGACAGCATTAGAACAAGCGTGATTAAACCAAGGCTTTCTTGCATTAGTCAAAGGATATGAGAAAGGAATGTATGCTTCCATGTCCAAGAGAATAACCTATGTAATGCATAAGGCACACCCAGATGCCTCCCGGCCATGGAAGCAATAATCATTCGAAGGAAAATCAAAGAAGTACTACCTGAGGGCCTCCCAATCCGCGGCTCCAAAATGCCACAGACGACGTTTCGTTGGAGGGTCCACAGGCCGTACCGGAGTGATAGGACAGGTTAAGTTGATAAGGTTGTGATCGGAGGAGCCCAACGGAGAGAAAAGATTAACAGTGTAAGCAGAAGGATTAGTTGTAAGGAAGAGGTCAAGTATGTTGGAGCTCTCTCCCAGGCAGTCCGGGATACGGGTAGGGTGCTGTACAAGCTGCTCTAGGTCATTAAGGATAGAAAAGATGTAGGCTTGTTCACCAGGTGGATCAGTGAAAGGAGAGGAGAGCCAAAGGTGGTGGTGAACATTGAAATCTCCTAGAATGGAGATTTCAGAGAAACGAGAAATGGATAGATTGTGGTCCATTGTAGAAGTAAGATAGTCGAAGAATTTTTGATATTCAGTAGAATTAGGGGATAAGTAAACAGCACAGATATATTTAGTTAGAGAATGACAGGAAAGCCGAAGCCAGAGTGTAGAGAATTCAGAAGAATCAAGTTCAGTAACACGAGAGCAAGATAAGTCGTTGCGTATATATACACAACAGCCACCTTTGGCATTGAAATGAGTATAGAGAAAGTAGGAGGATACAGAAAAGGGTTTGCTGTCAGTTGCCTTAGACAGCTGAGTCTCAGTTAGAAAAAGAAGGTGAGGTTTAGAGGAGGAGAGGTGGTGCTCAACAGAGCGAAAGTTAGAGGAAAGGCTGCGAATGTTGCAGAAATGAAGAAGAGAGTCAGACAGTGGTTCCAGGCACCTCGAGTCATCACCAGGAGAGGGGCGGAATGTGGGTGTATTTATGGTCCCCCCCCCCTAGGGACTCCGAGGCTGGGTGATGAGACACCATGATTTTTTTTTTGAATTTTGGAAAAGGAAGTGTAGTGTGTACTGTGCATGTAGTTTCGTGTAGATAGTTAGAGAAATTTGTGTTGCAGAGCATGCTCTGTGTAACTGAGACACTGAAAAAGTTCAGCAAAGGGGAATGGTCAGGAACTAGTCCTGAGGGCTGATGAAACGGGAGCTCCAGCACTCCCTGTCATCAGCTTTCCATCCACCTCGGGAGTACTGCCCTGCTTGACTGGTGCTACAGTTTCCTCGTAATTGTATTAACCTAATTGTGATATACAGGAAATGAGCTGCGCTCGTGGGGTCCCGTCTCTGTTTCTCAGTAAGTCAAATTTAGCTTTAAACTCGTTTAAGTTTTTAGACTGGACGATCTCTTTGTCCAGACTGTTCCACAGGTCTATACATCTATAAGGAAAACTATATTTCTTGATATCCTTCAAGCAGTTTGGTTTCTTGAGTTTCATTCCGTGTCCTCTTGTTACTCTCTTATCCCATACAAACAGATCTTCTTTGTCAATTTTATCTACTCCCACCATGGTCCTCAACACTGCAATCATGTCTCCTCTCTTTCTCCTTTCTTCTAAGGAAGGCAAATCCAGCTTTTCCAACCTCTCTCTATACGACAGGTCTGCCTGACTGGGGACCATTTTGGTTGCTGTTCTTTGTATTCTCTCAATCTTGTTTATATCTTTCTTTTTGTGTGGGAACCACACTACTGCTGCATTTTCTAACCTGGGGCTAATCATGGCCACTATCAATTTTTTCATCATCTTCTAATCCATATAATGAAAAGCTACTCTTATATTAGTCAGGAGTGTGCGTGTGTGTGTGTGGGTGGGTGAGTGGGTTGGTGTATTTACCTATTTTGTATTTATCTATTTTGTATTTATCTATTTTGTAGTATACAGGAATTGAGCAATGCTCGTGTTGTCCTGTCTCCATATCCACATTTATCAAGTCTACCTTTACACACATGAATGTTTTTCTCATGCACCACCTCTTTGTCTAAGTCGTTCCAAATATTTAAGTATTTACCTAATATACCTAATTGTGATATACACGGAATGTACTATGTTCGTGGGTTTCCGTCGCTGTTTCTCAATAAGTCGAATTTAGCTTTAAACTCGTTTAAGTTTTTAGACTGGACGATCTCTTTGTCCAGGCTATTCCATAAGTCTATACTTCTGTAAGGAAAGCTATATTTCTTGATATCCTTCAAGCAGCTTGACTTTTTCAATTTCATTCCGTGTCCTCTTGTTGCTCTCTTATCCCATACAAACAGATCTTCTTTGTCAATTTTATCTACTCCCACCGTGGTCCTGAACACCGCAATCATGTCTCCCCTCTTTCTCCTTTCCTCTAACGAAGGCAAATCCGGTTTTTCCAGCCTCTCTCTGTATGACAGGTCTGTCAGACTGGGGACCATCTTGGTTGCTGTTCTTTGTATTCTCTCAATCTTGTTTATATCTTTCTTTTTGTGTGGGGACCACACTACCGCTGCATATTCTAACCTGGGGCGGATCATGGCCACTATCAATTTTTTCATCATTTCCTCATCCATATAATGAAATGCTACACTTATGTTAGTTAAGAGTTTATAAGTCTCTCCAACTATCTTGTTAATGTGCTTTTCTGGTGACAAACTATCTTGGACCAGCACTCCCAAATCTTTCTCTTCTCTCCTTTTTGTGATTAATTCTTTACCCAAAAAATAATTCAGTGATGGTCTCCTGGTACTTTTACCCATTTCCAATATTTTACATTTCTTTACATTAAATTTCATTTCCCACGTCCAGCTCCAATTGTGTATCCTATCCAAATCCTCCTGCATTATTTTACAATCCTCCTCAACCTCTATCTTCCTCAAGATCTTTACATCATCAGCAAACAGACTTGCATAACTGTTCACTCCATCTACCATATAATTTACATAAATCAGGAACATTACTGGAGCCAACACTGAGCCTTGAGGGACTCCACTTGTTACTTCCCTCCATCCAGACATCTTTTCCTTTATTACTGTCCTCATTTGTCTGTCTCTCAAAAAGTCTCTCATCCATTCCAGAAGTTTCCCCTTTAGTCCTCCTATATATTCTAGTTTCCACATTAGTCTCTTATGAGGTACCTTGTCAAAGGCCTTCTCTAAGTACACACAATCCACCCAACCATCTCTCTCCTGTACCACATCAATCGCTCTTGAGTAAAAGCTCAACAAGTTAGAAACACATGACCTTCCACTTCTGAATCCAAACTGACATTCAGCCAAAATATTCATCTCTTCCAGATATTTTATCCATCTGTCTTTCAGGATTCTCTCACACAATTTTGCGACCATGCTGGTTAGAGACACTGGTCTATAATTCAGGGGTTCTTCCCTGTTTCCTCCCTTGTAAATTGGTACCACATTTGCCCTTTTCCATTCTTTTGGCACTTTCCCCTCTTCCAGTGAGCATACGATTAAGCTGCGAATTTTATCCGCCAGTTGTTCTCTGCATTCCTTCAGTACCCAGTTAGAAATTCCATCAGGTCCTGGGGCTTTCCTTACATCTTGAGTTTCCAGTAATTTATACACTTCCTGTACCTCCACTTTTATATCTTTCATCACCGGAACATTTCTAATCACTCCCTCCCCTTCCACAAGCTCCTTTTCTTTAGTGAAAACTGACTGGAAACGTTTGTTCATTATTTCTGCTTGCATTGCTGCATCCTTAAAGACCTCTCCTTCTACTTTCAGTTTGGTGATTCCTTCCTTTTGTTTCAGTTTGCCATTAACAAATCTATAAAACAGTTTGGGTTCATCCTTGCATTTGTCAATTATACCTTTTTCAAAATTCCTTTCTTCTTCTCTATGTAGTCTTGTGTATTCATTTCTTGTTCTTTTATATTCTTCCTTTGTTCTGTTGTTACCTCTCTTTCTCCAATTGTTCCACGCCTTATCTCTCTCTTTTTTTGCTATCATACACCTTCTGTTAAACCACTCCTTTTTCCTGTTTTCTTTCCCTCTTACTCTTGGTACAAATTTTTCCACTCCCAAATTACAGAGGTCTAGAAAGATATCCCACTTCCTCTGTATCTCTCTTGTTTCTCTGAATTTTCTCCAATCCGCATGTTCAAAAAAGTTTCTCAATCCTGTAAAATTTGCTTTCCCAAAGTTGTATCTTCCCTGTCTATGAAGCTCATCTCTTGGCTCGACGTTTCCTATTAACATCTGGAACTCAATGACCACGTGATCACTTTTTCCCAAAGGACAGAGATATTCCAATGATTCTGTTACATCGGGTTCTTTGGTGAACAGTAAATCTAACCTTGCTGGTGTGTCCTCACCTTGAAACCGTGTCTCTTCTTTGACCCATTGTGTCATCACATTATTCATTATTATTTTTAATAACATAGTGCCCCACGAATCCTCACCGCCTCCCGAGTACCATTCCTCCCAGTTCACCTCTTTACAATTAAAGTCACCCACCAAAATTATGTTATTGCTTTTCTCAATTATTTTTTGCAAATAGCTAGCCATACCTGACAACATCTCATGGTATTCATCATCCTTCCATGCTCTCGTCTTTGGGGGAACATACACTACCGCCATATCTCTCTTAACATTCTCTCCAGTTTCTAATTTCATATATATCACTTCAGCCCTGCCTTCTCTCATTTCCACAGTATCTACATTTATGTTGTTCTTCACTGCTATCATCACTCCTCCTCCCTTTTTTTCTTTTCTGTCTTTTCTCCACAGTTTGTATTTACCATCTCCCAAATGAACATCAATATCTTCTCTTAATTTGGTCTCTACAAAGCACATGACATCAGGTTCATGTTCTCTCAAGAAATCGTTAATTTCAATCCTTGTCGATATGAAACCATCAACATTAGTATATATCACCTTCATATTATTTTTGACGTTTTTAATACCCTCTTCTCTCCTACTCTTTGTCCGTACCACTTCCTCAACTTCTGATTTTTCACAACCATCCCCCTTAGTTTCCTTCACTTCTATTTCCTTAAATACTATTTCCTTACTTTTATATCCAATACTCTCCAAAAAGGATTACATTCTTCCTCTGTCCTCTTATCATTTTTTTCCTTTACTTCTTCCTTTAATGATTTTAAAACTTCTCTTTCTTCTTCATTCAGATCTTTTCTTATTATAATATTTTCCATCCCCGCCTCTTTGCTTAATTTCCATGTCACTTTAAGTATCTCATTTATTACACTTTCTGATGTAAACTTGACTCTCATTGGTCTTGTTTCCCCTTTCTTATAAGGCCCTATCCTCCTTACTTCCTCAATTTCTTTTACCCACTTGTCTCCTTCGGGGTCAATCTTGCCTAATATTCCTCTCACCAGGTTCGTGTCTCGCTCGAGTCTTACGAACCTAACCTTTTCTTCCTCTTCCCTGTTTCCAAATACTACCACACATCTGTTCCTTTCTACAGTTTCTCTCACTATTTTCTCTTTTTTTCTTCAGTATTTTCACTACATTTTCTTCCATTTCTTTCTTGTTCATTTCCCTTTCTTCCTGGATGATCTCTCTTAAGCTGACCACTTCTTTCTGTTCTTCTTCTACGTGTGCCCACTTTGCCTTATGTTCTTCTAATACATTACTCACCTTCTCCATTTTATTAGTACTCTCTTCTAGTTTCCTCCTCAATTCAACATTTTCCCGCTTCAAATTCCTAATCTCTTCATTCGCTGTTTCATTGGATTGGATCAGACTCTGGTAGTTTCCGTATTTACAGACACATCCTTTATCACTAGATTCTCTACTTTCTTTTCAAGTTCACTAATCCTCATAATTAATGTTTTAAACAGGTCCATGACATTGGTATTTGCATCTAATCCTTGAAATTCTAGTCCCTCATTGTTTACATTTTCGGCCATGTTTGATGTTGGTTAAATACCAAAACTGCTGTTACCGAAAAAAAACTACAAACATTCATGTACAGTCTAGCCAATAAATCTTTACATTTTTGGTAGTCTATTAACTTTCATTATTTTAAATTTAAAACAAGACCTTAGGAGACAGGACAGACAAAATTCCTGAAACTACTTATGGTTAGCAGCGATGGCTGGGACATCTGCTCTCTCCGGCTGTGTGTGTGTGTTTGTGTGTGTGTGTGTCCCGGTGGCCGTGTGATTTTCGGCCTTTGGTAGAGAGGTGGACGGCCGCTGTCACCAAACATGTACTCATGGCTTGTGGTCTGTGTTTGATGGTGGTGGCAGTTGGGCAAGACTAAGCCCAGTGGCCGCTTGACGTTCAATGTTCAGTAGAGAAGCGGACTGCTGCTGTCACCTAACATGTTCTCGTGGCTTGCAGTCTGTGTTACAATCTCTGTGGCAGCTAGGAAAGACTTAGCCTGGTGGCCTTGTGATATTGGACATTTGGTGGGGATGTGTGCAGATGTTTTGACATTGCTTGCGGGTTACAGTCATGTTACTCGGGTAATAGGTGGGGTAAATATAAGACGGAGATGTACCTCATGTCCCTCCTGCACAGCCTGAGTCCCAGACAGAGGGACAGGGACCCATGGGCTACCAGCCATGGCCATTGGCTGTAATGGTGATCTTGGGGCCCTCCACCAGGGCAACCACAGCTTTACCCATCAAAGCACAGCTCTGCACCCAACAGAAGGGCAGCCTCCCAGGACGCTACTCCCAGGTTCAGGCCCCACACTATTGGACAGAAGTGACAGCCTGAGAACCACAGTGCCCTGTACCCTTTGGCACAGATATAAGTCCCAGCTCCATCGTGGCCCCAGGTTCCAAAGCCACACTGGCAAAACCCTCCCCTCTCCACCCCTCGTATTCACCACTAGTCTGCAAGGGCAAAGCTTTCCAGCTGCATGCCCAAGTTGTCACCAACCTCCATGTTGTAGTGGGATACAGTATGTGCTTCTTAGCCTGTCATGCCCTGAGCTATTTCACACCTCCGACACCCCCCAATCCTGAGGTATTTTCGGAAAATTTTTTTTTGGCTAAAACCACCGCTTTTGGTGAGAAACATCAAAATTTCATAGAGAAATCGCTCACCTGAGGGTTAAAATACTCGATCCAGGTAGCAGTACCTCCTTACCTGACTGGGTTTTCTAACAGGCTGGCACCAAAGAAAACGAGTTCTGTGGGAGGGTAACTATTTTACACCACTCATAAACAGTACTTATTTATTTACTTGGTACGAATTTATATGTAGTACGAGAGTATATTGGTTTTCAAACAGTAATATAGGCATTATAAGCATTGTTTCACTGACTAACTCATCACCATACCTGACCTTCTTTTGCCACATTACCTGATCATCATTTCTGACTGTTTCTTCCTCTAATGCTATGTAAACTTTGTCCTCCACATTGTCATCGATTGGGGAATCACTCTGGCCCTGAATGTCTTTATTGGCTAGGTCACTGGTAACAGGTGAATTGCTGAGACAATGGCGTGCGGTGGGGGGGGGGAGGTTATGCGGTGTAAGGCATTGTCCCTGCTTGGCATCTTGTAGAGGAATAGAGGAAGGTGTCCCGTGTATACGTACGAAAAATCACTCGCGAAAATTGAAAATTGTGCAAATTAGGGACCTTGCAATTGCACAACATACCAGTACGTCGTCAGGACTGGCAAATGGAAAATGTTGCAACGTACCCATACGTCGACGGGACGGGGCAGGTTAAAGTTCATGTAGTGTAGTGTACAATAGACAATTAGAGAAATATAAGTGGGAGATTATGCTGGCCTACTCTCCATATAAATGTAAAAAGGTCAGTAAATGGGGATGGTCAAGAGCTGGTCGTAAGGGTAGTGAAACAGGAGCACCAGCTCTTGCTATCACCAACTTTCCTATCCTCCTCAGGATTATCATTCTTATTGCCTGGAGCAACATCCTACTCCCTGGAATATACCCTTTTTTTACTTAGAGAGAGAGGGGCCCAACTTTCTCTCTCTTATTGTGGTTTTACTGGAGAGGGGGAAAAATGTATTACATCACTTTGGCTTGGAAAGTTGGGAAGAGGCCTGTGATATCATCTTAATTCTACTTTGTTTTTAAGAAAATAGTAGAAAAATGAGGGGAAGCCAAGAGGGAGTCTTGAAGATCCAGGCCCCCTCCCCCATTCAAATGAACAACCTGAAAGGGAACACAGTCATTATAGATACACAGACCACACAGACCCTTTGATCCCATGAAGGCCATCTGCCTTTAAAAGGAATATGGATAGAGAGAGAGAGAGAGAGAGAGAGAGAGAGAGAGAGAGAGAGAGGAATGGGAGTAGATTGGCAGGGTGGGGTGAGGGTAGGAAGACCCAGCAACCCTGACTTGTCTGATACATGTTGTGTGGCAGCTGATGTTGCCATCAGCTTTTAAACTCACAAATTATCTCCAAATGTCAGTGTACTTTATTTTACTGTAATTCAGTTAGTCAGCCTACAAGAACTGTAGGCTGTGGAAAACACTGTATGCACACACCATATTCATGCATAAATTGTTCTAGTGTCAGTGAAAACAGTTTCTGCTTGTTTTGCTGGAAATGTTTTGGCATATTATACACAAACATCTGTCAGTTTCCTGGTAGTGAAGATTTTGGCTCTTCCGTGCATGTCAGAATTGTTAATTCAACAGTGCTAATCATGAAACCACTACATATCTCTGACTTTTTCACTCTTTCTCTTTGTGTGTGTGTGTGTGTGTGTGTGTGTGTGTGTGTGTGTGTGTGTGTGTGTGAGATTCTGGGCATAAGCTTCATAGCCCATTCCAAAGGCTCAGTATTCTTCCTACATACCATACGCATCTACATGTCACCTCTTCCACAGTCATTCCCACTGTCCATATTGAACACTTGCTAGGGCTGTCCCATACAGAACTGGTATATTGGTATTAGTGTGGATATTTTTAAGGGATGTCGGCAGGTCTTCTGGTAGATGAGTAAAGTCGCTTATAATGAAATTCAAATCCTTAACCTGTTCGCTGCCCTAGCTGACATTTGAACCTGGTTCATTGGGACTTTTGGCTACCTCTCTACCAATTCGGCCACTGCCTCCCTTATTGTTTCAGTTCTTCCTTATCATCCCTTTTGTTTATAGGCAGTATACATGTTCCCCATTTTGCTTATGTATGAATTTCTTTTCTTTGGTTTCCACATCTTCAGTCTGTATATGGATAGGTCAATCTGTATATGGAGTTTCAATCTGTATATGGATGGGGTTATAAAAGAGATACAAGGTAGGGCAGTAGATGTGGGAGTGGGCCTAGTGAGAGAGGGCAGTGTTTGGAAACTCTCTGTACTGTTGTTTGCAGATAATAATGTGTTATTAAGTGAAGACAAAGGGGGGCTGCAAGGCTTGGTGGATGAGTTTGGGAGAGTATGTAAGCACCAGAAGCTAATGGTGAATGTAGGGAAGAGTAAAGTTATAGCTTACAAGAGAAATGTAGTCAGTGAATGTACAGTGAGGCTGGATGAGGAGGAAATGGAAAATGTAAGTGCATTTAAGTACTTGGTAGTGTGATAAGTAAGGATGGAAGTTTAGAGGGTGAAGTGCTTGAAAGGGTACAACAAGGAAGAAGGATTGCTGGTTCCTTGAAAGCTGTGATAAGAAACAGGGAAGTGAGCATGGAAGTGAAAAAGTTACTGCATGACAGTATTGTGATACCAACTGTAATTTATGGAAGTGAAGCTTGGACCTTGTTGGAGGGACAGAAGTCAAGAGTGAGGGCAGTGGAAATGAGTTATTTGAGAGGAGCATGTGGAGTCACATGGAGAGACAGACTGACAAATGAGGATGTGAAGGAGCGTTGTGGTGTGGATGTGGATGTGATAGGAAGTGTTAGGAGAAACACACTGAGGTGGTTTGGCCATGTGGAGAGGATGGAGAGTGAGGGACTGACGAGGAGAGTGTATGTAAGTGTGGTGGAGGGGGGGAGAGGGAGGAGGAGGCTAAGGATGAGATGGAGAGATGGAGTGGAGAGGTATATGAGAGGGGGATGTGAGCTGGGAGCAGGACAGTGAAATGGCGTTGGACAGGGCGACATGGAGGTGATTTGTATGTGGCCACCCCTTACAGGATTATGGCATCTCGATATAGATAGATAGATAGATAGATCATTCCCTTCTCACCTTCATGTCTTATCCTCAGCCATTGCACTATTTATTTATGTATGTATTTCTTTTCTTTGGTTTCCACATCTCCCTACTTCCATTATCTTTTTATAGTCATCCTTCCCTTCTGACCCTCATATCTCTTCGTCAGCCATTGCAGTATCTACTAGCATGGGATGAATTGCCACAACCAGGCTTCCCACTCTTCTTTCATGGCATCTTAGGACAGAACATGCAGGAAGGTGACTCACCATCGTGGTTCAATCCTGCTGAAGCTCTCCAGGTATGTGGGTTTAAGGAAGTGCAGTGGAAATGAGTTATATGAGAGGAACATGTGGAGTTACATGGAGAGACAGACAGAGAAGTCAAGAAGTAAAGGAACATTGTGGTATTGATGTGGATGTGATTTAAAGTTCTAAGAGAAATACTGTAAGATGGCTTGACCATGTGGAGAGGATGGAGAATGAGAAACTGACTAGAAGAGTGCATGTGAGAGGAGGATGGGATGACCAAGGAAAAGATGGAAGGATGGAGTGGACAGAGATATATGAAGGAGGGAGTATTAGTTGGAGGAAAGGCAGCCAAATGATAGAGGACAGAACAACATGTAGGTGATTTGTTTGTGACCTCTCCTTATAGGAATAAGGTGTCTCACAATAGATAGATAGGTTTCTTTAGTCTGATAATAAGTTTGTGCAGGTTGTTACCAATATTATGAGCATGTGACTGTGAAGGTGTAACTGATCCTGACTGTGGCAACATAGCCTTAGAGTCCTCCCACTCACAGCCTGGGCATTCTAGGGCTCCAAAAGGACAATAAGGGATTGTGACTGTTATTATTATTATTTTTTTTAAATCAATTATGAAAGTGTTTTGTGTGCAAACCAACGTGTAATGGGTGTTTGAATGACTAGTTCAGTATCAGTGCAGGAGTAAGACAAGGATGTAATATATTGCCATGGTTGTTCAGTATATGTACAGGTCATCTGTGGATGATGCATTTTGTCAGCATATTTTGATGATAATGTAGTGTTTGCTTTTGACCCTCAGTTGTATGAAGCGTAATTTAATGTGAGTTATTTCGTCTGTGAAGTGGAGCTAGTGCTGTAATTGATACGATTTGCCGAACCAGTATATCACTAATATCTGCAATTTTTCCAATACTGAACCGATACTGATGTCGGCATATTGGATATGGATGAAAGAAACATTAACCCCTAGGTGCCGGTCCACTTCACATGACATGTTGGTAGAGGCATACGGTCCACGTCATATGACTTTTTAATTTTTTGCGGGCATGTTTAAACTACACAGTGCGCCATATGGACTCAGAATATTGTCTTGGCATGGCTGGTGTGCAGGGTCACGCTGGCTGGCCGGGGGAGGGGGCAGGGGTGGGGGTGGGGGAGGGGAGGGGAGGGAGGGCAGCCCAGCCGAGGAGTGCTGTGGTGGAGGGTGGTAGGAGGCCGGCATAGGGAGAGTGTGGCCTTGAAACTAGCTGATACTGGTTCGGGGTAGGGGTAGGGGTCGGGAGGGGTGGGGTGGGGTGGCGGGGAGGGCTACTAGGGGGCCCTAAGGAGTGTGGGGGAGAGTGTATGGGTGCTTTAGTACACTTGTACTGACCATGGCCAGCCTTTAGGGAGCATCACACTGTCATGAAGTACTAAAAGCAATGAAATAATGTGTAAATAGTGTATAAAAAATTGTGAATACCTACATAAACATAAGTTTGTATCATGGAAAACATAAAATAAGCCGATCTTTATTAGTTACTTTCTTGTATTTTTTTTGCAATTTTAGTTGTAATATTGTGTTCTTACGGCATTGTGAATTAGTGAGAGAAACAAAAACACACTCAACACTTATTTAAGCACGAGATAATCATCCCTCCTTCCTCCACCACCACCGCCAATACACCACCGCGACCTTGAGCATGCACAGCCCAGCTGCCATGCACCGCTCCCTCATACCACACCAGCACCTCCAAATCGCCAACAGGGAGGAAGTACACACTTTTTATGTGTTTTTTGTCATTTGTGATTGATTCGTAATGAAAAAATATATATATTTGGGGGAAAATTGATTTCTCTGAAAGTAACCCTGTTCTGGGATGTGGATAGGTCTACCCATGCCTGGCACCTAGGAGTTATAGGTCTTTGTTCAAGAGTTCGTTCATTGTTTAACCTGATTCTGTGCAAAAGTGTTGTTTCTTTGACACTGTTTTGCAGCATAGTAAAAGACATTCTTACTTAAAATTATTTGAAGGAAAAAAAAGGAAATATCAAAGTTGAAAGTCTTGAGTTGAGAGTGAGATATACTGGACCTGCTGTTCTGGCAGTGTGTAAGTGTGGTGGCTATGTACAGTAGGTTTATGCATATAAATGGTGTACACACACTCAGTCAACATAGGTGCAAACTGCCCACATCCATTACCAGTAGTTCACACAGTCTTTATTTACTGTAGTTGTAATATTTACAGTCACTCATCTGAGTGTAGTCTAGAAAAAGAAGTGGTTTACTGCATGTAAGAAGGCAGTAGATGCGAGCAATAAGAAGACGGCAACTGGTATAAGGGGATGAATGACATTTAGCAACGTCATTTAATCTCGCCTGTACAATAAAACAATTATTTAATTGACAGAAACTCTATCTATCTAGCTATAGCCAGACACCTTAGTCCCGTAAGAAGTGGCCGCAAATAGTTCACCTCTATGTCCCCCTGTCCCTTGCCATTTTGCTGCCTTTCCCCCAACTTACACCCCACCTCTCTTATATACAGGCATACCCAAATATCTGGTACATCGATAACTGACAACTTGCTGCAACAAACAGAAGAAAATGGGGAACACATCCACAGTTCAAACGGCTGTTGATTCGCTAGTCCGAACACTTTGCCTCTCCCCAGTTTTGAAACGAGCTTATCTGATTGCGGATGTGGTGGTGCGTGCTCCTCCATCCCCTGCCATGCTCAGCACTGCCAGGCTTGTCTCCCTCCTGTCCCCTAACCCTCCCCCACCCCTAGTTGTCTCCCTCCCCATCCCCCCACCCTCCCCCACCCCTGGTTGTCTCCCTCCCCATCCTCCACCCTCCCCCACCCCTGGTTATCTCCCTCCCCATACCCCCACCCTCCCCCACCCCTGGTTGTCTCCCTTCCCTTTCCCCCACCTTCCCCCACCCCTGCTTGTCTCCAGTGTGTGTGTGTGTGTGTGTGTGTGTGTGTGTGTGTGACAGAGAGAGAGAGAGAGATGGGGGGAGTAGTAGGGCACTTGGTCTGTCTTGCCTCCTTCCCAGTCCTTCCATCCTCCTCCACCCTTGCTTGCCTTCCTACCTGTCCCCCCACCCCTGCTTATCTCCCTCCCTGTCCCCCCGCCTTCCCCCACCCCCGCTTGTCTTCCTCCCTGTCCCCCCGCCCTCCTCAACCCCTGCTTTTCTCCCTCCCCAACCCCCATTTAGGGCACTTCCTGCCTGGCCTGCTCATCCACTATCCCACTCTCACTGTGTTTGTTGGCCTGAATACCTTCCTGCAGGTGATGTTTGATGTGTCATTTTATAGTAATACCATAGTATTGTTTATAAGAAAATAACATTACCTATGGTGTTTCTCTGTCTGTCTCCGTTAATTGAGTAAAGTATATGAGAGTTTGGGTTTGGGCATGGAATGCATCTCTGGCTCTTCTTCAGTGTCCTATGGGGAAAATTCTTCGATGTCCAACATACCTGCTGACTGAACACTCCCACCAGTACACAACACTGCCAGATATCAGGATATGGGTGTACCTCTCTTCTCCATCCCCCCAGCTTATCCCTGGTCTTCCCCTCCACCTCACTCACATATACTCTCCAAGCAAGTCTCTCACTCTCCATCCTCTTCACATGGCCAAACCACCTCAATGTATTTCTCCTAACACTTTCTCTCACATCCACATCACACCATGTCGCTCCTTCACTTCCTCATTTGTCAGTCTGGCTCTCCATGTAACTCCACATGCTCCTCTCAGAAAACTCAATATCACTGCTCTCACTCTTGATTTGTGTCCATTCAACAAGGTCCAGGCTTTGCTCCCATATGGTAGAGTGGGGATCACAGCACAGTACAACCTTACTATAATGGACTAATTGGGGCCCAAGCCATTCCGAAAAAAACGAAATTCCGATAAAAGCGGCATCCAGACTTCCCCCTGCTAACCCAGACTTTTTCTGATAAATCAGACATTAGTCCAGGTTGCACCATTGGTTTTTAAACTTTTCAATACCATTGCAGTACAGTACTGTATTATACAATCACTACATTAATCAAATGGTATAATATACAGTGATCCCTCAATTATCCGGACGTTCAGTATCCAAATGTGTTCATTATCCAGACGCTGGGCCTTGGCTCTATTGAACTATTATCCGAATTTACTTTTTTTTTTTCCGACTCTGGGCATAGGCTTCACAGCCTGCTATCAAGGCCCAGTAGTCCTCCTACATACCATACACGTCTACATGTCACCGCTTCAGCGCTAACACCCACCGTCCATACTGAATACATGCTAGGGCTGTCTCATACAGGACTGGTGTATTGGTATTAGCAGGGGTATTTTTATGACATGTCGGCGGGTCTTCTGGTAGATCAGTAAAGTCTGATTTTATGAAATTCAAATCCTTAAACTGTTCCCTGCCCCAGTGGGATTTGAACCCAGGTCCGTTAAACTGCAGGCCAACTCTCTACCGATTGAGCCACCACCTCCCTGCTGTTATTCAGAAAAAAAAGTGCCCGAGAACTTCGGCCGGTCAGCCGACATGTCCAAACATTCAGTATCATGGTCGCTGGGCTCAAGCCGTGAGCGGGAAGTAGTCTGTAACCCACAACCAGAGCAAAAATGTCTGTCTGACCCTGTACTGAATGGTCAAAATCGGGCGCTTGTCCTATCTCTCCCAGCGAACCTCCAGCACCTGAGTAATACGACTGTAACCTGCAAGTGGTGTCAAAATGTCCGTGCTCATTCCCCACCGAATGTCTAATATCGTTCAGCCATGGAGGCTAAGCCTTTCCCAACTGCCACCTCCATTGAACACAGGCCACAAGCCACGAGTACATGTTCGTTGACAGCAGCCATCCGCCTCTCTATTGAAGGTCGAAAGTCCACCGGTCTTGATGCATTGTGTTTCCACATTGCCATTCAAAGCCTAACAGATCGCAAGCCACAAGTAAATGTACGGCAAAAGTGCCCATCTGCCTGTTTACAGAAGGGGGAGAATCCTGCCCACAGCCTTGCCCCTCCCACCCCCCCCTCCCTTCCCTTCTTCATACCCTCCTGGCTCCCCCCTCACTCCCTCAGTCTTTACCCTCTTCCATGGTGATATCATTGGCATGTGAGTTTTCAAATTTTTTTGCAATTTATTCGACTACTTTTGGTCATATGGAAATTCTGTGGTGTCCTTGAGAAAGCTCATGAAATTCTGCATCAAGACATATACTTAGTTCTTTGAAGATACTAGCAAAATTTTGAATTAGAATGGCAGGAAGTTATATGAAGGTAAGTTTTACTTTAGGACACTTTATTCCTGCTTGATAAAACTTGTCAGTTTTATGTGTTTTTATTAGCATATCTTATAAACACCAGCGAAGATAATGGTATGCGATTTATACCAATATAACTAATTTACGGTGGCATATTTGACTGTGGAATTTTTTTTTGAGCCCTGGGAGCAATCACTCGTCACAGACAACAGATTTTCAAACTGTTGTCAGTTTTTTTTTGTGGATTTTTGTTTTTTATGCATTTTTTCCATGATGTTTAGCATTAATATGGATAATCATTTGTGTTTTGACATCTGAATATGGCAGATTGACCTGAAAACAGTGCCAAAATTAGGTCAGGTGTTTTTTGGTTTTCATTTTTTTTTTTTTTTTCATGGTTTTCTTGGTGCTTCACATTACTTTGGATATTTCTATGTGTGTTTTGATGTCTAAATATGGTAGGTTGACCTGAAAACAGTGCCAAAATTAGGAGGGGTACTGTACATACAGTCATGTATAGGTAGGGTGTTTTTTGGTTGTCAGTGTTTTTCTTTTTTTTCATGGTTTTCTTGGTGTTTAGCATTACTTTGGATATTCCCCTGTGTGTTTTGATGTCTAAATGTGGCAGATTGACCTGAAAACTGCCAAAATTAGGTGGGGTACTGTACATACAGTGGTGTATAAGTAGGGTGTTTATTGGTTTTCAGTGGTATTCTTTCATGGTTTCCTTGGTGTTTAGCATTACTTTGGATATTCCTATATGTGTTTTAATGGTTAAATATGCATGAATGACCAGAAAACACTGCTTTTTTTTTTTCTTTTTTTCTTTTTCTTTTTTTTTTTTAATGCAAGGAGAAGGAACCAAAGGCCAGGAGCCCACAAACTGTTCCTTCCAAGAAAAAACAAAAACAATACAAAAGAGAGCCAAATTCAAGATCCATTCATTCCGAGATGCGTGGACACACTGCGTTTGAAAGACTGGAGATCATAGGAAGTAGGAAATACAGACTGAGGGAGGCAGTTCCAGAGTTAATATGTTGCATAAATAATGGACTAGGAGTAATGGTTTAATCTTGCATTAAAGAGTTGGACAGAAAAGGGATAAGAGTTTTTGCTGGACAGGTGCTATGCACCCATCATAGAGGTGGAGGGATGCAAGCAGACAGTTCAGAAGAGCAGTGACCATTGAAGCAGCGATAGAAAGGAGATAAAGAGGCAACAGTGCGGCGAAGAGACAGAGGTTGAAGGGAGCCAGTAAGAGGAGGAGAGTTGATGAGATGAAAAGCCTTTGACTTCACCCTATTGAGAAGAGCTGTATGTGAGGAGCCTCTCCACACATGAGAGTTGTACTCTAAACAGGGGCGAATAAAACCCGTGTATAAAGTCAACAACTGTACAGGGGTAAAGAAGGTGCGGAGTCGGCTTAGCACACCTAATCTCTTGGAAACAGATTTTACAGAAGATGCAGTATGATCTTTCCAAGATAAGTCCCGAGTGAATGAGACCCCAAGCATGTTCAAGGATGATGCAGGATTGAGCTGGATATTATTAAACACTATTAAACATGGGTACCGTACAAATAAGTTAGGTATAGGTTAGAGGTGGGTATAGGGTATAGGTGGGGTCTGGGTGTGGTAGGGGAATAATGTTCATTATCTGGATGTTGCCACTATCCAGACATGCATTTGGCACTGTTATGTCTGGATAAATGAGGGATTACTGTATATAATAATACTGTACTGTACGCTGACAAACATATCTTTCATTTACCTTACTGTGGTGAACATAGCCAGAAGTGGTCAGGCAGTCTGGACTGCTTCTGGCTTGATGTACTTTTTCTGATATTTAAAAATTAATTCTGGTAGCTCTTCAGTCCCAATAAAAGCGAATGCCAGTCTTCTGAAGTCTGTTATATCGAGGTTTTACTGTACTGTCATACAGTGACTTTTTTTATTTCCATACTCATTTCCCTATTTCTTATCACTGTTTTCAGTGAACCAGCAACTTTTCTTTGCAGCTGTATCCTTTCGAGCACTTCATCCTCCAAACTTTCATCCTTGCTGATCACACAATACACAAGTACAGTACAGCCAATCCTTGAGTAACATGTTCTCTTTCTGACATGGTCAGCATTAATGCAACAGGTCATAACCAACATGGAAAATCTTGAGCTTACTTGGGAAGTGTCAGCTGGCCTAGTGACACAATTTGAAAGTCGTGCGTAGTGACATCACCTGCCAGACTTGCCATGATTGGCTGGCTTACATCTGGGTACATCCACCTCCAACAACGAGGTTACCTCTGTTGTTTCAGCCCTGAAACTTTGAAGGATTCAACTTAGATGTTGAAGAAAGAAGTGCAGGAACATCATCATCTCAACAATGACAACAACATCAACATTGAGGGTAGGGGATGGGGGGAGAGTGCCGTGAAGCTATGCATCAACAACACCAGGGTACCCAGCCTAATTTTTGTTTTTGTTAATGCTGTTTTAACCCCTAGACGCCAGGAATGTTTTGGGCACGGCCACCCTCTCCTTACCAGCATACAGTATTTCCCAAAATGGCCTTTTTTCAGACATTCATATCTAGGAAAGTATAGGAGTTAGGGATACAGATTAAAGACCATATTACTCAACAACTCTTCCCCATGTAATTGAAAGCATCCCCAGGTCTGCAGGTGGTTGCATTAATGAGTAAGGTCGTGAAGAAGATGAGTAACTTTTGACGCTCAAAGCAGGATGTATTTGTGCTTGTGCGCACAGCCCCTGACTTTGGCTTTGCTTGCAGCATGATAACTTCTCCACTACAGATAAACTAGACACAGTGGTGTCCAAGGCACACTCTGTGGCACTATCACTGAGCCCTTTCCCAGTATCCTTAGAAAGAAGCATGGCAGGGGTAAATGAGGCAAGGGGTCCACATGAGGTGAGAACGGAATTGGACAAGGAGGTTTCAGAAAACATTGCTCTACTCCTGGCAAAGTCACAGACAAGATTAAGGTACAATTGCATCGGGTGGCAGGAGTCTCCCTCCCCTTTGGTGCCGAGATCAAATGGCAGCCAGTTCACACTGTGGTGGGAATACATTTGCGGCTCCTTCTGTCACCCATCGGTCCACCCTTTTTTGCGGCAGCTATATCTGTCCCACGGCGGTTAAGGGTTAATACCATTCATGTTCTTAATTACAACAATTATATCTCTTTCAGTGTTCTACTTGATGGAGGTAATAAGTAAAGGGTAGTTTATGTAGGGTAGGGTGGTAAGAAGAGGTAAGAGTGAGAGTTTTGGAAAGTCACCAGAACACATTGCACCATTATACATGCAAACATATTGTGTGAGTAATGCGTGTTTGAGTAGCACGGTCCTTATCAAGTCTCTATCATCTGCATTACTCGATGATTGACACTGCTTAAATGTTCTCACATTTTCCATTTCCTCACTGTCCAGCTTCACTGTCCATTCAGTGGTTTCATTTCTCTCAAAGACTACTACTCTGCTCTTCCCTACATTCACCTTTAGATTCCACTTCTTACATACTCTCCCAAACTCATTCACCAAGCCTTGCAGTTCACCTTCTTCTTCACTCAACAATACAGTATCATCTACAAACAACAGAACAGGAAATTTCCAAATGTTGTCCTCTATCATTTGGCCTCATTCCATCATCCATTGCCCCATCTTGTATCTCTTTTATAACTCCATCGATATACAAATTGAACAACCATGGAGACGTGACAAATCCCTGTTTCAATCCAGCATTCAGATAGAAAAATTCACTCAGTTCACCATCCACACATACTGCAGCTCTAGTGCCCTCATACATTCTCTTCACGGCATGCGACAGCTTCCCATTTACTCTGTATATTTTTAATATTTTCCACATTCCTTGTCTCTCCATGCTATTATATGCCTTCTCCAAATCCATGAAGGCAACATCTAACTTCTTTCTTTTCTCAAGAAACTTTCACTCAACACCTTAGGATGAATAGCTAATCTACGCAAGCTCTTCTTTCCCTGAAACCTCCCTGTTCTTCTCCAATTAATTCTTCTTTTATTCCCCTAACACTGTCAATAGGTAACCTACCATATAGTTTTCCTGTTACACTAAGAAGACAAATGCCTGTATGATGACTACACATCTATTCTTCTTCATTACTAAACATTGCAGTACAAGGTATGAAACTTTGCACTCATATTTAAAGGAAAGATGGTGAATCAGATGGAGAGTGAGAGAACGAATGTCTTCTGTTGGTGTGTATGAATGGGTGATCATGTGTAAACTACTAGTGCTTGTGTGCATAAATGATACCCAGCATCAAGTGTAATATCAGAATGAATACCCTGTATTTAGCACAGAAGGAGAAACTATGACCAAAAATCATTGCTTCTCTAAACCAGGGTACATTAAATGCTGAGCTTTTCAAGAGGAATACATATATACAGTACTTGACTGAATAGGCTGCTGTCTTAAAAATCTAGCCATGCATGACATTTTTTGTGTGTGTGAGTCACTAAAGAACACTGTACTACTGTGTATGTGGTTGGCATGTACTGTTCTTAGTCATGCATGCTTTATATAATGGAATACTGTTTTAATAATGATGCATGTGAGGAACAGTCCATGACTACTTGTGAGTTAAATCAAATCTCAGAGATAAAGCAGGTGTATTTTTACCACTATGCATTGACTTTGTAGTCTGGTTTGACCTGTAGTTAGCTGATGACCATGATGTTATGTACTTTTGTGTATAAATGTTGTCTAATTTTTTGGCTAATGGCTGGCTGGCCAAGATTTTCTGTACATTAAATGCTGTGTTTCATTATTTGGGTAATGACCAGAAGTTTACCTAAGCTATGCTTTTCATGTGTTGTTAATTCCTCAAGAATACAGTCAAGGTAATGTTTTTGTGTCATGTTATATTCTAACCACAGTGATAAACTACTGCATTATGGTGTAAATATTCCATATGTTTTGCCTCATGGTGATAGGTGGTGGCACTCACCATCCACTCACTTGATGTAGTGCTGCTCCCAGGTGACTGCCCTTTCCTCTCTTCATTCCATCCTTCCTCTTCTTTCTTTCTTTCCTTCATTCTTTCCTCTTCCTTCTGTCTACTTGTGACACCAAACTGAGTGACAAGCCAAATGGTTTCCTGTTCACCAGGAAACCATTTACTATGCTGGACAGTAACCCTATATCCAAATTATGGTGCCTGGTGGTTTAGTAGGCAATTAAGGCACTCCAATCTGATTGAGCCAGTACAGGGTTATATCCAAGGGGTGGTTGAAGTTTATTGCTCACATAATGCCACTCAGGGATGAGTGGGACTGGTCACACTTATCTTAACACTTTGGCCCGCCTGGTGCACTAAGCCCACGCCATCCCAGAATTGGCCAGGCATTGCCATGCCACGTGTACAGGTATACCTCGATATAAGATACCCCTAGATGCGATACCCCGGCTGGGGGTATGGGGGTAGGAATACCACCATACCGTGCCTAACGATGGCCAAACCGGGTTTAACAAGTTTTTTTTTTTTTTTTTTTTTTTTAACTGATTTTGATGAAATTTAGACTAAAATTGTGTGTTTTGGTTGATTTATAAACTGTTTTTTGGCTTTGATGTTTTAGCCATAAGTGGGGTGAACATTGTCATTTTGGGGTACAGTTTACTAAGCTTGATTTTTTCCAGACTTATATTTGACGATATTCAGTTTTTATTTGTTGGTTTTAGTGAGTTACTTACAGGTGTTATGCATAGGTTAGCTTCTTTTACAGCTATTAGGCCATTTAGATTGGCTTTAAACTTGTTTTTGGACTCATTTGGGTGAGTTTAGGACTTAGTTGACGGGGGAAAACCCAAGGCTCAAAAATGCATCCCTATACTTTACACATTAAAACTATCCCAAGATACGATACCCCGCCTAATGATGGGTTTTTACTTAACCAATTGCATCGTTTAACTGGGATATACCTGTAGTTACTTGCTAATGTTTATCATCATCATCATCATCAGCCGTTGAGGTCCACTGCAGGACCGGCCTATCCCTACCGAAGCAGGGACGATGCAAGCCAATGTATCTCTACCAAGTGGCTTAGGCTGTCTGGTAGAGACTGTATGTAGGGTGAGAAGTGCTTGTAAGTGTAATTGTAGTGTTGTAGTGGCTTTGGATGTGTGTGTAGTCTGTGAACCAAGTGTAATCGGCCCGCCTTAAGCCGATTGGGTGCAAGCATACTAGTATGCGACACTGGTTCAACGACAGCACCCCTTATGTCCGCCAAAGTAGCAAGTGGCTCGGTGAACGATTCCCAAAGTTTTTACAACTCTGGCGGGAGGCGAACCCTCGTCCACCAGCGTGCGAAACGCACACTCTACCACTGTACCACAGAGGCTCCGCTTATGTTTATACTCTTTTCTTATTTCTGACCTTATTTTCCACTAGGTTATTGTTTGGTCTTTAATTGTTCGCAGTAGCTTTTTCTATAAGGATATATTCGTATTGGGTTGAAGAGAATATAGTTATTACCAGTACCATAAGAGAAAGTACAATGACACATAAAAAACATGGGCAGCTAACATAATGTTTATACTTTCTTTATTTTTGACATTATTTTTTGTGCAATTTTATCCATTTTACTCTTCACTTGTGCACAAATGTTTGTTCCACAGTAATATATGTGTAAAATAATGATAAAACAACCAACATCACTATTACCAACACCTAAAAAAAAAGTGTAAGGAAGGCCAGGTGCATTCCATTGTCTCACTGTCAACTCGTATATTATTTTATTTCTGACAATATTGTATGTGCTGGTTCATTCATTTTAGTCTCTAACTGTTCGTGCAAGTTTTTTCTACAATATTATATGCATTCAAGAATGTCAGACTATGAACTTCACTATTACTAACACAGTACATACAGCAAAAAGATAAATATACTGTTCATGCATACATAATAAAAATAATCTACATACAGTAATTATATATACACTTACCAACCAGTGATGTTTGTAGAGCACGAGCTGAACGTCAGTATAACCCCTCCACCCACTTAGTAAAATACACTTCCTGGAGATGCCTAGCAGATGGTAGGTGGAGGGGAAGGTGGGGAAGCATTAGTGCTTCACCACCCAGTAAATTCTTCTTGCGGTGGTATAAGCGCACAAAGCCACATCACACAACTTGCACTTATTCTTGGTGTCTTTCCTTTTCCCAGACTTGTAGCAAACATGACACCCCAGATATTTCTTCACGCTAAGTAGGGTATGGTTCAAATTCATGTTTAGATGTTCTGGTTTGTCAGCATTATGAGGTCTTTTCCCAGGAAGACCAATAGGTGTTGTCTCCACCTCGTCTTCTGCATCAGATGATGAATCTTCATCTCGTGGTGAAGAAGAGAAGAGTGACTGCCTCACTCCTGATGGCTCAGGTGCTGGCCCTGGTGATGCCGCCACTTCACCACTAGCGCTGCTGTCATGCTCACCTGTGTCAGCAGCATGTGGGATTGCTTTATTTCTGGCAGGCCAGTCCGTGTACACAGAATCCATCAGTGAATCAGTGAAGAGTCCATGGAACTCAAGGATTGTCAGTTTCTTTGCATCAGTTGAAAAGTACTTATACAGAACACATTATAAGTAGCCATGTGCAAAAGGTAGAATGTAATTTTCTTTGTCCACTTTTGGCATTTCCATGTGAAGTGATAATATTTCACTATTTGGTCAAAGTGATCAACTCCTTTCATATGATTATTGTAGTCAGAGATTGCCGTGGGTTTTTTCACAATGACCTGTTGCAGTGAAGTTGTTCCATCTCTGTTCCTTACTTTCCGTCTTCTTTGCAGTTCTTACGTATCAGCATTATGGCAAGTTGTTATTACAGTCACTGCTCGCATAGCGCGCGATCAGAGAGCACGAAACTAATCATAACATGGCCTTTTCTTTTTAGTCCAAGAAATGGTCATCACACGATTTTGACAAATATTACGCTGGTGGAGAAATTGCCTATTTCTTAAAAAAACGTACTACGCTGCTGTGATAGTGAAAACATGGCCTGAGGCCAAAAATCATGGAATATGTAGTCAATACATGAGAAAACTGATCAAAACACGGTAAAAAACAGACGAAATGTTAGCAGATCTAGTCATAACGTGCATTGCCCCTGCCTGTGATGTATGCATGTCATGTGTCTGCACAGGGTGTCGTCATGGTCGACCAAGTATTCCAGGGCCATTCCAGTCAACCCTTTCCCCGCTCTGCCTCCACGCGTGCTGTGTGTTAACTTTGTTCTTTTTTTTGGCCACCTGACCCAGCTTGACCATGTCGTCCCACCGTGACTCAGCAAGACAGCATAAATTTGACCCAGGAGCAGAAGCTTGATATGATCAAGCGGAAGGAGAGAGAATGTAATTGTGCCATCACCAAAGCATACCAAGTCAACGAGTCAGCTGTTCGTCTGACCCAGCACTCGTCATGATGGAAAGGTACCTGGTCATGTACTGCAACCGACGGGAGAGGGAACGAGTTCCAGTCTACTCTGTGTCTGTACGAAGGACCCTGTGGAGTCAGCACGGCCAGAGGACCATGCTGGGGACCAGTAGGATTCCTGCCCTGCCTTGGAACCCCACTCCCCCTCCCCCAGGAAGCCCACAAACTCTTCAATTCAAGGTGAGGAATCTTCCAGCGCTTGTATGTACTGAAGTCATTTTTAGGTAGGTAAATGTCGTGGGAAAAATCCCGGAAAATTGACTCAAAAGGTGAAGTTGGGGCTGGCTTGGGTTCCATGAAACCCTTCAACATGTAAACATATGGCAGCAGAATGCGGAATTTTCATAAAGCGGGACCTGCCAGGAACAATACTCGTTCGTTATGTGAACAGTGACTATACTGAAACAACTTGCTTGTCTTTCCGCAGAATTATGAAAACATTGCCCATCCAGCAGAATATAGTGGTATCAGCTGGCAAGTTCATCTTTGCTTCTAGCAGATCTTTGGGTGCACCATGCTGCAGTCCGAGAGTACCATAGGTGTTCTAGGAGCTGTTCCACTGAGTTGTAGTAGTTATCCGTATAAAACTGATAACCTTTATTCCTCACTGGTGCAATCAAACCCATTACTGTTTCAGTGGTTGTTTTCCCAATCCATGCATACATGTTAAAATCAAAGACATAACCCGTCTTTGACTGAGCCAGCAACTGCAGCTTTACTCCAAAGACATAACCCATCATTGACTCAGCCAGCATATACAGCTTTACTCCGAAGACATAACCTGTCTTTGACTCAGCCAGCATGTACAGCTTTACTCCAAAAACATAACCTGTCTTTGACTCAGCCAGCATGTAAGTTTTACTCCATATTTATTAGGCTTATGTAGAACGTTGGGTCTGGTTAGTACTTGGATGGGTGACCGCCTGGGAACACCAGATGCTGTTGGCATCCCTACGTGTCAAGTGGGGTTGGTGGAGGATTAGTGCCCCTCCCTGTAAAACAATTAACTCTAAGCCCTTGGCCACCCCGATTGGGATACATGGCGTCTGGCAATGAATGAATGAAAATGATTTAGATTATAAACTTTGAAAGCTAAAAGGCCCCTTCATGCCATTGTGCCTTCATCTAGAGACAGGTGTTTCTTGTGAATATAGAAGGTCCTGAATTTGTTGGTCAGGTATGCCATTACTGTTCTGATTTTTATGAGTCTGTCAGTAGTGTCTTCAGTAATTACTCTGTTGTTATACTTGTGAAAGTAATTAGCAGTTACAGCATATCACTTTAAAGTCATGCATGCACTGACAGCAGGCACATTCACTTTTTACCCATTTGGCAATACATTGTCATCTTTGGGGCTTTCACAACTCCCATCAATTTTGCTATACCTCCAAAAGTTTGCCATTTCTTTCACATTCACTTCATCCCACTCAGTCCCCCTTGGGTTGGAAGCATCATGCAAGGATTGCACTGTGTACAGGTTAGTTTCATTTATCAAATATTTCAGCAAATCTCTCATAATGAATAGCTAAATAAATCCAAGAGCAGTGGCTGGTGCTGGGACAGTCAAGCCTGGTGACCCAGTAAAAATCTCTACAAACGGTTCAGTATTGTCTGTTGACCTGGGTCATCTGCTTGAATAGTACGAGGAGCTCTGCCACATTGGAAACGGGCACGTGGGGCACTGGCACGAGTCTGGCTGGAGGTAGAGGGACCACTTAGGTCGGCATCAGGTGGTGGTGACCCATCATCACTACTGCCCTCACCACAGCTCCCTCTCACACCACCAGCCTCATGCTTGACACCACCACCACCGCCAGTATCACTTGTTTCACTTATTGTGTCACTCTCTACCAATTCACCAGTGACATCACTGTTATGTTCTGTACTGTAAAGGTCTTCAAAATCACTTTCTGAAAATTCTTCCATTACAGCCCCAAACTTTGTTGGTGTGAGTTTCACTCCATCAAACTTCAGGCATACACTCAAAACTTTCTCCATTATGTGCATTTCTTTCTCCTTTATCAAAATGGATTTGCCCTTTCTGCTGTCACAGTCCATCATGGACAAGATTTACAGTAAAGGCAGTAAGACACAGGAAATAATGAAAAATCCATGGAAAACTGCAGGTAAACAGATGCGGCTGTAAGTAGGGTCTGACCACAAACAGAGATGGGAAGTTACTGACGTTTTCTTTGGTGTGGGTAGCTGCATGGCAGCCTGGGGCAGTCACATGACTCACAGAGAAAATGGGAAGACTTTGGTGCTCATTTTAAACCATATCCCATGAAAATTGAACAAGAAATGGACATTGTTGGAAAGACACAAGTCAAGAATGAGAGCAGTGGAAATGAGTTATTTAAGAGGAACCTGTGGAGTCACATGGAGAGACAGGCTGACGAATGAGGATATAAAGGAGCGTTGTGATGTGGATGTGTATGTGATAGGAAGTGTTATGAGGAACACACTGAGGTGGTTTGGCCATGTGGAGAGGATGGACGGTGAAAGACTGACGAAGAGCGTGTATGTGAGTGAGGTGGAGGGAGGAAGAGGGAGGGGGAGGCCGAGGATGAGATGGAAGGATGGGGTGGAGAGGTATATGAAAGAGGGGGGGTGTGAGTTGGGAGCAGGGCAGTGAAATGGCGGGGGACAGGATGATGTGGAGGCGATTTGTTTGTGGCCACCCCAAACGGGATTGAGGCGTTTGACAATAGATAGATAGATAGATAGATTTTACTTCAATGACAAGAAGAAGTGGAGAATTTGAAAGATAGTGAGAAAATGGCACAGTATAAGGGCATAGTGGAAGAAAGACTGGGAAGGTACGAGCTAGAGCAGGTGGAAGGGGTGGAAGACGTAAGATATTCACGGAAGAGATAGGCGCAGCGTGTGAGGTGGTTTGTGGAGTGAGGAGGAGATGCAGGGGCATGCAAGGGACAGCATGGTGGAATGATGAGGTGAAACGAGCTGTGGAACAAAAGAAGAAGGCATATAGTGAATGGTTACGAATAGAGGTAGGGGAGAAGATGAGAGAGAGAAGAGAGAGGTATATGTGTGCAGGAGAAGGGAGGTGAAGAGACTGGTGAAGGAGAGTAAGAAGAAAGTGGATGAAGAGTTTGGGAGGAATCTGAGTGTGAAATGGAGGGAGAGTAAGAAATTGTTTTGGAAGGAGGTAAAGAAAGTAAGGCAGTGTGAAAGGGGAAATAGTAGGGGAGTGAAAGATAGGAATAATAGATTGTTGGTGGAGAAGAGAGAGAAATTGAGGAGATGGAAGGAGCACTTTGAGGATTTGTTGAATGTAGAGAGTGAGAGCAGTGCAAGTATAAGTGGTTGAGGAATGGCTGGGAGAAGAAGAAATGAGAGGAGGGAGGAAGAGATCAGTAGGGCGGAAGTAGTGGAAGCAATGAAGAAGATCAAGATGGGAAAGGCCCCAGGAATTGATGGAGTGTGTGGTGAAATGCTGAGGTATGGGGGTGAGATTGTTGTGGAGTGGATATGGAAGTTGTGTAGATTTGCTTGGGAAGAGAGAAGGGTTCCAGAGGACTGGAAATCAGGTATAATTGTTCCTTTATACAAAGGAAAAGGGGAGAGAGAAGTACAGTATGTGGTAACCACAGGGGGTTTTGCCTTCTTAGTGTGACTGGAAAAATATATGGTAGAATACTCATTGATAGGGTTAGGCATATGACAGAGGAGCTAGTTGGAGAAGAACAAGGGGGATTTAGGAAGGGAAAAGGGTATTTAGATCAAATATTTGTTCTAAGATGTTTAGTGGAGAAGTATCTAGAGAAGGGAAAGAAAGTGTATGCTGCCTTCATGGACTTGGAGAAAGCTTATGACAGAATAGATAGGCAAGGTATGTGGAAGGTATTAAGAATATATGGAGTGGAGGGGAAATTGTTGAGTGCTGTGAAGAGTATGTACGAAGGAGCTAGGATTACGGTGTGAGTGGATGGTGAGCTGAGTTCTTTGATCTCAGTGTGGGACTGAAATAGGGTTGTGTGATGTCTCCATGGCTGTTTAATATATACATGGATGGGCTTGTAAAGGAGGTGCAAGGTAAGGCAGTGGATGTGGGGGTGGCTCTAATGAATGAGGGTAAGATTTGGAAGATTCTCTTGTTGCTGTTTGCTGATGATACAGTATTGTTGAGTGAAGATGAATGGGAGTTGCAAGGTTTGGTGAATGAGTTTGGGACAGTGTGTAGGAAGAGGAATCTGAAAGTTAATGTAAACAAGAGTAAAGTTATGGTGTTTGAGAGGAATGAAGTCACAGAATGTACAGTGAGGTTGGATGGTGAGGATATGGAGAATGTGAGTACATTCAAGTACTGGTCTTGGGTAGTGTGATGAGTAAGGATGGAACTTTGGCGGCTGACGTGTGTGAAAGGGTACAGCAGGGAAGGAAGGTTGTTGGTTCATTGAAAGCAGTGATGAGCAATAGGGAGGTGAGTATGGAAGTTAAGAAGTCACTGCATGATAGTATTGTGCTCCCTACCCTGATGTATGGAAGCGAGGCGTTGACCGTGCAGGAGGGGAACAAGTCAAGAGTGAGAGCAATGGAAATGAGTTACTTGAGAGGAGCATGTGGAGTGACATGGAGGGACAGGTTGACGAATGAAGAAGTGAAGGAACGTTGTGGGGTGGATGTGGATGTGGTTGAGAAGATTAGGAGAAATACACTGAGGTGGTTTGGACATGTGGAGAGAATGGAGAATGAAATACTGACTAAGAGGGTGTATGTAGGTGAGGTGGAGGAAGGGGTAGACCAAGGATGAGGTGGAGGGATGGAGTTGAGAGGTATATGAGGGAGGGGGGGGTGAGTTGGGGGAAGGGTAGTCAAATGGTGGGTGACAGAGCGACTTGGAGGTGTTTTGTCTGCGGCCACCCATTGTGGGATTAGGGTGTCGGTCTATAGATAGATAGAGGCGAGAATATGGTCATCAGTGGGCCTACATGGTTTTTTTGGACGACGAGAACATTGTCATCAGTGTGCCAAGGTGTTAAATGTCAGGACCAACTTGCCTATCCCCAGGGTTCTATGCTCCTTATGGTGCAACACAGGATTAGATGATGGATGGATGGATTTTACTATTTAAAACAGTGAGCGGAATGTAGGATACAGCCATATTTTTGGAAAATAATCATTATCTCAGCCTTAGTTTATGCCTAAAAAGGTTGGGAAATATGTGCTAGAAGAGTATAAGAGTCTAGGGTCATTAGGTAAAACAAACATACATCATCATCATCATCATCATCTGGACCTCCTTTCCCACCCTAGGGCAGGGTGAGAAGTAGCAACGTCCAGACAGTCCAAATTTGCCCAGTCCAATGGGCCATGGTTCGATTCACTCACCATTCAAGCCCCAGGAATCCTGACTCTGTCTGATACACCAGAAACGTTGACCACGTTCTGTAGCCTCACATAAACGTATCTGATAAAGTCAATTCGGACGCGGTCACATTAAAAAGGGAGCAATATCCCTGATAATGCGCTTCTCCTCACAATATTCATCCAGCTAGCTCGATCTCTTGTCAGTCCCCTAGCCTCACCAACTTCCAAACCTCTCTTCCTCACACACTCATCCACCATATCCCTCCACCTTCTCCTTGGCCTACCTCGCCTCCTTCCTCCTTCAAATTCGCTCATATATACCTTTTTCACCACTGTTGTTATCTATTCTCTCCATGTGACCATACTATCTCAGTACACTCTCTTCAGTTCTGGTGTCCACAGACTTCCTCACTCCACATCTTCCATGAATCACATTATTTCATATCTTATCCACACTCTTTACTCCAAATACTGTACATTCCTCAGCAGTCCCATCTCCAGTGCTTTCACTCTTGACATCATTTTCGTCCCACACTGTAGTCTCACATCCATGTGTTAAAGTTGGCACTAACACTCCTTCATGTAAGCCTCGCGCAGCTGCAACACTCAAGCCTCTGTTTCATATCAAGGCCTTCATTGCACCAGCTACTTTCTTTCCTTGTGTCACTCAACTTTCCACTTCTTTTGCACATTTTCTTCTCTTTCCTATCACTGTACCCAGGTATTTGAGCTCTCCCACCAATTCCAGTCTCTTCATTCACTGTAACATCACACTGGGAGTCACCTTCTCTCTCAGTAACCATCACTTTACTCTTTTCTACATTTACACTCAAGACACGATGCTCACAGACATCAACAAAACTCTGCACTAGTGTACCAAGTTCTTTTCTGGGATTTACAGGTAGTACTGCATCATCAGCATACAACAAATTTGAGATATTTCATTCATCATCATTCATTACCAACGCCATCCCCCTCTCCGTTACTCATGTTTTTACTTCTTTGATCACCTCATCCATATATATATATTGAACAACCATGAGGACATCACACAACCATGTCGCACGCCCACATCGATTGTGAACCATGCACTTAAATGCCCATTTACCCATACACATGCTTCGCCACCATCATAAAAACTCTTGACATATATAAAATGCATAGTATATAGTACAAACATATATAAAATATTCATTTTTTATCATTGCTTAGCCAATACTGATCTCATTCTAATTAAATGTATTATATAATTTTTCGCTTCTGATGCAGTTACTGATAGTAATGGGCTTTTGCTTGCCAGTTTACATCACTGAATAGAGCCAAAAATATTCAAGGCTTGAATGATGAGTAATTGACATGTGGCCCATTTTTACTGGGCAGTCTATGGATAGGTTCCTGCTTTTGTACTTAAGTTTTCTTATTTCTTGATCTCTCCCACCCAGCATTTAGGAAGGAGGGTTTTGATGGTGACGATGATAATGGTGATGATAATGATGATGATGATGGTGGTGATAATGGTAATGATGATAATGATGATGAAAATGGTAATGACGATAATGGTGATGATGGTAATGATAATAATGGTGATGATTTTTCAGGTTGTAAGATACACGAAGAGTCTCATCGCTTTTGGTGTCACTCCAGAGCACATAGGCATAATCACCCCATACAGGAAGCAGGTATGTGCCATTGAAGTTTGACAGTCCTATTTTAACTTTTATCTTTATGTATATGAGTGGTGTAAAGAAACACGGGTCTGAGACAGAAGTTTATTCCTGATTAGTTTCACACAGAGGCTTCATCAGAGGAATGAACTTTTCCCGAGTCAGTCTGACTTATATGGCCAGCTGCTGGATCATACACTTGGCTAATCCTTAGTCTGCAAGCCGCTGATTGGTCCGTTGCCTTTTCCTCTCTGACCTGATTATCTGCGCTGCTATGTGAGACCACACCACGTCACCTACTCTTTCATTGTTATTATTTTTATTGTTTGTTATGTAGAGTGTGTCCAGAGCTTTTCTTTGTGCCTTTGTTAGATTTTTTTCTAATATTTCTATTTCACTCCATTTTGGCAGATGATGTTTTTCATCTGTGTGGTTGACCAGGGCACTAGTTATCCGATGATGTCTTACATCTGTTCTGTGCTCCCTAAGTCTCATTTCTATGCCCCTGCTAGTTTCTCCATAGTAGGCTGCTTTGCAGCCACTACAGGGTATCTTGTATACTATGCTGTTTTCATTTTGAGGACCTTCTTTTTTTCTCTCTTAATATGTCAATTATTTTCTTACCTGATGATGTCACTGTGTTTATGTTGGTATGGCATAGTGCTTTTCGAAGACTCAAGACTGTGTCCGATTTTGGTACCATTAGGTACTTATCCTGTCTTTTATCTGACTTTCCCAGTTCCATTATTTGCTTTGCTTTTTCTTCCAGTGTGACTAGAGTGAAACAGAAATATTAGAGAAAAATCTAACAAAGGCACAAAGAAAAGCTTTGGAGACACTGTACATAAAAAACAATAAAAATAATAACAACGAAAGAGTAGGTGACGTGGTGTGGTCTCACATAGCAGCGTAGATGATCAGGTCACAGAGGGAAAGGCAACGGACTAATCAACGACATGCAAACTAAGGATTAGCCAAGTGTATGATCCAGCAGCCGGCCATATAAGTCAGACTGACCTGGGAAAAGTTCATTCCTCTGGAGAAGCCTCTGTCTGAAACTAGTCAGGAATATACTTCCGTCTCTGGCTCGTGTTTCTTTACACCACCCATATACATCTGTCGTAATGTCTCAACAATTGTCATTTTAATTTTATTTCATAGGATGGTGTAACATATGTCTGATCTCCATTGAGATGCTTTTGCAATCCACTCTACTATTTTGATATATGTTTATTGGAATGTTCAAGAGAAAAAACTATATTTAAGCAATATGATTTACTGGCCTCACTGCTGTATTCCAGGTTGGGTAAAGAATAGGCTCCCAGTGCTTTAATTTGCCTTGAAGATAAAAACATTATTTGAAAAATTCTATCTATCTATCTATAGCCCGACGCCCTAATCCCGCAAAGGGTGGCCGCAGACAAAGCGCCTCCAAGTCACTCTGTCACCCACCATTTGACTCCCCTCCCCCCAACTCACTCCCCCCTCCCTCATTTGAAAAATTACTTTGGGAAAACTTTTTACCACATGAACCTCCTCCAGGGATGTGTTGTTTGGGCGGAACTCAGCCATATATTGTACTTTTTTTCTAATTGCCCTTTTCATTTCGCATTACAAAGGCACAGTTTCTTAGTGAGGAGGTTTGGTCCTGGGTGGATGCCACATTTATGTCCTTCCACCCAGTTAAAAGGGGCACCATAGTAGGCGCCATGTCACCCGTTATATGGCTATATAATTACCACCCAGCATAGTAAGTGGTTTCTTGAGTTGCAGGAAACCATTTGGCTTGTCACTTAGTGTAGAGCCACCCAGAGTAGAAGGAAGAGTAATAAATAGTTAACCCCTTAAGCGCGGGCTTGTTTTGGCTCGACTTGCATGCCCCGCGGGGTTAATCGCGCTCTGACAGACTCTAAAAATATTTGCCAAAAATCAGTTATTAGGCCTAGAATATTAAAATTACATACGTATATGGCACATACCTTCAGCTTTATCCTGGGATGTTTGCTGAGCCTTCGTCGAGTACCGTAGGACTTGTGGAGACCTCTGAAGTTGGGTAACGAAGTCTCCACTATACACTTCCTGACAACCCGTAATATGATTACCACAGCCTGATATTATCACTAGAAACACAATTCTGTGATTTTCAAATAGTTCCGAATCCATACTAAAAAAAAAAAAAAAAACACTGTGAAAGCAATGAAAATTACGAGCGCGTACTGGTATGACCTTCCCACATGCGCTCGTACGACGCTGGTGTTCTGTCATTTATTATTCATAAAAACACTCACATTTTATATTTCTGTTACTATACAACACTTATATATATCTGCAGTCTTTATCCATAAGTTTCCTTCAGTAATAGTAGTTTATTGTCACTGTAGGCATTCAATTTCCCTTTCAGCAAAAAATTTAGCATTCACTTTCTCGTCCTGTATACTAGCGTTGAGAGCGAATCTGTCACTTTCACTTCCACTCTTATAACTCATAGTATTCATACATGCTAGAGTGAAACTTTCTCTTTCATTACTCCTAGTATATATACTCGTATTCTTATATTACTACTCATTTACATTTCTATTTACATTCTCTATTTTATTTACATTATTTACATTTCTATTTTATTTACACTGTGTTATGCACTGTCACTTGCAGTATCTTATAAAACTATTTTCCTCTCTTCACTTATATTTACATTCATTGCTTTTACTTGCTGTTTACACATTATTTACATTTCCACTTGCACTGTTTTAGTCACCAGAAATATCGTAGTCATTGTACATCATTTTCATTGATAAATTAGCCGGTTCACGTTCGACAGCAGTCACTTAGTCCTTTACCCCTTTCCACATGAGGTTTAGGTAGGGGTAGAGGTCACAGGGCCCTTTGCATGGGGCTAAAAAGTGGCGGAATTGGACAGGAGCGAATCCGACGTGGTTCCACCTTGAAAGACGACAGTAAACTGACAGTGGTGGTGGTGGGCTGGTGGTCTAAGGGGAGTGCAATGCTGCCATTCTCAGCGTGATTACAGCTGCTAATATATATGCTATGAAATGATTGGCAGGAAATCTAGACAATACATAGTAAATTAGGTAGTTCCAGGTGAATGTAAATATCACTTAGGCATCTCCCTTCCTTTCTTATGTATATTTTCATTATGAGAATAGATTATACGGCATATTTCAGGGGGAAATAAACTGCGAAAATTAGCGAACGAGTGCACGTGAGGTGTTGTCAGATGATAATTAGCCAATTCCAGGTGTATGGCACTTTCACTTACTGTATTTCTTTTTTGTATATATTATTTGGTATAAGAATAGGGCATAGGGCTTATTTCAATGGATGAAATCAGTGGAAAATTCCGGGGAAGATTTAGTTAGCACAGCACATCCGTGCAGGCGAGAAGAGAGGATAATGGAGGGGGGGGGAAGGGAGAGGAGTCAAGAACAGGGAGAAATGGCTAAATTGTCAACAATGGATGGGAGTACAGATGAGATTAGGAGTGCTGACTAGTGTTGGACATTGGCAGTACTGATAGATGAACAAGTCACCACTTGAAAGCCCGAGCGAATTCAAAATAACACAGAATCACAAAAGCGGCGCCCCGCGGTATGATCCCTTGCTCCCAAGCATCACGAAAGTGACGCCCCACGGTTAAGGGGTTAAATAAGAGATAGGAGAAATAGGAAGAGTGGAAGACAGACATAGATAAAGCAAGTGGATGATAGGTATCCCACCTACTGCCAATATTGCAAAGTTATATGATGTGAGCTCAGCATCTTTCAACCATTATTTATGCTTTTCATGTTTACTTCAACTTCGTGGAGCCTTCTTTGAATGTTTTCTCTTGCTTCTCTTTGGGATATCAATCTGATTCATCGGATTTCCTATTACTGACTTTCCTAGCTAAGTTAGTCTGTCTTGTTTGGTCAGTTTTGCTTGTTTTAAGTGGGCAGTGGTCCTGTGCTGTTGTTTGCAGTTCTTATGAGTCACTTTTTATTCTTCTCAATTTCAGGGAGCCTTTTTTGCTTTCATGTCCCCCCTCCCCCCTTTTTTCCAGGTACTACTTGCACTTTCTTTGTGTGACTAATGTTATGGAGTCTTTCCTGGTCTTTGATCTCTTCCAAGGCATTTTCTATTGACTGTGTTGAATTGGGAAACAGATGTGTTCTCTTCATTCTCTCTCAGGATCCTGTTAAGGACAGGGTTTTGCCCCCTGTATTTCCTCCCAGGTCTTGTTCTTGCTGCTGTAGAGTACATCACACTAGCTTGTCCCTGACAACTCTGCATACCTCCTGACATGACACCAGCCTGAAAGGAACTCTCCTTTGTGTCTTAATGGGCATCATACTGGTTGCAAACAAGTCAGGTCCTGTATGTTATGAGGCTCTTAAACTTCACCTAGAGTCAGTTTCAGCCAGTCATTATCATTTGACACAGCAGTGTGACACTCTGTTCTGCTTAAAATTTCCATTGGATCATTCCTTTTCATTGTATTGCCACTTAGATACAACATGCAGGAAGCCGCATACCATCGACTCATAAGAGAATCACACCTGAGAAGGACAAAGGAAATAGTGTCAGTTGTTACGGAAGGAAAGGACGAAGCCCAGGGGGAGATCGAAGAAGTGTTTAGGCTGGTAAAATATGTGAGGGAGGGGCAAGGCCACTCAAAGTAAAATTTCAGTCTCAGGTTACAGTAAATGAAATAATCAACAAGACTTGGAATTTAGCAGATAAGGAAGGATTCAAAAATATCTGGCTAAGGAGAGATGCAAATGAGGAAGCGAGAGCTAAAATAAAGGAGCTTGCTAAGGAAGCAAAGGAAAAAGAAGACCAGAGAATGGAGGAAGAGAAGACAGCATGCTATTGAAGAGTTATGGATCAGAAATTGAGGAAGTGATACCAAAGGAGAGAGGGAGAGAGGACAGAATAAAAACAGTCCAAAAAGATTGAAGGTGGCATATGCTAATGTAGATGGTCTAATCTCAGCAAGACTAGAAATAGACAATTTCTTGAGGGTAAGTGAGCCAGACATTATGTGCCTTGTAGAGACCAACCTAAGAGAGAATATTGAAATTCAAATGGGAAATGGGAAATACAACCTATGGAGAAGAGATAGAAAAGCATAAATGGGAGGAGGAGTGATGATAGCAGTGAAAAAGAGCCTAAATTTGGATAGTGTGGAACTGGGAGAAGGTATGGCTGAAGTGATAAACATGGTAATAGAAAACAGAGGGAAAGGCAAGAGAGACATCTCAGTAGCATATGTCCCTCCCCCAAGACAAGGGCATGGAATGAGGAGGAATATCAGGAGATGTTGTCGGACATGGTTAGATACCTACAGAAAGTGAGAAGAGTAGCAATGGGGGATTTCAATTGTAAAGAGGTAAATTGGGAAGAGTGGGACTCAGGAAGTAGTGAAGTTTCATGGGGCAGTATATTATTGAATGTAGCAATGGATAATGTAATGACCTAGTGGGTCAAAGAAGAGACATGATTTAGGGGGGATGACACACCAGCAAGACTAGATTTAATTCTAACCAAAGAACCTGATGCAGTTGAATCTCTGAAATATCTGTGTCCTGTAGGAAAAAGTGATCATGGAGTGATAGAGTTCCAAACAATAGAAGGAAATGGGGAGACAAGAGGTGAACTATACAGGTGTGGAAGATACAACTTTGGGTAAGCAAACTTTTAAGGACTGCGAAAATTTTTCGAAGAACCGGATTGGGGAGAAGTCTGGAAAATGAGAGATACAGAAGAAATGGGATTTCTTTCTAGACTTCGATAATATGGGTGTGGAAAAGTATGTTCCAAAGGTTAGTGGGAAAGAGAACTGGAGAAATGACTGGTTCAACAAAAGGTGTATGATAGCAAAAAAAGAAAGGGATAAGGCATGGAATAAATGGAGGAAGAAAAATAATGATAGAACAAAGGAAGAATGTAAAAGAACTGGGAATGAATATGTAGAGAGGAAGAAAAAAACTTTGAAAAAGGTATAGTTGACAAATGTAAGGAAGAACCTAAATTGTTTTATAGGATTGTTAATGGCAAATTGAAACGAAAGGAAGGAATCAATAAGCTGAAGGTAAAAGAAAATGTCTATAAAGATGTGGTCATGCAAACTGAAGTAATGAACAAATGCTTCCAATCAGTCTTCACTAGAGAAAGTGATTTTGTGGAGGAGGAGGGAGCAACTAGAAATGTAATGTTAAAAGTTGTAAAGGGTGTTGTGCAAGAAGTATACAAAGTACTGGAAACTCAAGATGTGAGGAAGGCCTCGGGACAAGACAGGATCCCTAATTGGATACTAAAGGAATGCAGAGAACAGATGGCGGATAAGATTTGCGGTTTAACCCGTTAACTGTGCATGGCAGTTTTTTGGAGGTGTCTGTTGTGTGCAGACATAGGGGTAAAAATGAAATTTCCCAACGGCCACATTTTGTCTTAGTAACTGAGAGAACACATGCCAAAGTATCAAAGTATATTGTAACAAAATATTAGCTCAATATTTACCTTGGTAAAGCCATGAATGAACATCGAAGGAAAAAGGGAAAAAGAAGTGTGTGGTAATCATAAGGGCGTTTGTCTTCTTAGTGTAATAGGAAAAGTATATGGTAAGATACTTATTGATAAAGTTAGGGATATAATAGAGGAATTAGTTGAAGAAGAACAGGGAGGTTTCAGGAAGGGAAGAGTTTGTGGTGATCAGATATTCATCCTTAGATCTTTCGTGGAAAAGTTTCTAGAGAAGGGAAAGAAGTTGCATGCAACCTTCATGGATTTGGAGAAAGCATATGATAGAGTGGATAGACAAGGAATGTGCAAAATATGAAGATTATATGGAGTAAATGGGAAGTTGTTGAATGCCCTGAAGAGTATGTATGAGGGTGCAAAGGCTGTAATGTGTGTGTGGATAGTGAACTGAGTGAAATTTTTAATCTGAATGTTGGATTGAAACAGGGATGTGTCATTTCTCCATGGTTGCATAATGAGATACAAGATAGGGCAGTGGATGTTGGAGCAGTCCTAATGAGAGAGGGCAGCGTTTGGAAACTTCGTGTACTGTTGTTTGCAAATGATTCTGTATTAAGTGAAGACATAGGGAAACTGCATGGTTTAGTGAATGAGTTTGGGATAGTGTGTAAGAAATAGCATCTAAAGGTGAGTGTAGAGAAAACAGCATCTAAAGGTGAATGTAGAGAAGAGTAAAGTTATGGTCTTCAAGAGAAATGAAGTCACTGAATGTACAGTGAGGTTGGATGATGAGAAAATGGAAAATGTGAGTGCATTTTATTGTACTTGGATAGTGTGATGAGTAAGGTTGGAAGTTTGGAGGATGAAGTGCTTGAAAGGGTACAACAAGGAAGAAAGGTTGCTGGTTCTTTGAAAGCAGTGATAAGAAATAGGGAAGTGAGCTTGGAATTTTAAAAGTTGCCACATGATGGTATTGTGATACCTACTCTAACGGATGGAAGCGAAGCTTGTGCCTTGTTGGAAGGACGCAAGTCATGAGTGAGAGCAGTGGAACTGAGTTATTTGAGAGGAGCAGGTGGAGCTGCATGGAGAAACAGACTGGGAAGTGAGGAAGTGAAGGAGCAGTGTGGTGTGGATGTGAATGTGATGGAAAGCATTAGGAGAAATACAGTGAGGTGGTTTGGCCATGTGGAGAGGATTTAGAGTGAGGAACTAATGAGGAGAGTGTATATGAGTCAGGTGGGGAGGGTGAGATGGAAGGGGAGGCTGAGGATGAGATGGAGGTATGGAGTGGAGAGGTATATGAGAGAATGGGGTGTGAGCTGGGAGGAGGGGAGTGAAATGGCGAGGGACAGTGCGGCATGGAGGTAATTTGTTTATGGCCACCCCTTGGGGGATTACGGCATCTGGCAGTAGATAGATAGATAGATGGCAGTATTGTGATCCCCACTCTGATGTATGGAGGTGAAGCTTGGATCATGTAGGAAGAACACAAGTTGAGAGTGAGTGCAGTGGAAATTAGTTACTTGAGATGAGCATGTGGAGCTACATGGAGAGATAGACAGAGAAATGAAAGATTTAAGTCATGTTGTGGTCTTGATGTGAATGTGGTTAAAAACACTAAGAGAAGTACTCTGAGATAGTTTAGACCTGAGGTGATGATGGAAACTTTACTAAAAGTGAATGTGTGAGATGGAATGGAAAAGGGGGAGGGGGAGACCAAGGATGAGATGGATGAAGTGGAGAGATATATGCGAGAAGAGGGTGTGAGTTGGAGGGAGGGCAGCCTAATGGCAGAGGACAGGGCAACGTTGAGGTGATTTGTTTATGGCCAGCCCTTGTAGGATTAAGGCCTGTGGCTGTAGATACATTAATAGATAGATCAAGATCTGTCACCACCAATCACGTGTTCTTGTTTCACTCTGAAATTAGTTTTCTTTTCTCATTTTCTTGTCTTATCTCTCACTCCATTAAGATGCTTAAAATCATCAAGCGCTAATACAGTAGTTACTGTGCTGCATTGACCTATAAGCTGTAGTGTAAGTGTTCCTCAGATCTACACATTTGAGAGAGTTTTTTTTGTGCTCCACGGTACACCATTCAGTGGCCCTTTGTAATGATGATTTCCCAATTTGCCTTCCAGGTTGAGAAAATTGTGAAACTACTTGGTACATTTGGAGTGTCAGCTGATGTGAAGGTGGGCTCAGTAGAGGAATTTCAGGGGCAAGAGAGACAAGTGATTCTCATCTCAACAGTGAAATCTTCAGTAGATCTGCTGCAGGTGAAACTTATGCACATATGAAAGTATTCTACAGTACCAGTAAGTGAGAGGTAGATTTAGAGCACAGTAGATAAGTACTGTAAAAGATGGAAATTTAGAAGGTTAGAGACAGGAGTACTGTGATAACTTGTAAGGCTTAAAATTGTATATTTGATGGCCAGGGTACCAGAACCAACTTACTTGTTGGTCACTCTGTGCTATCTGCTGTAGAAAATATGTATCGTCATATCGTATCATTTATAAAGGCTTCAGCATTCTTGCATGCTTCAGCCTTCGTCACCTAATAGCAGCTCTCCATGCTGCTTGATCTCTGTCAGCCTCCCAATTCAGACCCTTATCCTTGCAGTCACATTGTGTGACATTGTCCCTGGTCTTTTTCATTCGGTCTCTTGCAGCCCTGCCCCTGACATTCAGACTTCTCTTTTTCTGCATTTTAATATCATCATCCATCCTCTCGACATGTCCGAACCATCTCAATTTAACCCCCCCTCATCACAACACTAGTATATTCCAGTCCCATCCTTTCTTTCAACTCTTCAGTTGCAGTCCTAGACCCTCCTAGACCAAGAAGGAAAAAGCTGCAGCTTTAGCATTGACAGTTTCATTGAAAGAAATGCTCTGTCTGGATCAGTATGGGGAACTCTTAGCTAATGTATCAAGCTGCAGCCACATCGATACTCCACTTCCCATGAGACCACAATGGGAATAACTTGCTTTGTGATCTTAAGATATAGTCATCTCAAGTTTACAAGGTGTGAATGCAAGAGGGAAAAAAAGTGGCCAAGTGATAGAGTAATGGCAGTGCTGTCAGTAAAATTACTAGTATTGACTGCATCAAGGAAAATTTTGAAGATATGAAATTTGTTAAGGCAGTCATGAATTATCTTCAACTTGACACACCAATATGTCTTACAACCATCCAAGCAAACAGCATCACTCCAGTCCTAAATGGCATAGCTCATATCTGGTTTTAGTAGGCATTATGATATTAGCACCCAAATGGTGACATGACATTTAATGATTTGTGACACTGTCTGTCATGTGTGGGAAGTTGCTGGGCCTTAGAGGATGATTGTTTACTATAGCCTATTTCACGGGAGAAAAGAAATTGCCATTCAGCAACCCTCTTCCAAACTGTCCGATTTTGTGCATTCTTGTTGTTAGTAGCTAAATAATATACAGTGATGTTAAGAACTGTCTAAAATATCAAACTTACAGAAAACATGGGTGAAGCATATAACATCATTACTTACAATTTGCAAGGCTGTAGGGAGCATAGGCCTACTGTGGGTGTGGTCATGTGCAAGCATCGTTGAGTCAGTCAGGTGGACTCGCATTTTCCGCTGCAATCTTTCATCTGAGCAACTCCGTAGCACCAACATAATTATCATCTGTGTCATCGTTTCAGTCTCAGTAATTATTAAAAAATACTATAAATGGTTATGTCTACCTTCTTTTAATGTATTATGCAGTAACATGATACTGGGAGACGTCTGTGTCTTATATTTGATAAGTCAGATATTCGGCACTACTTTATTATGCACATGACAATTGTCAGGCGCCCCATGAAATTTAAATATGTATACTTAACTTTTGTTTATTTCATCAGCTGACTGCTAACACGTATGTTACATTTATGTTTGTGTTTAAAAAGCTAAATTTATTGTATTCTATTGTTTTTCAGTGAAGGCTGCTGTCTTTAACATCACTGTATATTATTTAGCTACTCACAAAAAAAGAATGCACGAAATTGGACAGTTTGAAAGAGGGTTGCTAAACGGCAATTTCTTTTCTCCCATGATATAGGTTATAGTCTGTGTCCAGCGTCAGATAGCAGACTTTAGCAAAGCTGCTTGTAGTACTGAACTTTCTTGAACAATCAGTTACAGAGTATTCAGGGGCCTCAAAGAATCTGTTGCCTGCAAAGCAATGTAACCCTATTTCCTACCATACCTAACTTAAGATATCCTCACCACTACTTGGTCCAGTAGTAAAGAAAATCATATCCATGCTATTTCCAACATTGGCCAGACACTTAAATCCCTTGAAGTGAACTTCTACACTTAAATATGTCTTCTGTTAGAGATGTTTGCACAAGTCTGGGATCATGTCTCTGATGCCATTTATTCTGTGAACTTCTACACTTAAATATATCTTCTGTTAGAGAGTTTGCACAAGTCTTGGATCATGTCTCTGCTGCCATTTATTCTGAATGCCTCATCCTTTGCCTTTCTCTCATTAGATTTTCAGGGTGCTTGATAAATATATGGAATGATGTGGGGGCGCTCACCATCCACTCACTTGATGTAGTGCTGCTCTCGGGTGTCTGCCCTTTCCTCTCTTCTATCCTTCTTTCCTTCCATCCTCTTCTGTCTTTCATTCCTTCATTCTTTCCTTGTCCTTCTGCCTACAGGTGACTTTACACTCCCTCCTCTGTCTTTCTTTCCTTCATTCTTTCCTTTTCTTCTTCCTGTGGGTGACTCTACATTGAGTGACAAGCCAAATGGTTTCCTGTACACCAGGAAACCATTTATTACGCTGGGTGGTAACCATATAGCCAAATTTTGGCACCAGGTGGTTTAGTGGGTAATTATTGCGCTCCAGTCGGATTGAGCCGGTGAAGGTTTATATCCAAGGGGTGGTTGGGGTTGATTGCTCATGTAATGCCACTCAGGGATGAGTGAGGCTGGTCACTCTCATCTTAAATGTCGAGACCAACTGCCTAGCCCTGGGCTCCTACGTTCCTCGTGGGGCAATGTAGGATTGGATGATGGATGGCTGTACAGAAGAACTGTAACTGGTTCACTTCCTCCCTCAGACTTCAGTGACGATACTGTACTGTTAAGTGAAGATTAGCGGGAGTGGTATGGATTGGTGAATGAGTTTGAATGTATGTACAAGAAACAAAATTTGAAATTAATGTAGCAGAGAGTAAGGTTAAAATTTCTGAGAGTAGGAAGTCAAGGAGTGTGTAGTGAAGCTGCAGGGTCAGGAAATGAAGAACATGAACACCTTCAAGTATGTAGGTAGTGTGAAGAGCAAGGATGGGAGTTGGAGGATGTAGTTAGAGAGAGAGTCTGCCAGGGAAGAAGGGATATAGATTTATTGAGGATGGTTGCTAGGGATGAGATGAACATGAAAGTAAAATAAGTCATTGCATGACAGTACTTGTGATCCTTATACAGTACAAATGTATGGAACTGAAGGTTGGTCTCTGCTGTAAGGACACTAGTCAACTGGAAGAGGAATAAAAATGAGTCTCCTGAGAGGGTTGTGTGGAGTCTACTGAAGAGACAGACAGACAGACAAACAAATCAAGAAGTTTAGGAACATTGTGGTGTTGTGGACGAGCTGGAAGGTGCTAGCAGGAACACCCAAAGATGATATGGCCATGTGGAAGGAATGGAGATTGAAATTTGTGGAGAGTGAGAGAGTAATTAAGAGAGTTCATGTGAGAGAGTTGGAAGGAGAGAGGGCAAGTAGGAGGCCAAGGATAAGGTGGAGATATGGGATAGCGAGGTATGTGAGTCAGAGTGGTGTGAGGTGGTGGTAGAGTTGCCAGATAGTGGAGAACAGGGTGATGTGAGGGTGATTTATCTTGTTTTTGTGTTTTTCTTGGAAGGAACAATCTGCAGACTCCTGGCCTTTGGTCTCTTCTTCCTTGCGCTGAAAAAAAAAGGGGGGGAGGGGGGTCCCTTTCATGATAAGGTATTTGGTTGTAGATAGATAATTATTCAGAAGCATTGGCCTTTCATGTTATGCTGCCATGATTTGGTGCATTAATTAGTCAATCAGTAAGTCGGTTACCACCATGGCACAGACCTTTAAAAAAAAAAAAAAAAAAATGAACAGAGGAAGGAAAAACAAATTAAATTTTAAAAAATTTTATACACCAGATTACAAGTGTCCTCAAATTGAAAAAAATAATAATAATCTGTGACAGTTGGACTGAAATGCTGTAGGTTGTAGTTTGTGGGGAAACTAACTTTGGGAAGTGTGTTCCTAAGAGAAGCAGTTTGGGGAATAAAGGAATTCCGATAGGAAGAAGTTCTGCAATATGGCAGTGTGACAGTCAGGTCATGAGTGCTACCAGATGCCCATGTAGTGCAGGTAAAGCCATGGAGAAGTGACACTTCCATGTCTTCAAGGGAGTTGTTTGTTAACTCTTGCATGGAATTCTTCCTGATACCACCAAGACAGAGCTGGGTTCGTTCATCACAGTCCCCAACACCACCTGTTGAGCTCAAGGTACTGACCAACATTCTAGATGCCCATCACTGACAGTCAGGGGTGCACCCAGGGGGGGGCTACTGGGCCCAGGCCCCCCCCCCCTTAGCTCTCTGGGTCCTTTAAAAATTTATATATATTTATTTTGATAACAACAGAACATGAAAAATTGGCAGGTACAAACAAAGGATAACACATGAGCCAGCAGCTCTCTGACTCTAAACCTGCATGTGACCTACCGGTAATTATCGGATTACCTGACCTCACTTCACTGTGGGCCCCCCCCTTAGAAAATTCCTGGGTGTGCCCCTGCTGACAGTGAGAGATTTTTTAACCCCAGCACCACATCTAAAACATCCACATCACAGAAAAGAAGAAGCACAACATTCCTTGCTGGTAGGCTGAGAGACGTAAGCAAATTCTTCCTTCAGTCAGAAGCTGCGTGAGTCACAAGACATTGATTGCCAGCAGGGACAGGATCCTTAGGATCAGGGTCCCGGTGCACACAGTAAACAGATGGGCCACTCTCATAGGCATCCAAGTCATGCCTACTTGGATAGTGCATCCCTGTCATGATCACACCTCAGCTTGCTTCTCTCCTGCATAATCTTCTGGCACCAATTCATGGTCCAGGTTGGCAACATTAGTCCCCAGGGTTAGCACTACCTGCTTCCAGTTGGTGATCATTTGTACCCATCACAGTCACTACTGACCTCTGTAGCTCCTCAGGGTATGCCAAACCTATATTTTCAGATGCATACTGGCTTGACTACTCAGCTGATACAGGAGGGCAATTGATATTACACAAGGTGCATAACTGGGCAAGCGTAGCTGTTGTATACACTTCACAACTACTGTATTTGCTGGTGTATAAGGCTTACCTGTGTATAAGACTACTCCCAATATTTCTATACAAAATGTGGGTTTAGAGGTGTACTTCGTGCATAAGACGAGCCCCAACTCTTTAGACACTGGGAGCTTTGCTGTCCCAGTAACCCTAGTCCTTTATCACTCTTCCCACTGACCAGTGAAGTAATACTATTAACACATTGCTAAGCAACACAGCCATTGGTTAGGTTTTACTTTAAATCAGCTTCTTCTATGGGTTTTACAGGCTATCTAGGCAGCATGTGTCACCTCTGATATCAAAATGAGTTATACATTTAATATTCAAGTATACACTCATCCTGTATTAAAAACTTAAAATCATGCTACCGTGTTGTCTTCCTTACAACTAATCCTTCTGCCTACACTGTTAATCTTTTCTCTCCATTGGGCTCCTCCAATCATAACCTTGTTATTTTAACCTGTCCTATCGCTCTGGTACAGCATGTGGACCCTCCAAAGAAACGTCGTCTGTGGCACTTCGGAGCTGCGGATTGGGAGGCCCTCAGGCAGTACTTCTTTGATTTTCCCTGGATTGATTATTGCTTCCATAGCCGGGAGCGATCTGAATGTGCCTTGCTCATTACGGAGGTTATTCTCATGGGCATGGAAGCATACATGTGCCTTGCGCATTACGGAGGTTATTCTCATGGGCATGGAAGCATACATGTGCCTTGCTCATTACGGAGGTTATTCTCATGGGCATGGAAGCATACATTCCTTTCTCATATCCTCTGACTAATGCAAGAAAGCCTTGGTTTAATCATGGTTGTTCTAATGCTGTCCGCAACAAGGAGAGAGCCTGTAAAAGGTACCGGAGCCAACCCACCCCTGAATCACATCTTTTTGTATATATCTGCCCTGAATCGTGCTAAGTCTGTTCTTCGCTTAGCAAAAAATAATTTCATCCATACTATATGCTCTCAACTCTCCAATTCGAATTCTTCCCGCTCCTTCTGGCACCTTGCCAAAAACCTTTCTAACAACTTTACCTCATCATCCTTCCCTCCTTTTATCTACTCTGATGGCTCTGTAGCTATTTCTTCTACTAATAAAGCAGATCTTTTCACTCAGACTTTCTCCTCCAATTCCAACTTACATGATTCTGGTGCTGTTCCTCCCTCACTTCCCCCCTCTGACTTCCTCATGGCTGACATTAAAATTTCTTCAGCTGATGTATTTTCTGCCATCGCTGGCCTCAATACTAACAAGGCATATGGGCCTGATGGGGTCCCTCCTGTTGAACTCAAGAACTGTGCTTCTGTGCTTACACCCTGCCTAGGTAAACTCTTTCACCTTTGTCTTTTTACTTGTACCTTTCCTTCTTGCTGGAAGTTTGCTGTCATTCAGCCGGTCCCAAAGAAGGGTGACCATTCCCAGCCCTCTAACTATCATCCAATTGCTTTAACATCCTGTGTCTCAAAAGTTTTTGAGTCCATTCTTAACAGAAAAATTTTTAAGTATCTTTACTCTTACAACCATCTTTCTGATTGTCAGTATGGGTTCTATCGGGGATACTCCACTGGTGATCTTCTCACCTACCTTTCAGATTCCTGGTCATCCTCCTTTCGGGACTTTGACGAAAGCTTTGCCATTGCACTTGACATCTCAAAGGCTTTCGATCGAGTCTGGCATAAATCTTTAATTTCCAAACTGCCCTCTTACGGTTTCTGTCCTTCTATCTGTGCCTTCATCTCTGGCTTCCTTTCTGGTCGTTCTGTAGCTGCTGTTGTAGACGGCCATTGTTCTTCTCCTAGATCTATTAACTGTGGTGTTTCTCAGGGCTCTGTCCTATCACCAACTCTATCTATCTATCTATCTATAGCCCGACGCCCTAATCCCGCAAAGGGTGGCTGCAGACAAAACACCTCCAGGTCACTCTGTCACCCACCATTTGACTACCCTCCCCCCAACTCACCCCCCCCCTCCCTCATATACCTCTCAACTCCATCCCTCCACCTCATCCTCGGTCTACCCCTCCCTCTCCCTCCCTCCACCTCACCTACATACACCCTCTTAGTCAGTCTTTCATTCTCCATTCTCTCCACATGTCCAAACCACCTCAGTGTATTTCTCCTAATCTTCTCAACCACATCCACATCTACCCCACAACGTTCCTTCACTTCTTCATTCGTCAACCTGTCCCTCCATGTCACTCCACATGCTCCTCTCAAGTAACTCATTTCCACTGCTCTCACTCTTGACTTGTTCCCCTCTTGCAAGGTCCATGCCTCGCTTCCATACGTCAGGGTAGGGATCACAATACTATCATGCAGTGACTTCTTAACTTCCATACTCACCTCCCTATTTCTCATCACTGCTTTCAGTGTACCAACAACCTTCCTTCCCTGCTGTACCCTTTCATGTACTTCATCCCCGAAAGTTCCATTCTTACTCATCACACTACCCAAGTACTTGAATGCACTCACATTCTCCATATCCTCACCATCCAACCTCACTGCACACTCTGTGACTTCATTCCTCTCAAACACCATAACTTTACTTTTGTTTACATTAACTTTCAGCTTCCTCCTCCTACACACTGTCCCAAATTCATTCACCAAACCTTGCAACTCCCATTCATCTTCACTCAACAATACTGTATCATCAGCAAACAGCAACACCAACTCTCTTCCTTTTATTCATCAATGATCTTTTAAGTTGTACATCTTACTCAATCCACTCGTACGCTGATGATTCCACCCTTCACCTTTCCATATGGTTCCCACGACGTCCATCTCAGCAGTTACTTCAACAAACAAGGGATGAGGCTATGGCACACCTGTCTGACTTGGCTCATATCTATGACTGGGGTACAAATAATCCTGTTGTTTTTAATGCATCAAAGACTCAGTTTTTACACCTATCAACTCATCAAAATCTTCCACAGGAGTACCCACTAATGTTTAATAATATCCAGCTCAATCCTGCATCATCCTTGAACATGCTTGGGGTTTCATTCACACAGGACTTGTCTTGGAAAGATCATATTGCATCTCTTGTAAAATTTGCTTCCAAGAGATTGGGTGCTAAGCCGACTCCATGCCTTCACTACTCCTGCATAGTTGTTGACTTTATACACGGGTTTTATTTGCCCCTGTCTAGAGTACAACTCTCATGTGTGTGGAGGCTCCCCACATACAGCTCTTCTCAGTAGGGTGGAATCCAAGGCTATTCATCTCATCAACTCTCCTCTTCTTACTGGCTCCCTTCAACCTTTGTCTATTCGCCGCACTGTTGCCTCTTTTATCTCTTTTCTATTGCTACTTCAATGGTCACTGCTCCTCTGAACTGTCTGCTTGCATTGCTCCACCTCTACGACGGGCGCGTAGCACCCGTCTAGCAACAAACTCTCGTCCCTTTGCTGTCCAGCTCGCTAATGCAAGAGTTAACCGTAACTCCCAGTCCTTCATTTATGCAACAGGCCAGCTCTGGAACTGTCTCCCTCTGTCTGTATTTCCTACTTCCTATGATCTCCAGTCTTTCAAACGTAGTGTGTCCAGGCATCTCAAAATGAATGGATCTTGAATTTGGCTCTCTTTTGTATTGTCTTTGTTTCTTTCTTGGAATGAACGTTCATGCGGGCTCAGCTTTTGGTTCCTTCTTCCTCGCATTAAAAAAAAAAAAAAATAGATTAAAGGAAAGTTACATTTTATTAAAGTCATCACATCAATCGTCAGTGATTAAAAATCTTCAAAATCAGTATCATCCACATCTGACATCATCAGTTCATCAATTTCAGCCTGAGTTAAAATTTGCAGTTCCTCGTCGTAAGGATAAAACTCTGAATTCAAAGGTGTAGCTTCAGCATCAGCTTAATCTTCCTCATCCGGCCACAAAATGTCATTGTCTGTGCCATCCACTGAATTGGAAATTCCACTTTTCTTGAAAGAATTGATGACTGTTTCCACAGAAATATCATTCTATGCCTTTTTGATAAAATCACAGTTCATCCAGACATGAAGCATGCATATTCCCACCACTTGTATACGAATTTTTACCACTGATCATCCACTCGTTCCATTGCTCATGGATGCGGTCTTTCAGTGATTTATTCAGACAGATATCAAGTGGTTGTAGGACTGAAGTTAATCCACCAGGAATAACAGCAATGTCGCTGTTGTTTACTGCTGTTGGTAATGAGCTCTGCTTCAGATCTGGCAACCCTGCGCTCGGTGGTAATTTGTAAACAACCCAGCCAGTCGCTACCGAGACACACAATGGTGTTTATGGCATGGGCTCAACAGGTTACTCATCTTTCTTATGTCATAACTGCATCCATGGAGATATTTAAAAAAAAAAATTTGCTTTCATATAGAAAACAAGTTGTGTTTGATGATGATGTTAGTAATTTCAGCAGTTTTTGACAGTAACTGTGTTCAGGGAAACAAGGGTCAAGGTGAGTGTTTGGCGATGTTCCATATCATGCCTGTGGATCCCATAACCACAGGATGTAGAGGTTTGGATTTTATACCCGGTGTTTAGGACGACCCCCAATTTTGGGCATTTTTTCATGAGGTTCAGGAGTCGCCCTATACACTGGCAAATACGGTATACGGTACAGGTACTCTAGCTTGGGTGGCACCATGGCTTTATGGAGTAGAAAGAGATCATGTCTGTCTGTACCCTAGTTAGCATATGCCAAAATCTTCAAAAGTCTGGAGGTCTCAGTCTGCATGCAGTGTCGGCTAGGACCCAGGTGAGGCTGGAGTGAAAGATTATGCCTAAAAACATTACCACTGCCATACAAGCCATATGTGACAATTAAAAAACAAATCTGGATCTGGATGTGCCCTGTATAAATGGCAAAAGTGCTTAGCAACAACCTCAGAAGAGAAAATCTAGAACTACACTCCAAAACCCGAGTTTATACAGCTGCTCTTGGTGCTCATCTGTTGATATCTAGGATGCCGGAAATGAGACAGAAATTTTGTTCACTAACAGTGAGTTTGTGAACCCTACTATCTCTTTAATTGAAGCACCAGATAATGCTGTACTCAAGACTCTCCTGTGGTACTCCCTCTTCTTGAATGTACAGAGAAGATGGCTGGCATCCCACATGCACCTTGAACTTCCTCGCAGATGGGATGATTTTAATGAGAATTAACAACAGGCACTGTAGACCATTAAGGTGTGCATATTGATAGAATTCCTTGTTGCGATGCTGTGTTACACGCTTACTTCATAAATAAAACAAGTGCTCGTGGGCCCTTCGGGCACCTCGCACTTACTCCTGCGTAGGGCTCTTGCGTTTATGTGCTGTTCTAGTCTAACGTTATCACTTGGATTTTTTGCAGCTAACCAGTTTAGTTTATTTTAGTTGTACCCATGGGCAAAAAAGTCTACGGAGATCCTATGCCAGGCAACGGGAGCTGCGTTTTTTGGTCAAAATGTGATCACTCATTAAATATAGTAAAAGTTTCCGGTGTTGCTGTTTGCTGATGATACAGTATTGTTGAGTGAAGATGAATGGGAGTTGCAAGGTTTGGTGAATGAATTTGGGACAGTGTGTAGGAGGAGGAAGCTGAAAGTTAATGTATACAAAAGTAAAGTTATGGTGTTTGAGAGGAATGAAGTCACAGAGTGTGCAGTGAGGTTGGATGGTGAGGATATGGAGAATGTGAGTGCATTCAAGTACTTGGGTTGTGTGATGAGTAAGGATGGAACTTTGGGGGATGAAGTACGTGAAAGGGTACAGCAGGGAAGGAAGGTTGTTGGTACACTGAAAGCAGTGATGAGAAATAGGGAGGTGAGTATGGAAGTTAAGAAGTCACTGCATGATGGTATTGTGATCCCTACCCTGACATATGGAAGCGAGGCGTGGACCTTGCAAGAGGGGAACAAGTCAAGAGTGAGAGCAGTGGAAATGAGTTACTTGAGAGGAGCATGTGGAGTGACGTGGAGGGACAGGTTGACGAATGAAGAAGTGAAGGAACGTTGTGGGGTAGATGTGGATGTGGTTGAAAAGATTAGGAGAAATACACTGAGGTGGTTTGGACATGTGGAGAGAATGGAGAATGAAAGACTGACTAAGAGGGTGTATGTAGGTGAGGTGGAGGGAGGGAGAGGGAGGGGTAGACCGAGGATGAGGTGGAGGGATGGAGTTGAGAGGTATATGAGGGAGGTGGGGGTGAGTTGGGGGGAGGGGAGTCAAATGGTGGGTGACAGAGTGACTTCGAGGCGTTTTGTCTGCGGCCACCCTTTGTGGGATTAGGGCGTCGGGCTATAGATAGATAGATAGATAGAAAAGTTTTTCAATCGTGATGGGACCAAGTTTTTACACATCATTGAATTTTTTGCGGTTTTTGTGCCACTTTTGGTGCAATTTGAATGTGTAGTTTCAGCTGCCCAAAATACACACACACACACACACACACACACACACACACACACACACACACACACACACACACACACACACACACACACACACACACACACACACACACACTGAGGAGGAAACTAGAAGAGAGTACTAATAAAACGGAGAAGGTGAGTAATGTATTAGAAGAACATAAGGCAAAGTGGGCACATGTAGAAGAAGAACAGAAAGAAGTGGTCAGCTTAAGAGAGATCATCCAGGAAGAAAGGGAAATGAACAAGAAAGAAATGGAAGAAAATGTAGTGAAAATACTGAAGAAAAAAGAGAAAATAGTGAGAGAAACTGTAGAAAGGAACAGATGTGTGGTAGTATTTGGAAACAGGGAAGAGGAAGAAGAGGTTAGGTTCGTAAGACTCGAGAGAGACACGAACATGGTGAGAGGAATATTAGGCAAGATTGACCCCGAAGGAGACAAGTGGGTAAAAGAAATTGAGGAAGTAAGGAGGATAGGGCCTTATAAGAAAGGGGAAACAAGACCAATGAGAGTCAAGTTTACATCAGAAAGTGTAATAAATGAGATACTTAAAGTGACCTGGAAATTAAGCAAAGAGGCAGGGATGGAAAATATTATAATAAGAAAAGATCTGAATGAAGAAGAAAGGGAAGTTTTAAAATCATTAAAGGAAGAAGTAAAGGAAAAAAATGATAAGAGGACAGAGGAAGAACGTAATACTTTTTTTTGGAGAGTATTGGATATGAAAGTAAGGAAATGGTATTTAAGGAAATAGAAGTGAAGGAAACTAGGGGGGATGGTTGTGAAAGATCAGAAGTCGAGGAAGTGGTACGGACAGAGAGTAGGAGAGAAGAGGGTATTAAAAACGTCAAAAATAATTTGAAGGTGATATATGCTAATGTTGATGGTTTTATATCGACAAGGATCGAAATTAATGATTTTTTGAGAGAACATGAACCTGATGTCATGTGCTTTGTAGAGACCAAATTAAGAGAAGATATTGATGTTCATTTGGGAGATGGTAAATACAAACTATGGAGAAAAGACAGAAAAAAAAAGGGAGGAGGAGTGATGATAGCAGTGAAGAACAACATAAATGTAGATACTGTGGAAATGGGAGAAGGCAGGGTTGAAGTGATATATATGAAATTAGAAACTGGAGAGAATGTTAAGGGAGATATGGCGGTAGTTTATGTTCCCCCAAAGACGAGAGCATGGAAGGATGATGAATACCATGAGATGTTGTCAGATATGGCTAGCTACTTGCAAAAAATAATTGAGAAAAGCAATAATATAATTTTGGTGGGTGACTTTAATTGTAAAGAGGTGAACTGGGAGGAATGGTACTCGGGAGGTGGCGAGGATTCGTGGGGCACTATGTTATTAAATATAATAATGAATAATGTGATGACGCAATGGGTCAAAGAAGAGACACGGTTTCTAGGTGAGGACACACCAGCAAGGTTGGATTTACTGTTCACCAAAGAACCCGATGTAATAGAATCATTGGAATATCTCTGTCCTTTGGGAAAAAGTGATCACGTGGTCATTGAGTTCCAGATGTTAATAGGAAACGTCGAGCCAAGAGACGAGCTTCATAGACAGGGAAGATACAACTTTGGGAAAGCAAATTTTACAGGATTGAGAAACTTTTTTGAAAATGCGGATTGGAGAAAATTCAGAGAAACAAGAGAGATACAGAGGAAGTGGGATATCTTTCTAGACCTCTATAATTTGGGAGTGGAAAAATTTGTACCAAGAGTAAGAGGGAAAGAAAACAGGAAAAAGGAGTGGTTTAATAGAAGGTGTATAATAGCAAAAAAAGAGAGAGATAAGGCGTGGAACAATTGGAGAAAGAGAGGTAACGAGAGAACAAAGGAAGAATATAAAAGAACAAGAAATGAATACACAAGAATACGTAGAGAAGAAGAAAGGAATTTTGAAAAAGGTATAATTGACAAATGCAAAGATGAACCCAAACTGTTTTATAGATTTGTTAATGGCAAACTGAAACAAAAGGAAGGAATCACCAAGCTGAAAGTAGAAGGAGAGGTCTTTAAGGATGCGGCAATGCAAGCAGAAATAATGAACAAACGTTTCCAGTCAGTTTTCACTAAAGAAAAGGAGCTTGTGGAAGGGGAGGGATTGATTAGAAATGTTCCAGTGATGAAAGATATAAAAGTGGAGGTACAGGAAGTGTATAAATTACTGGAAACTCAAGATGTAAGGAAAGCCCCAGGACCTGATGGAATTTCTAATTGGGTACTGAAGGAATGCAGAGAACAACTGGCGGATAAAATTCACAGCTTAATTGTATGCTCACTGGAAGAGGGGAAAGTGCCAAAAGAATGGAAGAGGGCAAATGTGGTACCAATTTACAAGGGAGGAAACAGGGAAGAACCCCTGAATTATAGACCAGTGTCTCTAACCAGCATGGTCGCAAAATTGTGTGAGAGAATCCTGAAAGACAGATGGATAAAATATCTGGAAGAGATGAATATTTTGGCTGAATGTCAGTTTGGATTCAGAAGTGGAAGGTCATGTGTTTCCAACTTGTTGAGCTTTTACTCAAGAGCGATTGATGTGGTACAGGAGAGAGATGGTTGGGTGGATTGTGTGTACTTAGAGAAGGCCTTTGACAAGGTACCTCATAAGAGACTAATGTGGAAACTAGAATATATAGGAGAACTAAAGGGGAAACTTCTGGAATGGATGAGAGATTTTTTGAGAGACAGACAAATGAGGACAGTAATAAAGGAAAAGATGTCTGGATGGAGGGAAGTAACAAGTGGAGTCCCTCAAGGCTCAGTGTTGGTGCCAGTAATGTTCCTGATTTACGTAAATGATATGGTAGATGGAGTGAACAGTTATGCAAGTCTGTTTGCTGATGATGTAAAGATCTTGAGGAAGATAGAGGCTGAGGAGGATTGTAAAATACTGCAGGAGGATTTGGATAGGATACACAATTGGAGCCGGACGTGGGAAATGAAATTTAATGTAAAGAAATGTAAAATATTGGAAATGGGTAAAAGTACCAGGAGACCATCACTTAATTATTTTTTGGGTAATGAATTAATCACAAAAAGGAGAGAAGAGAAAGATTTGGGAGTGCTGGTCCAAGATAGTTTGTCACCAGAAAAGCACATTAACAAGATAGTTGGAGAGACTTATAAGCTCTTGACTAACATAAGAGTAGCATTTCATTATATGGATGAGGAAATGATGAAAAAATTGATAGTGGCCATGATCCGCCCCAGGTTAGAATATGCAGCGGTAGTGTGGTCCCCACACAAAAAGAAAGATATAAACAAGATTGAGAGAATACAAAGAACAGCAACCAAGATGGTCCCCAGTCTGACTGACCTGTCATACAGAGAGAGGCTGGAAAAACTGGATTTGCCTTCGTTAGAGGAAAGGAGAAAGCGGGGAGACATGATTGCGGTGTTCAGGACCATGGTGGGAGTAGATAATATTGACAAAGAGGATCTGTTTGTATGGGATAAGAGAGCAACAAGAGGACATGGAATGAAATTGAAAAAGTCAAGCTGCTTGAAGGATATCAAGAAATATAGCTTTCCTTACAGAAGTATAGACTTATGGAATAGCCTGGACAAAGAGATCGTCCAGTCTAAAAACTTAAACGAGTTTAAAGTTAAATTCGACTTATTGAGAAACAGCGACGGAAACCCACGAGCATAGTTCATTCCGTGTATATCACAATTAGGTATACTAGGTAAATACTAAAATATTTAGAACGACTTAGACAAAGAGGTGGTGCATGAGAAAAACATTCATGTGTGTAAAGGTAGACTTGATAAATGTGGATATGGAGACAGGACAACACGAGCATTGCTCAATTCCTGTATACTGCAAATAGGTAAATACAAATAGGTAAATACACACACACACACACACACACACACACACACACACACACACACACACACACACACACAGATACACGGCTACTGCTATAGCATATTAGATAAAAGTGACAGTGCAGCTTGGAGGCATGCACATCACAGATGGATAACTCAGAACATAAAAGATTGTCTATAGATGATCTCTTCTTACTGAAAACCCAAACAGGCAAATATTCACCATCTTCTCAAGTAGTACAAAGAATGTTAAGGGGATTTGAGTTGAAATTGGACATAGTGGATTGGCCCATTGCTAGCTTTGGGATAGGGAGGACTGTTGCCAGGTAGTTGGCATCATCCCCTCTTTCCACATGTGTTGACATGTCCAGCAGAAAGCTAAGGTCACAATGAAGTGACCCAAAAGTTTACAGAAAGAAACACAGCACAAGGAGCTAAGGCAGTACAGATCTGAGCACCAGCTGATCATCATCATCATCATCATCATCATCATCTAATCCAGTGTTGCCCCAAGAGGAACATAGGAGCCCAGGGCTAGGCAAGTTGGTCCTGACATTTAAGATGAGAGTGACCAGTCTCACTCATCCCTGAGTGACTTTACATGAGCAATAAATCCCAACCACCTCTTGGATACAAACCTGCACTGGCTCAATCCAGTTGGAGCACCTTAATTACCTATTAAACCACCAGGCACCATAATTTGGTTATGTGGTCACCACCCAGCATAGTAAATGGTTTCCTGGTGTACAAGAAACCATTTGCCATGTCATGTAGTGTAGAGTCACCCATTGACAGAAAGAAGAGGAAAGAATGACGAATAGAAAGACAGAAGAGGAAGGAAGGAAGAGAGGAAAGGGCAGGCACCTGAGAGCAACACAAAAAGGAAATAAAAACAAACCATGCAAGAAGAAAATGTCAGTGGCAGTGTGGTTCAAGAAGAATGACAGAAAAATAGCATTGTACATCAGTATCTTATATACACCTGATATTAAGCACTTTTTTTTTCTTATCTTTTGACTAGTTTCTTCACATATTTATTACTTAGCATATTCCCTTCTTTCATTTATTCTCCTCACTTGCATACACTCTAACCATTTTTTTCCTCTGTTCCTCAAGTGCCCTTTCAACTTCAGCATCCCTCCAAGCTGTACCCTTCTTACTATATTGCTTTTACTCCAATTTGGCTTAAAATTGCCATTTCTCCACCTTGAGTGGTGATTTGTAATGAGCGATTAACTTTAGAGTATGATACTAGTCATGAGGAAATGCTGTAGAAACCATGTAATATTGTCTTTCTCCGCCACTGAGCTACGTGAATATAGCTGCAAAAGGCTCCACAGAAGGGGAACTACCTTGAAGTGGTGGTGGGGTTGCCTGGTTGCCTCATTAGAATTGCTATCCATCAACCTTGTGGACCAAGTGCCACCCACTCATCAGCAGGTTGGGGAGTCTGCTGATGGTGATGATGTTTCCCTGCCCAGATCACCTATGGGCAGGGATTTTGTCTCCCTATGTGTTTTCTGTGCATGACTTTCCATGATGCTAAAGAGACAGGTTCGCTGGGGGTTAAACTATGCCAAACAATTCATCCTATGGCTAGCAACATGCCTCTTTGACTGCCTGGTCTTGCTAGATAGGTGACTTGGTGAGGCCCGACCAAGTCAGTTGACTGGTCATTTTTTGGCCAGGGTCAAGTAGGCACCACATGGCCTGGTACTCTGTGGGTCCAGAGCTGCGATCTAATTGCCTTGGTGGTTACCCGCATATATTTATCCACTGTCCCTGGGACTGTCAGGTGTTCTGTGACCTGTTGTTTCACCTCCCCTCTTTGGGCTGTGTGGGGAGGGGTGAAAAAGTGAAGTCTTTTTGTTATTATATGGCAGATCCCCCCCACCCACCCCCAGAGTATTGATCCTTGTGTGCTGTGCTACCAGGCCCATGAATCATCTACTGGCCACATTTCTCCTCCTCCTGACCATGGGCACTCTTGGGGTCCTGAATTTCCTGTTGATGATCCCTACAAGCCTACTGGATCCTTCCCCAGGCTCCAGAGGTTATGTAGTGCTTGCAGGATACTCCTACCAATGCATCAAGCATAGTAATGCTTGAATCTTAGCAGGGTATTGGAAGTATGGGTAATAGGAGTTGTCAAGGCAGAAGCACCAAACCCTCAAGAAAATGTTCAGTCCTAACATTGAGATGATTCCCAGTGTCTTTTTACCAGATGACTGTGTGAAATTCCTTGTGTTGAAGCTGGCTAAAGGCACTTTGTTCAGAGATCAAAAAGTCAGTCATGACCTGGTCATAGCTTATGGGTCATCCCTAAAGAATTTCCCACAAGCAAATGGGTCTCTCCACATTGAAGCTAGGGATACAAGTGAAAACGCTTGCATCCCTACCATCAAAGATTTAGTGGTGGTCACCTGCCATGCCACCCTAAACCAGACCCAGGGAGCAGCCTTCCCCAAGCCTGGGAAACCAGGCAGTGGTGAAACTTGAAAGGATCAAGAAGAAGGTAAACAGGATCCTGACAGACTCACCATCTTTGATTTTGGTGTTTGATCGACTGACATTGCCTGTCTTTGACTCAGCTTTTGGGTTAAGGCCTATGTGCCAGGGTCGAAGAAGTGTTTCCACTGACAAAGGCTTGGGCATGTCAGTTGGTCCTGTCATAGAAAAATGCAGGTCTCCCACAAGTGTATGTCACCGGTGGTGGTGATTATCATGAGACTGATTCCCTGAACCCCCCTTCCCCCCCCATCTTGTGTGAACTGCCATAGGGCTCATCCAGCTTCATCAGCCTAGTGTGAGTGGCATTCTTTTGCAGAGGCAAAGGACAAGGTCACACAGCTTTTTATTGGCCTTGGGGCACCTTAGCTTCAGCTCTGTCTCATCACCAGGAAGCACAGCAGTACTGCTGTTCCACCTGCCTCTCAAAGCACTCGCTTGCCACAAGCATCCCAGTCAGGGGGAGCCTCTGTGATGGTGACAGCTGAGGGGGACAGTGCCTCTTTCATGGGGAGATCACCTGTGAATGGGGCTGCCTTCCCACTTCCTCATGTCCTTGCACATGGCCAGCAGGCTACATTCAAAACTCAGGCAAGGATATCAACAGCCATGCACATGCTGCCACTTTGTCTGTCCTCCGAGCCGAACCTTAGAAGCGTGGGGGCTGCTTCTGTCCCTTGTGACAAAGTTGTGGATCACCTAAATAACATGGTTCCCCTTGTTAGGGCTTCCACCGTGCAGGTTACCAAGCTTAGATTGACTGCATCACAACCAGTCACCCCTGCTTTGTCACCTCCTAATGGTAGGTGGAAGCTAGTCAGGGGTGAAAGGAAGAGAAACAGCAATATTTTGCTGCTTCACAAAGCTCATCAGTAAAAAATAAGCCAGTTGTTGGCCCCTCTGGGTCACCATCAGCACCCACCAACAGTGACTCCAAACAGAGGGTTTTCCATCCAGTGAAAGATGAGGCTGCCCCAAAAGCTAGCCTCAGACCTAATGCAATACATTCCTGATCCTACAGTGGAACTCTAGAGGCCTAATAGATAACTGAGAAGAGCATCAACTGCTCTTAGCTGAGACCTATCCAGTGTCCTTGTCTGCAGGAGACTTTGTTGGGGGACCAGATGTTTACCCCAACCTGGGTATATGCTGGTATATCCTCACCCTCATATCATGCAGGTGGTCATCAGGGTGGCTGTTACATCTTCTGCCATTCTGATGTGCCTTTCACATCATTCTCCCTGCAGTCTCCCACTCTAGGCAGCGACAGTTCAGCTGCACCTGGGGAGGAGATATACATTGTGTAACGTCTTATCTTCCACCAAATACCAGTGTCCTTTGAGAGGACTTTGTTGGACTGGATCGTCATCTGCCATGGCCATTAATTCTCCCTGCTGATTTGAATGGATGACATCCTTAGTTGGGAGATGTCACATCCAGTCCACGAGGGGAGTTTTGTTTTGAGTGGTGGAAGATTAAGACCTCTGTGTCCTCAACACAGGGGCTCCTACACATTTACAAGCACAGACTGGTACCTTTTATCTATTGATCTCACCCTGTCTTCACCTAACTGTGCACTAGATTTTATGTCGAGTGTCTTTGATGATTTCCATGGCAGTGACCACTACCCAGTGTTACTGTGCACGGCTAGCAGTTCACCCATATCACGGGGGCCTCATTGGTGTCTTGACTGGGCTGACTGGGACCTTTTTTGAAACTAAATGTTCTTCAGTCATGGGTGGAGGAGTATCATAGTGTTGATGAAGTTATACTGTTTTTAACCTCTACTCTCTACTCAGCAGATGTGAGGGCAGTTCCCAGAACAACTAGCTACTATCCTGAACCCCAAGTGACGACCATAGTCGCTCTTGCAAAACGTGCTCTACATCCCGGATGATGACTATAGTTGATCTAGCAAACTTTGAAAACCGCGGGTGTTTTCCTTCCCTCTGTCACCCTCCACCCTCACATTCAGTAAGATATCTTAGAAAATAGTGTGTATATAAATACTGTATATATATAAGTAATAAGCCAAATGGTTTTCTGTGCACCAGGAAACCGTGTACTATGCTGGATGGTAACCATATAACCAAATTATGGTGCCTGGTGGTTTAGTGGGTAATTACAGCACTCCAATCTGATTGAGCTGGTGAAGGTTTATATCCAAGGGATGGTTGGGGTGTATTGCTCATGTAATGCCACTCTGGGATGAGTGAGGCTGGTCACTCTCATCTTAAATGTCAGAACCTGCCTAGCCCCGGGCTCCTACACTGTTCATGGAGTAATGTAGGATTAGATGATGGATGGATGGATGGAATAATAATGTGAAAAATCGCGGGTGTTTTGCGGGTGTGTACATGTCAGTATGGTGATGACATGTGACTTCCTCCCCTCTGCCACCCTCCACCATCACTTTGCCTGTCGCTTTCAGTGAGACATGTTAGAAAATAGTGTGTGTACATATATATATATACAGTAAAAGTCCAATTCTTCGGCATCCAATTCCCCGGCAAATCTGATATTTCGGCAGTTTTGAGAAATAGTCCCATTTACGAAAATCTCTGATCATCCGGCAGATTTTCCGATTTTTTTCGTCCCCTCTACTGCTGGGGACTTCTTCCAGCAGTAGTAGACTCCAATCAACCCCTTCTATTGTACATATGTAAATAAGGAACCTACTATAAGTTTAGGTAAGTGCATGTGAACTTGTAGGCCTACTGTATCATTACATTTATATACAGTATGTTCACTAATTTCTTTATTTTTCATATTCATGTATAGTACTGTATTCATTACAGTATTGTACAGTATCAAACAGTATACAGTACTCTCTCCAAACACATTTGTAATGATATGAGTAGTGATGATAGTGTTCACCGAAACATAGAAGGTACTGAGTGGGTAGGGTTTTTGATAATTCGGCAATTTTGATTTTTCGGCACTTGCCTGGTCCCATAGATGCCGAAAAATCGGACTTCTACTGTGTATATATATATATATATATATATATATATATATATATATATATATATATATATATATATATATATATATACATATATATATATATATATATATATATATATATATATATATATATGTTCATTCATTCATTCATTGCCAGACGCCATGTATCCCAAACGGGGTGGCCAAGGGCTTAGAGTTAATTGTTTTACAGAAAGGGGCACTAATCCTCCACCAACCCCACTTGACACATAGGGATGCCAACAGCATCTGGTGTTCCCAGGCGGTCACCCATCCAAGTACTAACCAGACCCAATGTTGCTTAATATATTTTTTATCTATTTGTATATATATATATATATATATATATACAGTGCTCCCTTAACATCCACAGGTTAGGTAACAGAGACACTCGCGTATATTAAAAATCTGCGGATATCTGCTGCCCCCCTTAAAAACACTTGTTTTGTTTCCAGCGGACACAAAATAAGTACTGTTTGACTTTATTTACTGGTAAATGTACACTTTAAGCAGCAGAAAGACCTTGCCAATTCAGTTCATACTCCTCCATCTTATTTCTGTATTTTTCTAACAATTTTCAGTCTGGTAAATTACTCTTTCGTGCTGAAAAATTTCCTCCCTGTTATTATCCTTTTCTTAAGGCGTACCTACAATCGTTTCCAGCACAGTGGAAGAAACTCATCATGCTCAAAGGTGGATTTTGTTTCCCAGTTTCCCAGTTGGAGGTTAGGTTAGGTTAAATTATTACCGGTAGCTATAGTTAAGCTAGGTTAGGCCAGGTTTGGTTAAACACTTACGTTACAACAGTCTTTTCTGTCACACCAGAACAGCTGAAAACAACAGGGAAACAGAATTAACAAGAAATGTTTATTTACCAATCCAGAAATATTCGGAAAAATATAACAGACTATCAGGAAGAATTGATTTGGTAAGGTGCTTTTACTGCTTGAAATAAAGCGTATGTTTAGCCTCCTCAGTGGCCGTGAGTTCAGAAATTTGCATGCTCTCGTGGTCGGTCTCGGGACCATTTTTTCAAAGTTCTAAAATCAATATTTTTTTTTTTACATATGTGAAAGACTCTTCTGGCACACCTGACTTTTTTTTTTTTTTTTTCCTAAACCCATCCTGTAATTTGCTATGGTTCGTTAAAGAATTAATGAAATCAGGATATGTGTGTGTTACATTAATATGTAAACATTGGCAAAAACGTCTGGGATGAAGTGAACTGTGAACGCCTGACTACTTGGGATGGTAGAGTAGGGTCATTTTAACATACCAGTGACTTTCGTTCCCTTCCCATAATTGCTTGCAGTTTTTTATAGCTCGCCCTATGTCAGTGTCACTGACACCTGAACAGTAAAGCATTGTTCAAGGCCAGCAACCATGAAAGGGATAATAGAATACATTATTGTTTGCATCAGTCCTCTCTCATTCACATGTACACATAAGAATGAACAAAAGAATGAGCAGTAAATGTACACTAACTTTAAGGAGCAGAAATAACTGTGCTCAGTTGGTCCGAAATATATTGGGAAGAGGGATACCAAACGAAGTGTGTGGAACTGAATGCTAACCTATGAGAACATGTGGGACGAAAGAGTAATTTTTTTCTGATTAGCAAATATTTTTGTTCCATTTCATCTCCTAAAATTGTGAAACCCATAATTTTTTTTTTTTTTTTTTTTTTAATGCGAGGAAGAAGGAACCAAAGGCCATGAGCCCGCAGTAACAGTTCCCTCCAAGAGAAAAACAAAATACAATAGAGAGCCAAATTCAAGATCCGATCATTTTGAGATGCCTGGACAGACTACGCTTGAAAGACTGGAGATCATAGGCAGCAGGAAATACAGACAGAGGGAGACAGTTCCAGAGCTGACCTGTTGCATAAATGAAAGACTGGGAGTAACGGTTAACTCTTGCATTAGAGAGTTGGACAGAAAAGGGATGAGAGTTTGCTGCCAGACGGGTGCTACGTGCCCGTCGTAGAGGTGGAGGAATGCAAGCAGACAGTTCAGAGGAGCAGTGACCATTAAAGTAGCGATAGAAAAGAGATAAAGATGCAACAGTGCGGCAAAGAGACAGAGGTTGAAGGGAGTCAGTAAGAGGAGGAGAGTTAATGAGACGAAAAGCCTTTGACTCCACCCTATTGAGAAGAGCTGTATGTGGGGAGCCTCCTCACACATGAGAGTTGTACTCCACACAGGGGCAGATAAAACCCCTGTATAGAGTCAACAATTGTGCAGGGGTAAAGAAAGAGCGGAGTCGGCTTAGCACACCCAGTCTCTTGGAAGCAGATTTTACAAGAGATGTAATATGATCTTTCCAAGATAAGTCCCGAGTAAATGAAACCCCAAGCATGTTCAAGGATGATGCAGGATTAAGCTGAATATTATTAAACATTAGTGGGTATACCTGTGGAAGATTTTGTCGGGTTGATAGGTGTAAGAACTGAGTCTTTGATGCATTAAAGACAACCATATTATTTTTACCCCAGTCAGAGATGTGAGCCAAGTCAGACATTAGGTGTGCCACAGCTTCATCCCTTGTTTCTTGAAGTAACTGTTGAGATGGGCGTTGCGGGAACCGAATGGAAAGGTGAAGGGTGGAGTCATCAGCGTATGAGTGGATAGGGTTAGATGTACAGCTTAGAAGATCATTGATGAATAAAAGGAAGAGAGTTGGTGATAGGACAGAGCCCTGAGGAACACCACTGTTGATAGATCTAGGAGAAGAACGATGGCCGTCTACAACAGCGGCTATAGAACGACCAGAAAGGAAGCTAGCGATGAAGGCACAGATAGAAGGATAGAAACCGTAGGAGGGCAGTTTGGAAATTAAAGATTTATGCCAGACTCGATCGAAAGCCTTTGAGATGTCAAGTGCAATGGCAAAGCTTTCGCCAAAGTCCTGAAAGGAGGATGACCAGGAGTCTGAAAGGTAGGTGAGAAGATCGCCAGTGGAGCGTCCCTGACGGAACCCATACTGACGATCGGAAAGAAGGTTGTGATAGGAAAGATGCCTTAAAATTTTTCTATTAAGAATTGACTCGAAAACTTTTGAAATACAGGACGTTAAAGCAATTGGACGATAGTTGGAGGGTTGGGAGTGGTCACCCTTCTTTGGGACTGGCTGAATGAGAGCAAACTTCCAGCAAGAAGGAAAGGTACAAGTTGACAGACAAAGGTGAAATAGTTTGCCTAGGCAGGGTGTAAGCACAGAAACACAGTTCTTGAGAACAACAGGAGGGACCCCATCAGGCCCATATGCCTTGTTAGTACTGAGGCCAGTGATGGCAGAAAATACATCAACTAAAGAAATTTTAATGTCAGCCATGAGGAAGTCAGAGGGGGGAAGTGATGGAGGAACAGCACCGGAATCGTCTAAGGTGGAATTGGAGGAGAAAGTCTGTGCGAAGAGATCTGCTTTATCAGTAGAAGAAATAGCTACAGAACCATCAGAGTAGAAAAGAGGAGGGAAGGATGATGAGGTAAAGTTGTTAGAAAGATTTTTGGCAAGGTGCCAGAAGGAGCGGGAAGAATTCGAGTTGGAGAGTTGAGAGCATTTAGTATGGATGAAATTATTTTTAGTAGAGCGAAGAACAGACTTAGCATGATTCCGGGCAGAAACATAAAGATTATGTGATTCAGGGGTGGGTTGGCTCCGGTACCTTTTGTAGGCCTTCTCCTTGTTGCGGACAGCATTAGAACAAGCGTGATTAAACCAAGGCTTTCTTGCATTAGTCAAAGGATATGAGAAAGGAATGTATGCTTCCATGCCCGAGAGAATAACCTCCGTAATGCGCAATGCACACTCAGATGGCTCACGGCCATGGAAGCAATAATCATTCCAGGGAAAATCAAAGAAGTACTGCCTGAGGGCCTCCCAGTCCGCAGCTCCAAAATGCCACAGACGACGTTTCCCTGGAGGGTCCACAGGCCGTACCGGAGTGATAGGACAGTTTAAGGTAATAAGGTTGTGATCAGAGGAGCCCAACGGAGAGAAAAGATTAACAGAGTAAGCAGAAGGATTAGTTGTGAGGAAGAGGTCAAGTATGTTGGAGCTCTCTCCGAGGCGGTCAGGGATACGGGTAGGGTGCTGTACAAGCTGCTCTAGGTCAATAAGGATAGAAAAGATGTAGGCTTGTTCACCAGGTGGATCCGTGAAAGGAGAGGAGAGCCAAAGGTGGTGGTGAACATTGAAATCTCCAAGAATGGAGATTTCAGAGAAAGGAGAAATGGACAGAATGTGTTCCATCGTAGAAGTAAGATAGTCGAAGAATTTTTCATAGTCAGTAAAATTAGGGGATAAGTAAACAGCACAGATATATTTAGTCAGAGAATGACAGGAAAGCCGAAGCCAGAGTGTGGAGAATTCAGAAGAATCAAGTTCAGGAACACGAGAGCAAGATAAGTCGTTGCGTATGTATACACAACAGCCACCTTTGGCTTTGAAATGAGTATAGAGAAAGTAGGAGGATACAGAAAAGGGTTTGCTGTCAGTTGCCTCAGACAGCTGAGTCTCCGTTAGAAAAAGAAGGTGAGGTTTAGAGGAGGAGAGGTGGTGCTCAACAGAGCGAAAGTTAGATGAAAGGCCGCAAATGTTGCAGAATTGAAGAAGAAGAGAGTCAGACAGTGGTTCCAGGCACCTCGAGTCGTCATTGGGAGAGGGGCAGATGGCAGGGGCATTTATGGTCCCCCCCCCTGGGGACTCCGAGGCTGGGTGAATTGACGCCATTTTTGGTGAATTTTGAATAGGAAGTGTAGTGTGTACTGTGCATGTAGTTTGGTGAAGATAGTTAGAGAAATTTGTACTGGAGAGCATGCTGGCCTACTCTCTGTGTAACTGAGACACTGAAAAAGTTCAGCAAAGGGGGATGGTCAGGAACTAGTCCTGAGGGCTGATGAAACGGGAGCTCCAGCACTCCCTGTCATCAGCTTTCCATCCACCTTGGGAGTACTGCCCTGCTCAACTGGTGCTACAGTCTAAGCATATGGCCTAAAGACCTTACCAATTCAATTCATATTCCTCTACTTTGTCTTCTGTATTTTTCTGACTATTTTTTAGGTGGTAAATTATCTTCTTTTGCTGAAAGATTTTCTCCCTTATTATCACCACGTTCCTTAACCCGTACCTACGATTGTTTCCAGCATAATGAAAAAAACTTACTCAAAATTAGGGCACATGTAACATAAGCATGTAAACATCGGTGAAAACATCTAGAATGAAGTTGAAAGCCTGACTGCTTGGGATGGTAGAGTAGGGTCATGTAAACATACCAGTGACCTTCGCTCCCTTCCCATAATTGTTCTCGGTTTTTTATAGCTTGCCCTAACTCAACATCACTGACACCGATACAGAAAAGTGTTGTTCAAGGCTGGCAGCTATGAATGGGTTAATGGAATACATTATTGTTTGTATCAATATGCTATCTTTCACACATACTCATAAGAAAGAACAGAAGAATGCGCAGTAAATGTCTACTTAACTTTAAGGAGCAAAAATAACTGTATGCTTAGTCAGTCCGAATTGTGTTGGGAAAGGTGATATCGAAGGAAGAATGTGGAACTAAATACCAATTAAGAGTAATTTTTTTCTGATTAGCAAACATTTTTGTTTCATTTCGTCCCCTAAAATTGTGACACCCATAAATTTTTGTCCGAGCATACAGCCTAAAGACAATACCAATTCATTTCATATTCCTCTAGTTTGTCGTCTGTGTTTTTCTGACTATTATGAGGGTGGTAAATTACCTTCTCTTGCTGGAAAGATTTTCTCCCTTATTTTCATCACGTTCCTTAACCTGTACCTCCAGTTGTTTCTGGCATAATGGAAGAAACTTACTCAACGTACTCAAAGGTGGATTTCGTTTCCCAGCTGGAGCCCAGGTTAGGTTAGGTTAGGTGAAGTTAAATCAGTAGGTAGTTAATGTTACATTTGCAGTGAACAGTGTCAGCAGAGTTCACTGCAATAAAATGCTTTAGTGGACCTGGCCCAGGTACTGTATTCACCTGCGGATATTTAACCCCTAGGTGCTGGTCCACATCATATTACATGTTGGTAGAGGCCTAAGGTCCACGTCATATGATGTTTTAATTTTTCGCAGGCATGTTTAAACTTCATAGTGCGCCATATTTAGATTCAGAGTATTGTCCTGGCATGGCTGGTGCGCAGGGTCACGCTGGCTGGCTGGGGGAGAGGGCAGGTGTGGGGGTGGGGGAGGGGTGGGAGAGCAGCCCAGCAGTGAGAAGGGCTTTGGTGGAGGGTGGTGGGAGGCCAGCATAGGGAGAGTGTGGCCTTGGAACCAGCCAATACTGGTTCAGGGTAGGGGTCGGGAGGGGTGGGGTGGGGTGGTGGGGAGGGCTACTAGGGGGCCATGAGGGGTGTGGGGGAGAGTGCATAGGTGCTTTAATACACTTGTACTGACCATGGCCAGCCTTTAGGGAGCATCACACTGTCAAGAAGTACAAAAAACAATGAAATAATGTGTAAATAATTGTGAATACCTAAGTAACAAAATTTGTTAGAAAATAAATATCATGGAAAACATTAAGTAAACCGATCTTTATTAGTTACTTTCTTATGTTTTTTTTGCTATTTTAGTTGTAATATTGTGTTCATACGGCATTGTGAAGTATTGAGAGAAACAAAGACACACTCAACACTTAATTTGGCACGAGATATCATCCCTTTTCCCTCCACTACCACCGCCAACACACCACTGCGACCTTGAACATGCTCAGCCCAGCAGCCAGCACCTGCTTCCTCACACCCCATCACTACCTCCAAATTGCCAACAGAGAGTAAGTACACGCATTTTATGTGTTTTTTGTCATCTGTGATTGATTTGTAATGAAAAAAAAGAATGTTGGGGGGAAAATCGATTTTCCTGAAAATAACTCGGTTCTGGGATGTGGATAGGTCTACCCATGCCCGATGTCTAGGGGTTAAAACCTTGTATGTTAAATCCACCCACAGATATTTAAAACCGTGTATGTTAAAAACGTGGATGTTAAGGGATGACTGTATATATATATATATATATATATATATATATATAGTATATATATATATATATATATATATATATATAGTATATATATATATTTATATACTCGAGGTGCTACCCAGAAGCTCAAGTAATTCGAACAGAGGGAGCCAACTGTTTGCAGTTTTGCCTTTTGTCACCAGGAGGTGTCAGCAGCACCCCTTGTGCATCAGTGTGATCCTGGCTGTGTCTGTGAGCGGAAGTGTTGCTGAGCTACACTTACTATTGTAATGCGATGTGTAGGTGGTTTGGCGGCAATGGCGGACCAATGGCGCAACAATGTCAAGTCAGTGTTGATCGTTTTCTTCGATATCCAAGGGATTGTTCACAAGGAATTTGTCCCACCCGATCAATCTGTCAGCGGAAAGTTTTACTGTGAAGTTTTGCAGCGTCTGAGGGAGAACATCCGCCGCAAACGTCCAGAGCAGTGAAAGAACGAGGACTGGGTCCTGCATCATGACAATGCCCCCTCCCACACATCAATTGTTGTCCGTCAGTTCCTGGCTTCCACTAACACGGTAGTCATTCCCCACCCACCCTGTTCACCTGACCTTGTCCCCTGCATCTTTTTCCTGTTTCCCAAGCTGAAATTACGATTGAAAGGGGGTCGATTTGACTCGATTGTGGAGATTGAGACAGAATCTCAGGAGGTGCTCAAGACCATCAAGCCTGAAGCCTTCCAGGGATGCATGGACTTGTGGAAAAAACACTGGGACCACTCTATACATGCCCAAGGGGACTGTTTAGAAGGCAAGAACTAGGAGGTAAGGTAACTTATTTTCCTACAATATTCAAATTACTGGAGCTTTTGGGTAACACCTCATACATATATATATATATATATATAGAGGCATACCCCAGTTCAACGATCTAATTGGTTAGGTAAAACCCCATCGTTAGGCGGCGCATTGTATACCAGGGTACTTTAAACATGTATTTCAATGTGGACCTTTTCCTAGCCTTGACTTTCCCCCCAAACCAAGTCCAAAACCCACCCAGATGAGCCCAAAAACAGGTTTAAAGGCAACCAGAATGGCCTAACAGTTGTCAAGGATGCTAACCTAAGCCTAACACCTGTAAATAACTCACCTAAACCAACAAATATAAACTGAATATCGTTAAATATAAGTCAGGAAAAGATCAAGCATAGTAAACTGTACCCCAAAATGACAATGTTCACCTTACCTGTGGCTAAAGCGCATTAATTGAAGTCTTAAAAGCAGTTTATAAATCAACCTAAACACACAATTTTAGTCTAAAATATCATCAAAATCATAAGAAAAATCAAAACCCATCGTTAAACTGGGGTTTGGCCATTGTTAGGAGAGGTATGGTGCAATTTCTAACCCCATTGTTAAGCCGGGGTATCGCATCTAGGGGTATCGTATGTGGAGATATTACTGTATATATATATATATATATATATATATATATATATATATATATATATATATATATATATATATATATATATATACAGTATTCTCGCGTCCAACACGCGTTTGTCCAGCACGATTCGCGTCCAGCACGGAGAGCAAAAAATTAGTACGATTTAATATGATTTAAGTACTGTAAAACGGGTGTGTAAGCATAACACTGACGGAGCTCCGAGTAGTGGGCGAAATCCGCAGAGTTCGCCTCTAGCACGATCACCCCTGGTCCAACACGGTCATACTGGACATTCTCGTGACGCTGACAGCCAATCAAAACTTCCAATCAAGTAGCCTCCCCCGCCCGCTATCGTGACAAGATCGTGATGTCGCCCAATGAAAAACGCTTCTGCTCTCACGTGATGTTTTGTTTAAATTTCTCCCACCACAGCGCCACTCAGTTGCATAATTCGCATTGGACGGTGCTTTTTTCTCGCTGCATTTTCTGCCCTTGCTACTGCATTTTACCCTGCTCACGATGCCTAGGAAGCCTTCTGAGAACCCCAAGAAACGACGGCACCTCCCTCAGGCCACCAAGCTAGAATTCATCGAGAGGCAGAAGAAAGGGGAGAGGAATTTCAAAGGATTTATGAGGGAGGTTGAGGAGGAGCAGCAGCCATTACCCGCTAGTGACCCCAGCAGCCATCCTCCAGGGACCCAGTAGGACTACCTACAGTCTCGGATATCACCTTCCATTCCCAGCAAGCCCAACAACATTATACTAAAAGGTTAGTTATTATTCATAGTACAGTATCATTTATTATAATTACAGTAGTACCAATATATGTATAGGTATATGGTAGATATTTAGGGTGACTTTTCCTAGGGTTGCTGACACAATTAATTTTTCCCCATAAGCTCAGTTGCTTGTCCAACACGTTTTTAGTCCAACACGGGACCCATGCATGACAATATTACCGTGTTGGACACGAGGGTACTGTATATATATATATATATATATATATATATATATACATACATACACACTCAACCCTCGGCTATCACTCCCAATTGGTCCTGCTATGGCTGCGCTATAACCGAAACCGTGATAGCCGAATTGAAGAACTTATGGAAATAATTCTAATTGGTGCCAAGACCTCAATCTTTACCCCTAAGATACCCATTTTGTACCACATATTAACATACAATAGTCCAAAAATGAGCATGTTTTATGATGTGATCATGATTCTTATAAATACCCCTCACAGTTGATTCATTGATGTTATATTTCTTCCCCACACTTCACTTGGTCTCTCCATTGTCTGTAAGTTTCACATTTCCAGTTTATCTGCATAACTTAGGTTCTTCCTTTTCTTTATTTCCCTGCCAGGTGCCGCAGCCTTATGTTGGGTGATGGTAGTGGGACAGGGAGGGGGTACATTGGCCATGGTCATATCATAAAAAAGGTTATTGTTCTCGCTGTCACTGTTCACGGTCTGAGGGTGCGCACTTGAATGGTTTGGTGGGCAGGAGACTCAGTCAGGCGGCCAATCAGCGCTCGGCTGGTGCTGTCGTCACATGACCAATCACGGAGTGAAGCTCTTGTTGGGTGGGCAGAGCACCGGAGCCCGGCCTTCTTGAATCGAGCATTTCCGGTGCGCGATAGTGGGCATTTAGTGCGTGATAAAGGTATTTGGGTGGTTTTTTATATAGGCGTGATAGTGAGATACGCTATAGCGGAGCCCATGATAGCCGTGGGTTGAGGCACTCAACCCTCGGCTATCACTCCCAATTGGTTCCGTTATGGCTGCGCTATAGCCCAAACTGTGATAGCCGAATTGAAGAACTTATGGTAATAATTCAAATTGGTGCCATGACCTCAATATTTACCCCTAAGATACCTTTTTTGTACCACATATTAATATATAATAGTCTAAAAATGAGCATGTTTTATGATGTGATCATGATTATTATAAATACCCCTCACCGTTGATTCATTGATGTTATATTTCTTCCTCACACTTTGCTTGGTCTCACCATTCTCTATAAGTTTCACATTTCCAGTTTATCTGCATAACATAGGTTCTTCCTCGTCTTTATTTCCCTGCCAGGTGCTGCAGCATTATGTTTGGTGATGGTAGGGGGAGAGGGAGGGGGTACGTTGGCCATGGTCATATCATAAAAAAGGTTATTGTTCTAACTATCACTGTTCACGGTCTGAGGGCACGCACTTGAATGGTTTGGTGGGCAGGAGACTCAGTCGGGCGGCCAATCAGCGCTCGGCTGGTGCTGTCGTCACACGACCAATCACGGAGTGAAGCTTTTGTTAGCTGGGCGGAGCACTGGAGCCTTGCCTTTTTTAAATTTTCGAACATTTGCGGTGTGCGTTAGCAGGCATTTAGTGCATGATAAAGGTACTTGGGTAGTTTTTTATATAGGCGAGATACGCTATAGCGGAACCCGTGATAGCCGATAGTTGAGTGTATATAGATAGATAGATATAGATAGATATATATATATATATATATATATAGATAGATATATAAATATATATATATATATATATATATATATATATATATATATATATGTATGTATGTATGTATCTATGTATATACAGTATGTGCATATATATAATATATGTATACAGTAATCCCCATACTATCTGGACGCCCACTTTCCGGACACCCCACTTACCGGACATTGTGGGCCTGGACCTTTGGAACCCAAAAATGGCCAGAAAAAGAAAAAAATCCCTAAAAAATCCGAATTTTTTCCCACCTGTAGTTTAAATTTGTCGCATGGTGCCGAACAGCTGTTTACACCATGGCCTCTTCACCCCTTCCTTCCTCACCCCTCACCCCATCCCCTGTCAGGGTTGCCATTTGGTATTTTTTATTACCAAATGTGGGCCAATTTGGATTGAAAAATTCGTTTAGTAATGAATCAGTATAATGCATTACCAAATGGATTTTTCACATGTATGAGGATACACAGGCTGGAGATGGTGGATTGTTTGCTTTCTCTGATTAATCTGCTAGCCTACATAGTGTGAAAATAATGAACATGCTGTTAATTATAAGGAGAGTGATTACATGTATTTCCGCTTGTATATATAAATAGTGAAGAATAAATGCCAGCTTTACGAATTTGGTAATGAAAAGTTAAATTTGGTAATGAAAATTGAGGAGTTTGGTAATGTGGCCGAGTTGCAATCTGGCAACCCTGCTTCCCCCTCACCAACAATTACTGCTTAACTGCGATCACGAGTAGATGCTTATCGCAGTGGATGCCACACGTGCTCGTTTTTTGTAAATAAACAGTGAATAAACTGCAATACCTTGCCACTAGACCACATGGGAATTTACAGTGTTGTGCTGTGTTAAGAAATTAGAATTTAGAGTGCAAAGGATTAACTGTGGAGTGGAAACTGGCGGTTGAAACAGGCGTGGTGCAGTTGACAGAATGTGCAGTCGTTTCGTTTTTAAAGGCTCCAACATGCTTACATGTGTCGGCCTTGGTAACCTAATGGCGGCTCTCCACGCTGCACGATCCATTGCAGCCTCCCTGTTCAGTCCCTTAACCCTAAGGTCACATTTAATGACCTCGTCCCATGTCTTTCTCGGTCTACCCCTCATAACCCCACCCCCAATATTAACACTTCTCACCTTCCTCACCCAAATATCATCCCCCATCCTCTCCACATGTCCAAACCACCTCAATCTACCTCTCCTCATCACAACACCAATACACTCCAGTCCCATCCTACCTCTCAACTCTTCCATTGTAAACCCAGCCCCTCCAGGCCTTGGACGCAGGGACGCACTGCACATCCACCTGATCATTGTCATTTCTGTACGTCTGAGCCGACGAATGTCTTCCTCCTTCATTGCCCGGGTCTCACTGCCATACAGCATTACAGTGTTAAACAATTATAACTCACAGTGCAAAGAATTACTGTAGGTGCAGCACAACACTGGATTACTGTACGTGCTTCAAGAGCATTTTCACCACTGCCAAAGTCTTAGAAGAAGCAGCCACAGATGTGCTGTAAGTACCCTGGCTGAGGTACAGTCACTTCTAATTCCTCATTCTTTGGTTCCTTTTCATTTATTTCATGCTTTATGTCCATTACTGGTATGAATAGGGTCTTAAATAGGTACTATGCATGTCCGGTAAGGAGTTATTTAGGTGGCTTTTAAAGTTAGGCTGGGTTAGGGTCCTTATGTACAAGTCCAGGAGGCTGGGGCCCACCTTCCGGACGGGACCACTTTCCAGACATGCCTTTGGCTCTATTACATCGGATAGTAGAGGGATTACTGTATATATATATGTATGTATATCCCTATATATATATTTATTTATATATTGATACATATAATGTATTGATAATGTCATCGCATAGCCAGAGGTTTGTTCTTTCATCTCTTTAGTTTTTGACTCTAGGTTAATTAGTTTTTGGGGGGGCAAGAAAATTGCTGATTATCCCGGGCTGGGGAGGGAGGCAGCCGAGCCCCGTGCCCAGGGTGAAGGACCTATGCCATGGTGGAACAGCTAATGTGCAGCGGCTTGCATAGCCTACAGAACTGCATAGTTTCATTTCCATCCATATAGGCAGAGTGAGTTGTGGTAGGCGGTGGCATCCATCATCCACTCACTTGATGTAGTGCTGCCTACTTCTTCCTTCACCTTTATCATTCTTTTTCTGTGTCTGTCCTCCTCTCTTCCTATTTCTCCCATCCTTCCTGTCACATTTTATTACTCTTCTATCCTTTTCAGGTGGCTTTACATTGAGTGACAAGCCTAATGGTTTCCTGTAAGCCAGGAAACCATTTACAGCGCTGGGTGGTAACCATATAACCAACTGATACGTGTTCCCTGCGTGTCAGCAAGTGTGTTGGCGGAGGGTTAGTGCCCCTCCCCGTAAAACAACTAACTCAAAGACAAACGGCCACCCCTTATGGGATTTTGGCGTCTGGCTATAGATAGATAGATAGATACAGTTTTTAAAGGTGAAGTTCCACTGCATGGCATAAAACGGGGATTTAATCCCCAAGCTAGGCAACAATGGCCATATAGCCCTGCTAGGTTACAGGAGCGCGCTACCACTCCCGGCACGGCAGTCCCGGGCGAGGCTCGAACTCGCAATCCCCCAATCACGACTCCGATGCTCTGCCACTGAGCCACCATGCTCCCACTGCATGGCATAGCATTTGAGCAGCCTATGTTTCTTTCATTAACTGCTCCACTCCAGTATCCCAAGTTTGGAAGTAGGTGAGGAAGAACTCTTTCTATCTGTATACAGGCATACCCTGGTTTAATGATGCAATTGGTTAAGTAAAAATCCATTGCTAGGTGGGATACCGTATCTCGTGGCAGATTTAACATGTAGAGTATAGGGATGCGTTTTTGAGCCTTGAGTTTCCCCCCTAATGAAGTCCTAAACCCACCCAAATGAGTCCAAAAAGAAGGTTGAAGCCAGTCTAAATGGCCTATAAAAGAAGCTAACCTAAGCCTAAAACCAGTGCCTGTCTCACTTGTGCCCAGTTAAGGTCACTGGAGAATGCGATCTCCGACTCTTATTCAAACTCGGTAGAGAAGAAGCAACAGCATGTACTGTATACAATCCCACCATTAGATGGTCCAGGGACAATTAAATAAACATCTGTTATGCATAATAATATTGTATGAATGACGCAGAATCATCTGAGGTGCAAATTGTTGTGACCAAGAATCATTGATGTTTTGATGGAGAATTCTCTTGATGGGGAATCCAATCGATGATGTGATCAGGATAGCCATTTCAACAGTCCCTCTTTATGTCGTTTTTGTTACTGTTCTGGTTGCTGAGCTCCTTTATTTTCTTCTCTCTTATTTTCCAACGTTTATTTAGAAATTCCTTTGTATTTTCAAAGCGGTTTCTCATGAACAGCCCAAATATAAACACATGATTTATCGATTGATGATGCAGTTAGGATAGCCTGTTCAAAGGCCCATCTTATATGTCGTTTTAGTTACTGTTTTGGTTGCTGAGCTCCTTTGTTTTCTTCTCTCTTATTTTCCAACATTTATTTAGAAATTCATTTGTATTTTTTAAGCATTTTCCCTTGAACAGCCCGAATGTAAACACATGATTTATCGATTGATGATGCAATCTTAATAGCCTGTTCAAAGGCCCGTCTTATATGTCGTGTAGTTACTGTTCTGGTTGCTGAGCTCCTTTGATTTCTTCTGTCTTTTTTTCCAACATTTATTTAGAAATTCATTTGTATTTTCAAAGCGTTTTCCCTTGAACAACGCGAATGTTAACTCATGATTTAGCGATCGATGATGCAATCGGTATAGCCTTTTCAACCGCCCCTCTTTATGTCGTTTTAGATACTGTTCTGTTTGCTGAGCTCCTTTTTCTTCTCTCATTTGTCCAACACTTATTAAGAAATTCTTTTGTCAGTGTAAACACATGATTTGTTGATGTCACAGTTTTCATCAATGCATGAAATATTTACTCTGAGGTTTCATAATTATTAATATTTATTCAAAATTATTATTATGTGTTCCATGATAGGTTAGATGACAGTTCAATGGTCAAACACGAAATATTCTTTGTTGAGTCGCCTAGCTGTCCGCAATGTTTTGTACCACATCTGATTACGTAAAAACAGCAGTTTATAAATCAACCGAAAAACAAAATTTGTCTAAAACATCATCAAAATCAGTAAAAAAAAATAAAAACCCATCGCACAACCGGGAGTAGGCCTACGGTAAGTGAGTTAGGGTGGTATTTCTACCCCATCACTATTCCCGAGGTATCGCATCTAGGGCTGTCGTAAGTCAGGGTTTGCCTGTACCTAGGCATTTTCCTCCAAAAGGGGGTAGCTGAGACAGGACAACACAATTATCAAATTGCATGTCCACACACACACACACATTTACTTGTATCTTGGCCTGTAAGGGGAGAAGGGACCTCTCCTCACCGCACCACACCACACAAGGGTCAGCTGCGCAGTGCAGTCCAGCAACATCTGCAGAAGGGCCCGACAGCAGAGTTGGTTTACCTCTGCCACATCATATGGACCCATTCCCTTCCCCACATCCGACCTGATCAGCTGATCAGACCAGATGCAGGTAGATACAAGGAAAATATTTGTCAAACCCACCAGTGCTGAGGATCAGTGAAGATACTGTGTCGAAATCTTGGAAGGTTTCTACTGCATTTGCTGAACAGTTTTTTACTGTTTCCAGGAGACATCCTGTAGCGTCATATTTTGCAGATTTTTTTTGCAACAGGAGAGATTGGGGCTGAATTTTTTGTCACAGTGAGGGGAGACATACCACACCTTGTTGACCGAGCAAAATGAGAGCTGCCCTTGGTTCCTTCAAGGACACAGCTCTAAGACATGATGGTTTTCATGTGCCATGATTCATCATCTGGGGGAGGAATCCCTGGCCTTTCTGTTTGCCTTGTTCAGCAGGTTGTGGAAGGAGGGGATGATGCCAGCTAGCTGGCAACTGGCAATAATCCTTCCAATCCCTAAGCCAGGGAAGGACCAGTCCATTATGTCCAATATCTGCTCACTGTCTTTGGCATCCTGCATTGTAAACTGTTTGAGAAAATGATGAATGTGCTCCCTGATTGTTTTTTTTTTAGAGGATGGTGTGTTGTATCTAATTCTCAGTGTGGGTTTAGGCAGATGAGATCCACTATGGGTAATCTTCTCTGTCTGGATTCACCCATCTGCACTGCATGTGCTTCCTGACAGCGCCATATAACATTGTTTTTTGGCATGGAGAAGGTGTATGACACAGATTGGCTTCATTGCATTTTATCTAGTCTCCATTTTTATGGTCTTTAAGGTTGCTTACCTATTTTTATTTAGAACCGCCTGTCTGAGAGGAAGTTTAACCCCTTAACCGCGGGGCGTCACTTTCGTGACGCTTGGGAGCAAGGGATCATACTGCGGGGTGTCACTTTTGTGATTCTGTGTTATTTTGAATTCGCCCGGGCTTTCAAGTGGTGGCTTGTATCATCTGTCAGTACTGCCAATGTCCAACACTAGTCAGCATTCCTAATCTCATCTGTACTCCCATCCATTGTTGACAATTTATCCATTTCTCCCCATTCTTGACTCCCCTCCCTACCTCCCCTCCATTACCCTTTCCTCTCGCCTGCCCGGCCGTGCTGTGGTAAGTAAATCCTCCCTGGAATTTTCCACTGATTTCATCCATTGAAATAAGCCCTATGCCCTATTCTTATACCAAATAATATATACAAAAAAAAAAATAAGGTAAGTGTTAGTGCCATACACCTGGAATTGGCTAATTATCACCTGACAATACCTCACGTTCACTCGTTCGCTAATTTTCGCTGTTTATTTCCCCTTGAAATATGCGGTATAATCTGTTCTCGTAATAAAAATATATACTGTATAAGAAAGGAAGGGAGAAGCCTAAGTGATATTTACATTCACCTGGAACTGCCTAATTTATTATGTATTGTCTAGATTTCCTGCCAGTCATTTCAGAGCGTATATATTAGCAAATGTCACCACGCTGACATTGGCAGCATTGCACTCCCCCTAGGCCACCACACTGTATTCAGTTGACTGTCGTCTTTCAAGGTGAATCCATGTCGGATTCGTGCCTGTCCAATTCCGCCGCTTTTTAGCCCCATGCAAAGGGCCCTATGACCTCTACCCCCTACTAAACCTCGTGTGGAAAGAGGTAAAGGGCTAAGTGACTACTGTGGAACGTGAACTGGCTAATTTATCAATGAAAATGATGGACAGTGACTACGATCTTTCTGGTGAGTAAAACAGTGCAAGTGGAAATGTAAATAATGTGTAAACAGCAAGTGAAAGCAGTGAATGTAAATATAAGTGAATAGTGGAAAATAGTTTTATAAGTTACTGCAAGTGACAGTGCATAACACAGTTTAAATAAAATAGAAATGTAAATAATGTAAATAAAATAGAGAATGTAAATAGAAATGTAAATGAGTATTAATATAAGAATACGAGTATATATACTAGGAGTAATGAAAGTGAAAGTTTCACTCTAGCATGTATGAATACTGGGAGTTATGAAAGTGAAAGTGACAGATTCGCTCTCAACGCTAGTATACAGGATGAGAAAGTGAATGCTACATATTTTACTGAAAGAAAAATTGAATGCCAGCAGTGACAATAAACTACTATTACTGAAGGAAACTTATGGATAAAGACTGCAGATATATATAAGTGTTATATAGTAATAGAAATATAAAGTGTGAGAGTTTTTATGAATAATAAATGACAGAACACCAGCGGCGAACAAGCACAAGTGGGAAAGTCATACGCGCTAGTAATTTTCATTGCTTTCACAGTGTTTTTTTTTTTTTTTTTTTTTTTTTTTATATATATATAGTATGGATTCCAAACTATTTGAAAATCATAGAATAGTGTTTCTAGTGATAATATCAGGCTGTGGTAATCATATTATGGGTTGTCGGGAAGTGTAAAGTGGAGACTTTGTTACCCAACTTCAGAGGTCTCCACAAGTCCTACGGTACTCGACGAAGGCTCAACAAACATTCCAGGAGAAAGCTGAAGTTATGTGCCATATGCATATTTAATTTTGATATTCTAGTACTAATAACTAATTTTTGGCAAATATTTTTAGAGTCTGTCGGAGCGCGAATATGCCCGCGAGACACGCAAGTCAAGCCAAAACAACCCCGCGGTTTAGGGGTTAAGGCACATGTGGGATGTACGCTTTCTCCCCTGTACAGTCAGGAAGAGGGGGTGCCACAGGGCAGTGGTTTGAGTGGCATTATTTGCTGTTGCAATTAATGGGATTGTGGTAGGTGGGGGCACTCACCATCCACTCACTTGATGTAGTGCTGGTTTCAGGTGTCTGCCCTTTCCTCTCCTCCATCCTTCTTTCCTTCCATCCTCTTTTGTCATTCTTTCTTTCATTCTTTCCTTGCCCCTCTGCCTACTGGTGACTTTACACTCCCTTTTCTGTCTTGCTTTCCTTTATTCTTTTCTCTTCCTTCTGCCTGTGGGTGACTCTACACTGAGTGACAAGCCAAATGGTTTCCTGTACACCAGGAAACCATTTACCACTCTGGGTAGTAGCCATATAACCAAATTTTGGCGCCTGGTGATGTAATGGGTAATTTTTGTGCTCCAATCAGATTGAGCCGGTGAAGGTTTATATGCAAGGGGTGATTGGGGTTGATTGCTTATATAATGCCACTCAAGGATGAGTGAGGCTGGTTACTCTCCTCTTAAATGTCAGGACCTACTGCCTAACCCCGGGAACCTACACCCCTCATGGGGCAATGTATGATTGGATGATGGATGGACGGATTAATGGGATTGTTTAGGTCCAACTAGAGAGACTGAAGAGCTCTGTCTTTGTAGATGACTTCTCCATCTCATTTGCTGCATCCCATATGTCAGTGGTTGAGCGCCAACTGGAACTTGCAATAGATCAGGCCTTTACGTGGGTTGTGAAGCCCAGCTTTAGATTTTCCTCTTCTAAGGCTTGCAGTGCACTTCTGCTGATTTCATGGGGTGCATCCTGACCCAGATTTATTTTTAGATAGGCAAAGGACTTCTTGTAAAGAAGTGAGATTTTTAGGTCTCACCTGTGACCGTGTGACAGGTGTTGTGCACATGCACTGTCATTTGGTGATATCAGTGATGTTTCAGTGGCCGTGAACTCACAAAATGGAATGAAAGGGAGACAGTCACTGTAAATATAAACAATGGGCAGCTGTCTTGGCTCGTCTGACTGTCAGCTTGTGCTAGAGGCATTGTATGCACGGGATTGTTGTATGTGGCCACCATAGTTATCGTTTAAGTGAATTCTGCCATCATTATTGTGAAACTGTTATCTTTTAGTTCATTGTTCTATCAGTATACTGTATGTATTGCTTACCAAATTGGCATATACCAAGACCTGACTGTAATACATACACATCCAGAACTAAATATTTGTTTTCTGATTAATAAATATTTGCATGGCACACTATATGCTAAAAATGTAATGTCTTTCTAAGTAATAAACACTTTCATAAACACTGAAGCCACCTGATGATAATGGAGGAATGGGGAATGACATGATTTTCTTTTGCTGCTAGGACAAGAGAGTGGCACATATGTGCCAGTTTGTACAGTAGCCCAAAGAAGTGATGGTTGATTTCCAAAAGTTTTTGGTCAGTGATACTGTACATACTCTTCTTTATGTCTTTACAAAATGAAACCTTATTTGTGATACTGTTAACAGAAAACAGTCATTAAATGTCAAAGTACTTATGCTTTCCAGTTTTGTTATTAGCATTGAGTTAGTGATGATATTAGGAAATCCTCAAATGGAACAACTTGAAATATCAGGCCTAGCACTGGGGGACATTCAGGTATAATTTGCAAAGTCTGAATTTAGGTTGGTAACAGCAACAATTCTTTAGCAATATAAGACTGAAAGGTATATATCGAAAGTAAACAATTCAGATATGGCATTGATGTAAAGAAAGCCATTCTTGTTAGAATTAACGAACAATTGAAAGCCATACATTTCCATTTCTGATTTCTCCATGGATGATGGTGGAAAACGGTAAGGCAGTGCAAGTTAGTAGGCTATTTTAAATGTTCATCAATAAGCATGAAGGGAGACAACTGTTATTCAGTGACAAACAGGTACAGTACAGTATTACTCAGCATTTGGCCAGTTATCTAGTAAGGAAAATCTTAGACATAGTCTAAGCCAAACGACTATACATCAGTGAATACCATATTGTAGAGAAAATTTGTCACAACTTGGAGCTTCTTGGAGAGTACAGAACCTGTCATAGCCTATTATCCTCAGTGCTGGAACAGTTGGTGAGTGTAGTAATATGCAGTTTTATATACAAATCACCAAATTTGAGTTCCCTCAGTATTTTTAATCATGACATAATGGTTCATTTAAAAAATGAAAGATGAAAAAATGAAAGATAAAGTGTGCTTTCCATTGTAAGGCTAGTAAATTCATGTTTAGGTCATTGTTAGGACTTGTAAACTTATGTTTAGGTCTTCCTTATTGCCTGTTGTATGAGAAAAAAGATAAGATCTCATATCTCCTTAAAGCTGAATATACATTTTCATTTGCCTTTGACAGAGTCTCTAGAAAGATGGTGGAAGTGGGCAATGAGAAAGCTTAGGATCGAGGAGTGGCTGGTTAGGGTGGTTATGGCCATGTATGTGGGTGCTCACACCCAGGTAAGGGTGAATGGAGTTTTGAGTGAGGATTTTTCCCTGAATTTTGGTGTGCATCAGGGGTCTGTCTTGAGCCCCTTGTCATTTATTATGGTACTTGAAGCCCTCTCACATGACTTCAGAAATGGACTCCCATGGGAGATGTATGCTTATGACTTGGTGTTGATTGCAGAGAATGAAAAGAAGGCAGAGGAAAGATTTAGGATATGGAGAGATGGTATGGTACACAAGGGCTTAAGAGTAAATATAGATAAAACAAAAGTGATGGTATCTAGGGCAGGGGGTGGCACTGTCTGAAGAAGAAGGGAAGTGGCCATGTGCGATTTGCCACAATAGCGTTGGAAGTAATTCCATCTTGTGCAGTGTTTGTGATAGTGGGTGCATAAGAGATTTAGTGGTATTAGAGGTAGACTGCAAGATAACTCTAATTTCATATGTGTAGTGTGTCGGGGAGAGCATGTGGAGATTGTCAAGCGTGAAAGAATTGAACTTCTTGGTGAGTCTTTCGAATACGTGGAAAAGTTTTGTTGCTTGGGAGACATGTTATGTGCTGGAAGTGGGGCTGGAGCTAACTCTGTGGCTAGAGTGAGGAGTGGTTGGAAGAATTTCAGGGAACTGTTGCCTCTCCTGACATTGAGCAGGCTTTCCCTCTGTGCTAAGGGATCATTGCATGCGGAATGTGTTAGGAGTGTAGTGCTTTATGGTAGTGAGACCTGGACAGTAAAGGAAGAGGATATTTTCAGGGTCACATGTACAGAAATGGCAGTGATTAGGTGGTTGTGCAGTGTGTCCCTGAGTGCGAGGCCTGGGGGGGCTAGGTTTTCGATGGAAGAGTTAAGAAGTATGATGGGACTGGAGTGTATTGGTGTTGTGATGAGGAGGAGTAAATTGAGATGGTTTGGGCATGCAGAAAGGATGGGGGATGATATATGAGTGCAGGAAATTAGAAGCAATAATGTTAGGGATAGGGTAGCAAGAGGTAGACCAAGAAAGACCTGGGACAAGGTCATTGAATATGCCCTCATGGATAAGGGACAAAATAGGGAAGCTGTCAGAGATCGAGCAACATGGAGAGGCTCATTAAGTGACCAAGGCTGCTGCATGCAAGCATGTTGGAGCCTTCAAAAAAGAAACGAAACAAAATGAAATGCTCTGCAGGTATCAAGGTAACAGTAAATATGAATACAGTATAGTATCATAATTGCATAGGAGAAAGAATAAAAAGTGACGTGTAGCTGCTACCATTAGCAAGTTAATAGCATTTCCATTGTTGTGACATCCTTAGTATTACTGTATTATGACCACAGCATTTGAAATTCAGCACCAGTATTTTCCATCTTTTTTTTTTTTTTTTTGATAACAGAACAGAGGAAGGAAAAACAAACGAATTAAAAAAAAAAAAAAATCCATGCACCAGATTACTGGTGTCCGCTGATCATAAAATATCTGTATCAGTTAGACTTGAACAGCAGTAGGTTGAAGTCTGGAGGGAAACAACTCTGGGGAAGTGAGTTCCAGAGAGATGCAGTTCGGGGAATGAAAATTCTGATAGGCAGAAGTTCTGCAGTATGGCTGAGTGACATTCCAGTCATGAGCACTGCCAGCTTCCCGTGTAGCACGAGGGAAGGCATGGAGAGGTGGCACCATGGACGCAACTTCATCTGAGCATCTGCCGTAGAAATATCTGTAAAATAATGCAAGGGAGGCAACATTCCTTCTTACTTGTAGGGGAGGTAGTTTATTAGTAATAGCAGGGTTATTAATAATTCTAACAGCATTGTTCTGAATTTTGTCTACTTGTTTTAATGCAACCTCTCCACATCCGCTCCACAAGGGTGAGCAGTATTCAAGCTGAGAGCGCACATGACTCTTATAAATTATAACTAACTGCTCGTCAGTGAAGAAGTTACGGACTCTGTACAATAATCCAAGTTTCTTTGAGGTGGTTTTAGCAAGCGATCTGACATGAGAGGTCCAGCTGAGGGCATTGTTAAGCCAGACGCTGAGAATTTCAGTACTTTTGGAAATGGGAATATTTGTAGCATTGAAAGTAATATACGATTCTGGCAATACCTGCCTATTAGTAAATTGTATATATTTAGTTTTACTAGCATTAAATGAGACAAGGTTGTTTTGTCCCCATTCACTAATCGTGGATAAGTCTTGATTTAAAGAGATGGCTGTACGGAGGTGAGAGTTAGAGATATCAGACTTTGCAAATGGATGTCTGAGTGTGAATGAACTATGAAGTGTTGAATCATCTTCATATGAATGGATGAGGTTGTGGGTGACATATAAGAGATCATTAATATGAATGAGGAACAGGGTTGGTGCCAGAACTGATCCCTGCGGCACGCCGGCGTTAACTGAGTGGAAAGTGGAATGTACATCATCTACTTTTACTCTTATTTTTCTATTGCTGAGATATGAGGAAATCAAAGGAACAAAAGAGTTTAGTCCATAGCAAGGGAGTTTGGACAACAGGGAACGGTGCCACACACTGTCGAAAGCTTTAGAAATATCCAGGGCTACTGCATGAGTTTCACCATATAGGTCAACCGATTGATGGATGGTATGAGTTAGGAGATTATGTCAATGGTGGATCTTTCTTGGCGAAAACCTTATTGTCTATCACTAATTAAGTTGTTGGATTCTTACTATGTGCTTATTAATTACAGTTTCAAAAACCTTACCAAAAGAAGATGTGACAGCTATTGGTCTGTAATCAGAGGGGTCAGAGGAACTTCCTTTCTTTGGAACTGGGTGGATATTGGCTTCTTTCCACGAATTAGGGAATGAAGAAGTACGTATGCATAGTCTGAATAATTTTGCAAGAACAGAGACAAGTTTTGGGGAACACTTTTTCAAAACAATTGGCAGGATTCCGTCTGGGCCTGGAGCTTTGTTGGTAGGTAAATTGTTTAGGATGGATTTCACATACCTTGTCTGTATCTTAAGTGGAACAGTGTCAGGAGAGGCAAGTTCTAGTGCTGGGACATTCTGGCTGGCTTCCTCTAAGGTAGAATTTCTGGCAAATGTACTGGCAAAGATATCTGCTTTCCCACGCCGGTCATTTGTAATGTTGCCATCTGGAGATTTTAGTGGGTGAATGGATGATGACTTGTTAAAGTTATTATTGAAAGAATTGAGAGTTGACCAGAATATTCTATTGTCATTAGGGTTGTTAAGTAGTTTTGATGCTTGGTTTTGGAGAAAGTTTGATTTAGCAAGATTTATTACAGCTTTTGCATGGTTTCTAGCAATTTTAAATTGAGAGAGTGATTCAGATGTTTTTGATTTCAAGTAATAGTTATATGCTGAAGACTTTTGGGCTGTTGCTCTGGCACAGTTGCTATTAAACCATTTTGGAGAGTTTGATCTTTTAGTGAATTGTTGACTTGATATGAATAAATCCGTACCAGCAAATGTGGGACTGAGTAGAATTGACATCACTAGAGAAGAAAGACTGCCATGGAATGTCAGCAAGATAATTTCTAAATTCATCCCAGTTTGCCCTATCAAAGTGCCATCGGGTCACCCTGACAGGTTCAGAATGGAGAGGTTTGGGGGGGCTAAGTAATGAGGCTTTGATGAGATTGTGGTCAGAGGATCCAATTGGAGACAATACCTCTATCCTGTACTGATCTGGATTATTTGTCAGGAACAGATCTTAAAGATGGGCATTATGGTCAGGATTATTTGGTATTCTGGTTGGTTGCTTTACCAGTTGCGTAAGATTAAACGATTCTGCAAACAGCTCACATTCTAGACCAGCATCGTCAGTCCTGGCAGAATGCAATAACCATTCAACATTATGTATGTTAAAATCACCCAAGATGGTAATTTCGGTGTTAAGGGGAAGATTAAGGTTACTCAACTGTGTGGATATGGAATCAAATACACTGGGTTCAGAAGAAGCACTGGGGGAGCGATAAACTACACAGATATATTTGGTGATATTTTGATAGTTTAGTTTATACAGTGAGTAATCAAAGCTGCGTGAAGTGAAGTTTAAAATGGTGTCAACTGCATATTGGGATTTGATACAACAACAGGTACCACCCTTATTACGGAAGTTTGTGAGGAGATTGTAACCAGGAAAACAATATGGGGATATTTCAGTAGACGGTGAGATTTGTGGTTCTGTGAGGAATAAGGCCAGAGGAGATATGGACTGTAGGAAAAAATGGACTGAATTTAAGTTGGTATTATGCCTACGGATGTTGGTGAAGAATATGGCGGTCTGGTCTTCTTCCAAGACCAACGATGTAAATACTTAAGGAACACAGGGGACATGGGGGTATACATGCATGAAATGATGCATTCCATATTCAGGTTTGGGAAACGTATCTTATAGTGTTAACTTCTAATATTTCTTTTTCTTTTTTTATATAACACTATTCCCCCCCCTTTTTTTTTTCCAATAAGGGTTAAAGCATTGCCCCTGGGTAGAGAACTTGGGTTTGTAGCAAGTAGCACTTTATGACCGGATGCCTTTCCTGATGTCTGCCAATGACCCTTGGGTGGACCCAAACCTCTGACCCTTCAGTTAGAGCAGAGCGCTCTAACCCACTGAACCATGGCTGCCTCATAAACCAGTAATTACTTGATTATCCGACATAATACAGCCAAAGGCATGTCCGGGTAATGGCTCCGTGTGGATAATGGACTTCTCCACTAGCCTCCTGTCATACATAACCTAACTTTGAGAGCCAGTGTATAAGGCCACTACAGTACATTGTACAACACTTGCTGCTGTTGTTTAACACTACTCTGTCTGGTCAAGCAAACCTATAAACCACAGCCAAGCTATCATGGTCAAGCAAACCCATCAACCACAGACAAGCAGTCACCACCACAGGAACTTGCCCAGCAGTGGAATAAAAAAAAAAAAAGGGATACACAAGAATAATGCAGTGGGCAAACAAAACATAATGGTAAAATAGAATAACATCATGGTAAAATAAAATTAAATCACGGTGCAGTACCCAGCAGTGGGAAAAAAAAAAAAAAAAGGGGGGGGGGGTACACAAGAATAATGCAGTGGGCAAACAAAACATAATGGTAAAATAGAATAAAATCATGGTAAAATAAAATTAAATCACGGTGCAGTACAGTAAGCTGGAATAAAATCAACGTCAGCACTCACCATTCGACTATCCTGCATCAATCTTACCAGGATCTCCCGCTTCTCCAGGGTTGGCACCACCCTCTTCCTTTTCCCTGGTGGTGGGACGATCATCACACACCCTAGGAAGAGACATGCAAGGAATAGCAAGGCCTGAAGCAGGTAGGGAACAACCACAGAAGCCACCACATGCACTGCCATACCAACTTTCCAAGAAGGGCTGTTCACTATGTTGTTGCCGTGCGGGAACTGAGAACAACTGAGGGAGGTCTCTAGTAGACACAGGGTGATCTATACAGCCAGACAGCAGGATATTTCCACCCGACCGAGTGAAAATATTCACATTGCCATAATTTTCACCCGGATGCATGCATTTTGTCCAGATATAATGGAAAAATATACGAATAATGGTTTCGAACAGCCAGATCACAGCGTCTGGGTAATGGATTGTCCAGGTAATGGATGTCGGGATAATAGAGGGATTATACAGTACATCCCCCTAGTACGCGCCTATATGGGCGGCAGAGGACGTCGCGTACTAGGAATTCGCGTACTGTGAATACATAAACTTATGGGAAAAATTACATATGGGTGGCACCCCCCTTTATGGGCAACCCTTGAGATGCCTTCCAGACTTAGGCATTGAACTATACAAAGAAACTATCTAAGACATATTACCTAAGATAAAGTAAACCAACAAGATTATGGCTTTACTAGGTAAATCAACAAGGATATGGCTTAACTAAACCAATAAAAATGTGGCAGCTCACCTTTACCCAAGAGGACAACAGGCGTGATGGAGGTAAGAAGAGGATCCGAGGCAGGATGAGGCACCTAGCATGCATCTCCTGCATCACCCACCACACCACCTGACGCACCACCTTCCTCACCACTTTCGTCACCAGCACTTTCGACATTTTCACTACCTAATGCACTCACTTCGTTCATAAACCCTTCAGAGTCTATTTCTGACACCTCAGACATTGAATCAGCTTCCGTCTGTTTACTTCCTGGTTGTGCTTGTTGGTGTAGTAGCGGAAGGTTCTGTCCAATGAAGACATCACCTCCTCCACTCGCAACTGGGAACGTGCGATGTCCTTGAATTCTTCCTTGAATTTATCAAGGGCACACAGTACCCTGCTGATCTCCATCATGGTCAAATTCTTCACTCTCCATGACTGGTGTTGCTGCCTTTTCTGCTGCTATCTCGTGCTGAACGTGGGCGGAGCGTAGGCAACCAGTATCGTTTTTTGGGGAGCAATGTCGCGTACTCGAGGTAACCCCAGATTTGGGCCATCTTTGCTGCCCGTCTTATTTACAAAGAGTTCAGTTTGTGTACTAATAAAAAATACACTAAAATTTAAAAAAAAATAGGTCCTCGTGTACAAGGGGAATCGCGTACTCGGAACTCGCGCGTACTGTGGGGATGTACCGTATATTTATTTTTATATATTTCCCAGCATGAAATATTATAGATTTTATTTAGTGGTATAACATAATGAAGTTAAAGAATTTTTACTTTATATTCACTGTGATTGCATTGCTTGTCTGGTAGTATTGTATAGAGCATCCGAAGCAATCTGAAACTCTGTCTACACTTCTTGGGGGTGACTGTACACTCTGATTAACCCATTTTTATGCCCAGTGATGTTTCCAGAGGTTGTATGTGTACTACGTTGAATATTAGGTACGACAAGGAGGGGGTAAATATTTTTCAGACATCCCAAAGAGGGAATTTGGGAATTTCACTGTATCAGTTAACCTTATAACATGGTTTCAGTGGCACGACTTGAGTGTTCCGATTTACGCAGTGAATTCCTGGATAACATTAGCCTTGCAAATTGAGGGTCTTTTCTACAGCACTTTTAAATGGGTAAAGTCAAAACTTGTACATCTTTCATCTCATGACCTTCCATCTTCCCTTTGATTCCCCTCAGCCTCACTGTCTCACTGTCTTTGCTGCAGTGTTGTATCATTCTTACTTTTCTGTTGCTACAATTATGGTCATCATTCTTCTGAACTTTGTTGCTACAATTCTGGTCATCATTCTTCTGAACTTTGTTTGTATTCTTCCCCTCCCCCCCCCCAGCTGTGTGGGCACAGTGTTGTACTGGTCAAGCTGCACAGCTTCACTCATTTTTCCTTCAAATCTAATGCCGGAGTAAAGTGGTACTTATTCTCTTTCATGTAGTAAATAGGTTAACTCTGGAACCCTCTTGCTTAGTCTGTCTTTCCCACTGTATGTGACGTCCAGTCTTGTGCAGCCATCTCAGAATCCACTGATCTTCAATTAGGCTTCCATTTTTGTTCAGATTTCTTGGAAGGCACTGCGAAGGCTGCAGTGCGTGTGGATGGTGAACTAAGTGAATTTTTCTTTTTGAAAGTTGGTTTGAAACAGGGATGTGTCATGTCTCCATGGTTGTTCAATCTGTACATGGATGGGGTAATAAAAGAGGTACAAGGTAGGGTAGTGGATGTTGGAGTGGCCCTGGTGAGAGAGGATAGTGTTTGGAAACTCCCTGTACTGTTATTTGCAGATGATACTGTGTTGTTGAGTGAAGACGAAGGGGAGCTGCAAGGCTTGGTGGATGAGTTTGAGAGAGTGTGTAAGAAACGGAATCTAAAGGTGAATGTACGGAAGAGTAAAGTGATGGTCTTTGAGAGAGGTGAAGTTAGTGAATGTACAGCGAGGTTGGATGGTGAGGAATTGGAAAATGTGAGTACGTTTAAGTACTTGGGTAGTGTGATGAGTAAGGATGGAGGTTTGGAGGGTGAAGTGCTTGAAATGGTACAGCAGGGAAGAAAGGTTGCTGGTTCTTTGAAAGCAGTGATGGGAAACAGGGAGGTGAGCGCGGAGGTGGGGGGGTTACTGCATGACGGTATTGTGATACCAACTCTGGCGTGCGGAGGTGGAGCTTGGACATTGTTGGGGGGACACGGGTCGAGGGTGAGAGCGGTGGAGGTGGGTTGTTTGGGGGGAGCCTGTGGAGTCGCGTGAGGGGACGGGCTGGCGAGTGAGGATGTGGAGGAGCGTTGTGGTGTTGATGTGGATGTGATAGGAAGCGTTATGAGGAACACACTGAGGTGGTTTGGCCATGTGGAGAGGATGGAGGGTGAAAGACTGACGAAGAGAGTTTATGTGAGTGAGGTGGAGGGGGCAAGAGGGAGGGGGAGGCCGAGGATGAGATGGAGGGATGGAGTGGAGAGGTATATGAGAGAGGGGGGTGTGAGTTGGGAGCAGGGCAGTGAAATGGCGGGGGACAGGGCGACTTGGAGGCGATTTGTTTGTGGCCACCCCAAACGGGATTGAGGCGTCTGGCAATAGATAGATAGATAGATAGACTAGTTTTGCAAGTTGTTAACTTCAGGTTCTTTCATTTTTGTCTTAAAAAAAGATAGACATAATTAATGGAAAGAGAGGGAAAAGTCAAAGGAATGTTGAGTACATAGTGGATGTTTCAACATTGACATGATATTTAGTTCTGCCATAGTACTTAAGTAAGGGGGGAGCCTAATGCGGGCCAGTATAGGAGAGCTTGGCAGGTTTTTTTTTAATTGGTGAAGATTTAGTAGAGTATTTTTTATTAAAGATTTTTATTTGTTTTATATAAAATGCAGCGTGACTTGGAACACAACCTTGGGTTTGTGCAGTGTCCAAGGAGGTTCAACGTGGCAGTTACAAGAGCACAGGGTCTTCTGGTGATGCTGGGTGACCCTTTCCTACTCTCACATGACCACTCCTGGAACCAGATGGTAACTTTTTGTATCTCACAGGGAGCATACAGGGGACCTAACTTTGAGGCAGTCAATCAAAATCAGAATTATAGTTCTTTGTAATGTTATGATAAACTACTTAATGTCTTTATCAGTTATATTTTGAAACTTTGATTTTGTGTAATACAGATCATGCTTGTTATAAGCCACAATTTTTTTTTTTTTTTTTTTACTGTTAAATTTAGGAAAATATGCCTATTAAAGTTCCATTGATATCTGTGAAGCTGATTTTACAGTTTTGCCCCTTTTAGAGTGCTTATTGTAAGGACTGAGTAGGACTGTTTTGGGATATGTCACTAATGATGATGCTTATATCCATCTATCTATATATCTGTCTATCTGTATCTATCTATCTATCTGTCTGTCTTTAACTGTCTGTTTGTCCATCTGTCTGTCTATCTGACTATCTATCTGTCTATATCTGTATATACTGTACTGTACACACACACTCATCCCTAAGTCGCATTACATGAGCAGTCAACCGCAACCATCCCTTGGATATAAACCTTCACCGGCTCAATCCGATTGGAGCGCAATAATTACCCACTAAACCGCCAGGCGCCAAAATTTGGATATATGGTTACCACCCAGCGTAGTAAATGGTTTCCTGGTGCACGTGAAACCATTTGGCTTCTCACTCAGTGTAGAGTCACCCACAGGCTTATATATATATATATATATATATATATATATATACAGTACCCTCGCATCCAACACGCGTTTGTCCAGCACAATTCGCGTCCAGCATAGAGAGCAAAAAATTAGTACAATTTAATATGATTTAATTACTGTATGTGGAAAAGTGCATGAAAAAGTTTGGAAGGAATGAGAGAGTGTTTTTGATCGGTGATATGAATGGTAAAGTAGGGAATGTGAAGGTGGAAGGAATAGTTGGTGAGTGGGGTGTGCCTGCTGAGATAGATAAGAATGGCAGTGTGTTAGTGGACATTTGTGCTGGGAGGGGGTTGGTGATAGCCAATACCCTCTTCAGGCACAAAATGATCCACAGGTATACATGGGGAGTGATGAGAAGGGTGGGTGGTGAACTGAATGAAAGGAAGGCAATGATTGATTATTTGTGTGTGGATGAAAGGATGTGAAAATGTGTAATGGATGCAAGAGCTTATAGAGGTTGGAGGAATGGACTTTCTGAACACTACATGGTGGTAGCCAGAATCAAGGTCCAGTTAGGATGGAGAAATAGAAGAAGGGAAGGATGGGAAGAAGGAGTATTTGTAAGGAGAGTGGAAAGGTTACAAGAGGATGAGAAAAAGGCAGAGTATAAGAGAGAAGTGGAGGAACGATTGGGCAAATATGAATTGGATCAGATGGGGGACGTGGAAGGTATGTGCAGGATATTTACAGAAGAAATATGTGCAGCATGTGATGTGGTGTGTGGGATGAAGAGAAGACGGAGGGGTGTGCAAGGAACAGCTTGGTGGAATGAAGAGGTGAGACAGGCTGTGGCACAAAAGAAGAAAGCATACAATGAATGGATGAGAAATAGGGGCATGGAAGAAGTTGAGAGGAGGAAGAGAGAGTTATATGTAGAAAGAAATAGGTGAGAAGATTAGTAAGAGAGAGTAAGAAGAGAGCGGATGAGGAATTTGGAAGGAACTTAAGTGTAAAGTGGAGGGACTGTAAGAAGATGTTCTGGAAAGAGGTGAAAAGAGTAAGACAAGGTGGAAGTGAAGTTATCAGGGGAGTGAAAGACAAAAATGGTAGATTACTAGTGGAGAAGGGAGAAAAAGTGAGCAGATGGAGAGACCACTTTAAGGAATTGTTGAACATAGAGGATGGAAGTAATGTGAGTATAAGTGGCTGGGGAATGGCTGGGAGAAGGAGGGAGGTGAGAAGACAGGAAGAAATCAGTAGGATAGAAGTTGTGGCAGCAAGGAAGAAAGTTAAATTGAGGAAAGCCCCAGGAATTGATGGAGTGTGTGGTGAAACGCTGAAGTATGGGGGAGAGATAGTAGTAGAATGGATGTGGAAGGTGTGCGGATTAGCCTGGGAGGAAGGTAGAATCCCGGAGGATTGGAAGTCCCTTGTACAAAGGAAAAGGGGAAAAAGAAGTATGTGGTAATCATAGAGGCATCTGTCTTCTTAGTATAATAGGAAAAGTGTATGGTAGGATGCTTATTGACAGAGTTAGAGAAAGAAGAGAGGAATTAGTTGGAGAAGAACAGGGAGGCTTTAGGAAGGGAAGAGGTTGTGTAGATCAGATATTCATTCTGAGATCTTTAGTGGAAAAGTTTCTAGAGAAGGGAAAGAAGTTGTATGTGGCTTTCATGGATTTGGAGAAAGCATATGACAGGGTGGATAGACAAGGATTGTGGAAAGTATTAAGAATGTATGGAGTAGATGGGAAGTTGTTGAATGCTGTGAAGAGTATGTATGATGGTGCTAAGGCTGCAGTGCATGTGGATGGTGAACTGAGTGAATTTTTCTCTTTGAAGGTTGGGTTGAAACAGGGATGTGTCATGTCTCCATGGTTGTTCAATCTGTACATGGATGGGGTAATAAAAGAGGTACAAGGTAGGGTAGTGGATGTTGGAGTGGCCCTGGTGAGAGAGGGTAGTGTTTGGAAACTCCCTGTACTGTTGTTTGCAGATGATACTGTGTTATTGAGTGAAGACAAAGGGGACCTGCAAGGCTTGGTGGATGAGTTTGAGAGAGTGTGTAAGAAACGGAATCTAAAGGTGAATGTAGGGAAGAGTAAAGTGATGGTCTTTGAGAGAGGTGAAGTCAGTGAATGTGCAGCGAGGTTGGATGGTGAGGAATTGGAAAATGTGAGTACGTTTAAGTACTTGGGTAGTGTGATGAGTAAGGATGGAGGTTTGGAGGGTGAAGTGCTTGAAAGGGTACAGCAGGGAAGAAAGGTTGCTGGTTCCTTGAAAGCAGTGATAAGAAGCAGGGGAGTGAGCATGGAAGTGAAACAGTTGCTACATGACAGTATTGTGATACCAACTCTAACATATGGAAGTGAAGCTTGGACGTTGCTGGAAGGACACAAGTCAAGAGTGAGAGCAGTGGAAATGAGTTATTTAAGAGGAGCCTGTGGAGTCACATGGAGAGACAGGCTGACAAATGAGGATATAAAGGAGCGTTGTGGTGTAGATGTGGATGTGATAGGAAGCGTTAGGAGGAATACACTGAGGTGGTTTGGCCATGTGGAGAGGATGGAGGGTGAAAGACTGACGAAGAGAGTGTATGTGAGTGAGGTGGAGGGGGGAAGAGGGAGGGGTAGGCCAAGGATGAAATGGAGGGATGGGGTGGAGAGGTATATGAGAGAGGGGGGTATGAGTTGGGAGCTGGGCAGTGAAATGGCGGGGGACAGGGCGACGTGGAGGCAATTGCTTGTGGCCACCCCGAACAGGATTGAGGCATCTGGCAATAGATAGATTGATAGATAATTACTGTAACACGAGTGCGTTAGCATAACACGGACAGAGCTTCAAGAAGTGGGCGAAATCCGCAGAGTTCGCCTCTAGCACGATCTCCCCTGGTCCAACATGGTCATACTGGATGTTCCTGTGACACTGACAGCCAATCAAAACTTTCGATCAAGTAGCCTTCCTTGCCCGCTATTGTGACATGATCGTGATGTCGTCCAATTAAAAACGCTTCTGCTCTCACGTGATGTTTTTTTAAAATTTCTCCCGCCACAGTGCCACTCAGTCTCATAATTCGCATTGGACGGTGCTTTTTTCTTGCTGCATTTTCTGCCCATGCTACTGCATTTTACCGAGCTCACGATGCCTAGGAAGCCTTCTAAGAATCCCAAGAAGCGGTGGCACCTCCCCCAGGCCACCAAGCTAGAAATCATCAAGAGGATGAAGAAAGGGGACAGGAATTTCCAAGGCTTTATGAGGGAGGTTGAGGAGGAGCAGCAGCAATTACAGTGAGTCTTCGATATACAAAATGGATAGGGACCAAAAAAAACTTTCGTAATCCGAAATTTCGTATATTGGAACGACATTCTCCATTGAAATATATATAGAAAGGTGGGGATGCATTCCAGGACCCCATTGGGCCCCCCACTTAAACTTTACCCCTCCTATTTTGAAGCATGCAATACACGTATACAGTACTATACTATTGTATAGACATTAAAAAATAAAACATACAACCTATTACTGTGGTAATAATACTGTACTGTACAGTTAGCTGTATAAATATAGACCTGTGCTGTGGCTGAAGATTCGTGTAGTTGATGATGGTGGCAAGTCACATGGTGGGACCCTATTGCTCCTCTGGTGTTTCCCTGACTGGTGCAGGTGGTTCTGAAGCTGTTGATGGTGCTTGGGAGGCATGGCAAAAATACGAAAAGATGAAGAACAGCAAAAAATAGCGTAACGTCCAGTGAAGCTGAGAGGAGTGGACAGATGAGACTCGGCTGAGAAGCGTGTGAAAATGTATTTACAAGAGAGGGGTTAGTTTGTTTTCTCACTGCAAGTGAGTGTAGCACTGTGCAGCGCACCCATTTTGAGCTCAAGGATGCAGCATTGAAATTTTCTCGACACTTGGCCATATCCATCACCAACCACACGGGATATACTGTACAGTATTAAGAAAATCTCATGCTACTCTCTGGTTAGTTTATTCCGCCTAACATCTGTTTGATTTTTTTCACCCATCCGTTACCCATCTCTCTCTCTCTCTCTCTCTCTCTCTCTCTCTCTCATGCATGGATAGGCCTGCCTGTCCTCTTTATGGGTGCCTTGCTAACGTGTCTCACCCTACCCCTTCTGCCTCCGGATGTTGGGTGTACTGTACATTGTAGAGTACTGTACAGTGACGTGTTATCATTCTTATTACAGTATTCAAGGGTGCTTTTGTATGTTTGAACAGTTATACAGTAGAGTTATAGGGCTTTATAGGGGGGTTGGAACCCGTTTGGAGTATTTGGGAGAGTATTACGTCAATTTTCACCAGAACACCACGTTCTGACACCCCTTTGGTTGCTATATGTTGGATAATCGAGAGTTTAGTATATGTATGTATATAAACAGATAGATAGGTTGATAGATAGATATAGGCATAGATATATAGATGCCAGTAGACCTTCTCTGTAATGGACTGATTGGGGGAAGCCAGGTTCATTAAAGCCAAAAGGTAATTAAGTCTGAGGTCCCTCTCTCAAGTGGGAACTCAAGCACATGTTTGAAAATAAATGAGTACAGTATCATGTTTTTGTGCTAAAAATTAAAACTATTCCCATTTTATATTAGCTTGGCCCATAATTTTGCCCTTTTACATCTTGTTTCACATCCTTGTCATATCACTTCTTCATGACTATTACAGAATTACTATAATCTATTATTACAACAACAGTCACGATAGGGAGAGGGCAGTTTCAAGCTAGGTTGGAATAAAAAGGGTAGGAACAAATGATCTGTAGCCCATTGAGCCCCATTTAATGACCCTTGTCCATTATAACCAATGAAAGTTCAGTGGGTTTCATGGCATTCATTAAACCTGACAGCTGTTATACTGTATATGGGTTCATTAGAATGAGGGTTTTCTGTATAGATTTAGATTATATATACTGTTGGTATGGGTATGTCAAATGAAAACAAAGGTAATGATTTGATTAGCTGATGGTGCTTGCAATATGGAGCCCATGCAAGAATTGAGTTAACTTAGAGTAAGTAGTACCCTGGCAATGCAGTACGGTATTATCTTTATCAAGATCCTATTTTCTTCCAAGTGACTTGCAGTACAGGAAGCCTGTCTTAAGCCCAGCATGGGGTATTTAACTCTGAGGCACTACATTGCATCCTTTGAGCCAGAAAAGCTTTATTCTAAAACCCACAGATTTACTCTTTTTTTAATTGGGGCTCATTCTGAACCAAATAAATTATTGGGCAGTAATGAGAATAATATATGAGATAGGCATGAGGTGAATTATTTAAGTTTCATCTAAGCAGAATGTGTCATTTGGCACAAACCAGCTTTATATTCCTCAGGTACAGTACTTGGCAGTACTGTGCCATGGAGAGAAACAGGAGGCATTAGGGGAAGCTAAAAATTAATATTTCTTACTAAAGGAGGTTGTGGAGGTACCTAACTGGCCATCTTTCAGAACAGTAAGTACAGGGATCCCTTGGTTATCGCACACTTGGTTATAGTGATTTTTGTTACCACTGCTAGAGGAAAATCAGCACTCCTGCTATAATTACTGCTCATTTTTTTGGCAAAAATACTTTGTTATCGTGCACCTGAACTGGTTTCTGCTGACAATGATGGTGCAGAATCTCTGGTTTCTGATGGCTTTGAGGGATTCAAAGATGAGGCCGTACTTGAGGGTTAATCCCAGGTGATGGAGACAATTAACTCGACATCCCCTAGCCTTAGAACACCTTACCACAAGTCCATCTCAGGTCTCTATATGATGTGTGTTTCTTCCTTATTGTGCTCTTTGCATCATTTCTATTAACCATGCCTATGTGTGTTTCTGATACCACAACAGTATGTGTATTTAGTAGGTCTAACTTGTTGTAAAAGGGAAAACTTTGGCTTGTAAGTGGGGTGTCTGTTACCAGTTAGGATAAATTCCATATGTTCTGTGCTTTTGTTATCATGCAGTTTCATAATCATGCACTAGGCATGGTACCAGTTATGCACTATAGCCAAGGTATCATTGTTTGCTGAAAACAAAGTAAGTGTTAGCATTGTTAACCCAGAATCAATTTTTGCTTGTGCATTATTACCATTTTAATTCATGTGAAAGTAGAGGGGCTATTTCTTATTAAATCAGTAAGTATAGTGAAATTATAGCATCTGACTTTAAAGTAGTGTCAAATTGGTGCCTCCAGACTTCTTTTATGGTTAGTGGCAGCATTGCAGATTTCCTTGAGTACTTCCAAAACCACTTATCACAAGTGCATGTTTTTCATTGGTATTTTGGCTGTTATTGGATGATAGTTATTTCTTATGTATGTTGTAGTTGGTTTATATTACTACAGTATTACTTAAACTGATTACCTGAATGTTGGAAATACTACCATATGTAGTACAATATAGTACTGAGTATATTGTTTTCTAGTTTTTTTCCCCTCTGTTAACTGTTACAGTATTTGTGCATATAGGCAGACATGTAAGCTGCATACAACCATCACTAAGTTTTATGGTGCCACAGGAAATATCTCAGCCCAGCCATAAAACTGTCCTCAAGATTTCTTCATCAAAGTGAGAACTTTCATTGCTTTTTGCCATCCCGTGGAATCTCTTCCATCTCATCTAGGTCCACCAGCTCTGCAGTGGTGTATAAAAAAAGTGCTGTCTATAAGTGGTGCATGCATTTGACTTGACTACATTTCAGCATCACAACTCCAAATGATATTTGTTGCTTTCCTTAAGCAGTTCACAGAGACAAAGTTCTGAGTAGTTAGGATTGAGCAGATTGTGAAAGTTTTGTTGTACTGTACTTTGTTAAGAAAGTGGAGTTGGTCCCTGTCAGCTGCCAATGCATAATTCCAGCTCTACCAAGGATTGATTCTGTGGGGAGTCAACTCACTGGACAGTTGTTGGTCTTGGAAGAATGGCACCTGTGAGGAAATTTAGAGTTCCCATTTCCATGGGGATTCACCTCCCATATTGTCATAACTGAAACTTCCTCTTGTTTTATAAAATGGCCAAGTATTGTTGCCCCACGCTTAGTAACCAGAGTGGTAAAAATATATTGAATAGCCCCCAATCAGACTATTGAGTGTCCAGCCATATATAACTGCAAAGGTTCATTGTTGTTGTTGTGGCCCCAGGCAAACTGAGGTTGCCTTCTCGTGTAGCCCATCTCCCTCCTTTTGGTGGATAGAAAGAGAGTTAGGAGACATTTTTTCAGTACAGGCCATCCTTGCTATACAAGCAGGTTACATTCATGGAAAATTAATTGAATAATGATCACTTGTACATCAAATGTAGGGATCAGAGTAGTCAAATAACCAAAATTGATGGTTGTATATTAAAAAAAAATTATGCTAGTATATTAAAAAAAAGTGATGCTTTGCAGGGGACTGTAGTGATTGTATGAGATTGGCAGAGGCACACACCAACTAAAAGACTCAAATAAACTAAAATGATGCACAGCCTTGTTGGGATGGGCCACGTACCAAATGCTCAAAAGGTAAAGGTAAAGGTGGGAGCATACGCCTTGAGGCACTTAACTGCGGTGCTCATCTCTGTAACATAGGCCTTTGAGGTTGTAGCGGATTATTCACCCAATAACCTGGGACACATGGCCTCTGCATCATCCAGGTCACCACTGTTACCTTCCCTATGTACTTATTTTATCTATGGTACCAAGCTACAAAGGGTGGATGGACACTCGAGCCAAGTGACCCCAGCTGCCCCGCACCAGGATTCTACCCTTGATACTGACAGACCGGCAGCTTCACAGTCAGCAATGCTAACCACTCAGTCACTGCTCAAAAGAAGATGAAAATAAATGGTAAACAGTTGACAGGTACCAGTATATTAATCAGTGTCTGTAGCCTTTTGATTACAGCTGTTAAGCAAGAGAAGGTCCATGAGATTTTGCCCTCTCCTGTACAGGGGAGTCATTGCATGTACAGTCAACCCCCCATGTTTGCTGGATTGCCGCTTGTGGGTTCACCTATTCATGGATTTTTCTGGGAAATTATTTCAAGATATTCCTTGCTTTTCCCACAACATCAGCTGTTCCTAGTGGTTAATAGGTGATTTTTTTTGCATGTCTTCTGTGAGAAATACTGTCCCATGCAGTTAAACTGTGCAGTTACCCTTTCTAGTTATGTGCTGTTCAGCACATAACTTTAAAGGGTAACTGCACAGTTTAACTGACCCTTTCTAGTTATGTGCTGTTTGGCACACAGCAAACTCTCATCGTTGTCATTGCATGGTTAGTACAGTACACTGTACCCAGAAGGGCTTGTGTATCACCCTGTACTGTCTTTTTAGGAAGTATTAATGTGTCAAAAATGTATTTACAGGTGTTATAGTGCATTTGGAGGCAATAGGAATAGCTAAAACATTGAAATCAGTGACATCTCTGGTAGGTTTGGGCTATTCGCGGAATTCAACATTCGCAGGGTGTTTTGGTACGTAACTCCCACAAATAGCGGGACCAGACTGTATTACTTCAGTAGGTGGTGGTAGGTGGGGGTGACCATCATCCTCTCTCTTGATGTAGTGCAATCTATCTCCTCTTTTTCTGTCTGTCCTCTTTTCTTCCTATTTCTCCCAGTCTTTCTTTAACCAGAGCTGGGCACTTCTGCCATCACTTCTGCGAACCGCAAATTCTGCAGTTGCTGAAGTGTGATTTAGTTTGCGGATTTGCATTTGCGACAAATTTTACACAAATATGTGGTTTTGTGTCTGCAGAAGTACTTCTGCAAATGCAAACCTGCCCCCAAACCAGTGTGATCCCTGAGAACTTTGAGGTACCTGTATTTGTTTTCATGAAGGGCAACATGGACCTGCTCAAGAAGGAGTTTTGTCAGTTGCTGGAGAAGTATGACTGTGACAGGAGTTAAGACTGAGGAGGTTAGAGCCGAGGAATAGAGTTGGACTGGTGTGTCAGCTTGTTAAGTGTGAGCTGTGAAGTGTAATAATTAACTCATTTATCCTCAAAGTCAAGGATCACCTAGACATGAGGGGCACCCAGTTTCTTGCTGCAGCCTCCACAAACCCACAACATCCACTACAGTACATGGCAGCACATCCACCCACACCAAGGAACATTAAAACAACACCCAGCACACGATACCATACACAATTACTGTCATCTCTACCCCCTCGCCCACTTCAGACCAGCTTCCAGAAGCATATCCACACTCAGATCACTCGCCGCTCCATTCAGTCACTTAAAGACAACACACAACTGCATGCACGGCCTCCTGACATCCACCCTTCTGAATCCTATCTTCCTCGTGAGGACAGGGTCCACCTGGCCAGGCTGAGAATTGGGCACCATCCAGCCCTCTTAAGCTACCAGAAGAGGCTGGATGACACAATTGCTGATGCCTGTCCAGGATGCAACACAGCACCCCATACTATTAAGCACATTATGGAAGACTACATTGCACACAATCACCTACGCCAACAACACAACATACACTCTTTGAGAGCTTTGCGGGAAAGCCCGGTCTCGGCCATGGCCTTCCTAAGGGACTCGGGGCTGTTCGGCCAGACTGCCTAGGGAACAGCTACTACTACTACTACTACTCATTTATCAACAGTAATGAATGATTTACCCTTGTTTTATGGTAAAAACAGTCTAATATATTAATATAATAATATTTAAAATACTATAGAACCTCATAATAGTCAAGCTCATAATTAACAACTTCACTAATTAAGGGGTTAATGGGATATAGTGTGTAGGAGGAGGAAGCTGAAAGTTAATGTAAACAAAAGTAAAGTTATGGTGTTTGAGAGGAATGAAGTCACAGAGTGTACAGTGAGGTTGGATGGTGAGGATATGGAGAATGTGAGTGCATTCAAGTACTTGGGTAGTGTGATGAGTAAGGATGGAACTTTGGGGGATGAAGTGCGTGAAAGGGTACAGCAGGGAAGAAAGGTTGTTGGTACACTGAAAGCAGTGATGAGAAATAGGGAGGTGAGTATGGAAGTTAAGAAGTCACTGCATGATGGTATTGTGATCCCTACCCTGATGTATGGAAGCGAGGCGTGGACCTTGCAAGAGGGGAACAAGTCAAGAGTGAGAGCAGTGGAAACGAGTTACTTGAGAGGAGCATGTGGAGTGACGTGGAGGGACAGGTTGACGAATGAAGAAGTGAAGGAACGTTGTGGGGTAGATGTGGATGTGGTTGAAAAGATTAGGAGAAATACACTGAGGTGGTTTGGACATGTGGAGAGAATGGAGAATGAAAGACTGACTAAGAGGGTGTATGTAGGTGAGGTGGAGGAAGGGAGAGGGAGGGGTAGACCGAGAATGAGGTGGAGGGATGGAGTTGAGAGGTATATGAGGGAGGGGGGAGTGAGTTGGGGGGAGGGTAGTCAAATGGTGGGTGACAGAGTGACTTGGAGGCGTTTTGTCTGCGGCCACCCTTTGCGGGATTAGGGCGTTGGGCTATAGATAGATAGATAGATAGACTAATTAGCGAGTCCTCCCTAAAAAGAAATGTTAGAAAAATACAGAAAATAAACAGGAGGAATATTAATTGAATTGGTAAGGTCTCTCTGCTGAAAGTTATACTGTATGTACTGTACATTTAGCGCTCACTCTTTTGCTCGTTTTTTTGTGTACAGTAAATGTGAAAGAGAGAATATTGATCTATCTATCTATCTATTGCCAGACGCCTCAATCCTGTTTGGGTTGGCCACAAACAAATCGCCTCCAAGTCGCCCTGTCCCCCGCCATTTCACTGCCCTGCTCCCAACTCACACCCCCCTCTCTCATATACCTCTCCACCCCATCCCTCCATCTCATCCTCGGCCTCCCCCTCCCTCTTCCCCCCTCCACCTCACTCACATACACTCTCTTCGTCAGTCTTTCACCCTCCATCCTCTCCACATGGCCAAACCACCTCAGCGTGTTCCTCATAACGCTTCCTATCACATCCACATCCACACCACAACGCTCCTTTATATCCTCATTCGTCAGCCTGTCTCTCCACGTGACTCTACAGGCTCCTCTTAAATAACTCATTTCCACTGCTCTCACTCTTGACTTGTGTCCTTCCAACAATGTCCAAGCTTCACTTCTGTACGTTAGAGTTGGTATCACAATACTGTCATGTAGTAACTTTTTCACTTCCATGCTCACTTCCCTGTTTCTTATCACTGCTTTCAAAGAACCAGCAACCTTTCTTCCCTGTTGTACCCTTTCAAGCACTTCACCCTCCAAACCTCCATCCTTACTCATCACACTACCCAAGTACTTAAACGTACTCACATTTTCCAATTCCTCACCATCCAACCTCGCTGTACATTCACTAACTTCACCTCTCTCAAAGACCATCACTTTACTCTTCCCTACATTCACCTTTAGCATATTGATGCAAACAATAATGTATCCCATTAACCCCTTAATAAACCCTAGCATTGAACAACCCTTTATAGTACTGGTGCCATTGACGTTGAGTTAGTGCATGCTATAAATAACTGTGAACAGTTATGGGATAGGAACGAAGGTCACTGGTATGTTTGCATGACCCTACAATACCATCCTAAGTAGTCGAGTCTCAGAAGTTTTTGCCGATATGGTACATGCACTGTAAGTTATTAATTCTTCTGCGAATCATAACGAATCACCAGATGGTTTAGGAAGCTAAAAAATACATTGCTAGTTGCACCAGATGATTCTCTCCACATCAGTAAGAAAAATAAATTGATTTTAGGACTCTCTAAAAAATCATTCCATGGCCGGCCAGGGTTGCACGCAAATTTCTGAATCCAGAGCCATTGAGAGATTAAGCTGTTAAGCCATACCTATGATCGTTTGTTTCTGGCACAATGGAAGAAACTTATTTTACACACTCAGAGGTGGATTTTGTTTCCCAGTTTCCCAACAGTAGGTTAGGTTAGGTTTGGTTAAATTGGTTTTTATGGTTAAACTAGGTTGGGTTAGGTTTAGTTAAACACTTAGGACAGTCCCTTCCACCATTACACTGATGAATCACGCAAGAGTTGACCAAGCTGAACAGCTAAAAATAACGGGGAAACAGATTTAGCAAGAAATGTATATTTGTGGGTAATGCATCATAGTATCATTGGTTCATAGGCTACGCAGTTACTGGTAAATGTCGTTTTCTGGAAGGCATCAAGAATTAGTGAACTTTCAAGAATTAATGAGGGGATTTGGAACGTAACCCTCGCTAGTTTGGGGGATTATTGTATATATTTTAGTTTTACTATAAATATAATTTTATATATCCCATTCAGTACTACAGACAGAGTCCAAACGTGATAAAGTCACCTATTGTTAGTCAGAATAAATAAAGATAAAATTGTGGTGGATGAGTAACTAGAGATGATTTTTTAACCCCTTGGTTTAAAAAAATATCATCATAAACTTAAAAATATCTTCTAATGGTATCCAAATAAAATTAAACGGATGCCGTGGTACTGAAAAGGATACAAATGGTTTGCATTTGTGGAACTACAAATTTCAAAAAGTTTACAGATTTGATGTTGTGGAAGGTAATTTTTTAAGTTTCTGGATTTGCATTGTGGAAGTAAATTTCCATTTGTTGTGCCCAGCCCTGTTTTTAACTTTTTATTACTCCTCTTTCCACTTCAAGTGACTATACACTGAGTGACAAGCCAAATGGTACCCTGCGCCTCAGGAAACCATTTACAATGTTGGGTGGTAACCACATAGCCAGGTAATGGGGTGACGTGGAGCCTGCTATGGCGACCCTGTTAACTGGATGAAGAGACACAAATATGGGATCCACCCAGGAACCAAACCTTCACATTGATCCCCACAACTTGCTGTGGTGAGGCAAAGTCAGCTGCTTGGGAAGATTGGTTCACTGCATGGGACAGTCCTGTGAGGGTAGCCGCTTGCCTGCAACTGATGGGTCTGCTCGATCAGACAGACTGGGGTAGCACAACAACAGCAACAACTTCTGTCAGTAGCTAGGCTGAGATGTATCCATAACCTCACAGTGATGGTGGTTTTACCCACTTCAGTCCAGTGACAATTTATGTTCCATTCTTGCTACCTTGTGCAGTTTTAATTTGTTGGAAATTTTTTCAAACTGGAGGGGTTTGTTAATATGAGAGGTCTTTCCTAACTTGACTAAAATATTCTAAAAATGGCATAAATAAAGCAGATTAATACATTTTCATTGTGAAGGGGTTAAGTTTTGAACAGATTTGCTTCCTATGGTTGCCCCTACCATCTCCATATGGGAAAAAATAAATATTTGCAAACTATTTTTGTCAGTTTTGCTTTACTCCCAGTATTTAAATGATGTTATTTAATTCTTCGCTGGTTATGCTTTTGAGCAAGGCTTAGGAATACTTGCAGTTTGATATTTGTATGGAGCTTATGTAGACATGATATTTAAAAATGTTTCCCTGTAATTATCTGTTGTAAGGTATTTGGAGCCATGCTATTTACTGGAGACAAAAAACTTGTGAGGTCAAATGCTGCATGTAGTAGATCTGAAAACTTGTATGTATTTTAGAACAGTGGTTTGCTTGACTTATTCTTTGGCATTTGCGTCACATGCCTGGTTAGTGTAAACTAATCCAACCCAGTATGAATAGCTTTTGCTACATCAATGCTTTGTGACCATGTACAGTACAATATGTGCTGTAATACAGTATAAATTTACTTGGTCATGCCTAATAGGTGAGAGTTGGAGCTCTTCCTTTGTGTTCTTTAAAATTATCTAATGCATGAGGTAATATGAAGTTTATTTTTGTTCTCATTTATGTTTGTCATCTCTAGTTAGAATATCGTATACTGTACCTGTATTTTAGTGTAAATTAAATCAGAATAAGGCAAAGAAAGCAATTAAATGTCACATGAATCAGCAGGATGATCCTTCCAAAGGAAGTTAATCTTGGTAAACAGCATAATTTGATTATTCAGTAGTTTTTAAGATCAGTTCAGCTTAGGTGATATGGCTAGCATACATTAGCAGTATTCTTCCTCAAACTTTATGTTTTTATTCCTAGAATTGAAAAACAGGAAACACATGATGATAGTGTTGGTATAATGAACAGTAATCCAGTGATGGGTGGCATAAGACAGTGAGCACAGGATATTCTTATCACTCTTTTCCTGGCGTTGCCAGAATTCAGTAACCACTGTACTGGCAGACAAGTTTCCTTCTCCCACGGCTGTCATCTCTCTTATCCATCAGAATACCTTGCAGAAACAGTAGTGTATTCTCACTGCCCTTCTAGAGCTGTTGGTAAGATGCTAATTCTTGTAAAAAATGCATAATCCTGATATGGAAACATTCTTAGCTTTCTGTGAATATAATTGTACAGTGTTTTAGTTGTGTCATTGCATCATTATGTTACACAGTCATTGTATTTCAAGTAAATTGAAGTACTGTGCATAATAAAAATTGCCTTTTAAAATCTCAGGGCTTCATGAATAAAAAGATAACAAAAATGGCCTTAATGGATCTAATTCTTGAAAAAACTGTACTGTATATCCATACCAGACCTAGAATAGCCTCTCTGTTCACCTCACTTGAGTTGACATGAAAAGAAAATCACATCTACTCTGTATTCTTTTTCACACCATCAGGTAGGCACATAGAATTCTTGAAATGAACCTTCTGCTCTAATTCTTCATCATTTGCAAGGCACATGGATGCAGGTTGTATGGCATATGTTTTTTAAATGCAGTATGCTCAGGCATCTTAAAATGAATGGATCTTGAATTTGACTCTCTTGTTTTGTTTTTCTTCTTCTTGGAGAGAACAATCTTGTGAGCTTCTAGTTTTTGTTACCTTCTTTGCATTAAAAAAGAAAAACAAAAAAATGCCATTTTCATGGAGCACCTTCTTCCAATTGCACACACATGGATCTTGTACAGTATTTTATTTTGGGTATTTTCCTTGTGCTCCATGGCAGTGTAGCCTCACATTCCTCATAGCTGTTTTTCTGTTCCCTGTGGCCTGTGTGGATGTACTTTGATTACTGTCATGTGAATTTTAAAGTTTTTATGACTGCATTTAAAGTAAGAGAGTTGCTTCAAGTTTTCCTTCTCGTTCTTCTTAGCTTTAGATTCTTCTTTCTCAGTCTTGTTTCCACTTTTCCATGTCTTTATGGTTGGTTAGATGTTCTTGTTTTGTCCTTGGTTTTCCTTTTGATTCTGTTGGCCCTTCCCTTTTTGGGACCATATGGCACTTCTTATCCTAGAGCTTTTAGTGATCATCACTGCCTTTGCTTTCCAGGAGGTTCGTTCTGTCTTCTTTTCCTTTTGTTATCTTTCCTTCAACTTACATTTTATACATTTTCACATAATTCTGATTAATTCTTTCCTTTCCCCATTTGCTTGTTTTGATGATTTGGACCTGGAGTGTTTGGGCAGTTGAACATGGATGTCTCCCTGCTTCCTCTAGTCCACTTTTGGGTCTCTGCTTCCTGTCATTGAAGAGAGTGCATCATATCCGATGTGTTTGCCGTTCAGTGTTTCTTTAGGCGCCAGGTCTCTTTGGCTAAGACTTCTGAAGTGGCATCCTGATGGATGTAAATAGCTTATTAGGGATCATTATGATTCCTGGTTTTCTCATCCATTCAGATTCATGTGTGACCCCTTGTCACTTCCTTGGACACCAGGTCTCTGAGGTGGCATCTTAATAGATGTAAATTGTTTGTAGGGAATCATTATGATCCCGGGGTTTCTTATCCAGTCAGGTTCACATGTGGTCCCTTGTCACTTGGATGTTACTTTCTAACTTGGATGCAAAAATCATTCTGGAGTCCCTTTGGACCTTAGTCAGCAGAGGATGCATGATGATGGGTTACCAGTCAAGCAGATGATGGCAGTAAGGATCTTTGGAACACCCTAACCCTGTCTCATGATATGGCAGTTTGGTTGGAAGCTGACTGACACCCCAGATATGGACATCCATACAAGGTAGAGTAGGTGATGTTTCCAACATCATATCTAAATCAGACTGGTGGAAGATCCCTTCAGACTGGTCTGCAGTCACTACTGTGGAGGATTCTTGAGAGTTTAAAATGCCAGACAAGATGTATGTTCATATCCTAGATATCAAGATTAAAGATATTCTCCAAGGATACCAGGTGTATGTTACCTAGCCACCTAATGGACCTCCTCCAAGTGGGCTCGTTGCTCAAACTAGTGGCAGCACTCCATTGATACAGAAGATGTGACTTCATCTAACAGTCATTTTAACTTTCCAGTGATTGAGACCTAGAAGGCTACTGTCCAACTCATGCAGTCCAACAGCTTAGGGATTCATATCCAGCCCTTGGTTGCTGTTGACTGAAGGGATTGATGCAAGGAGTTAAATTATCTTTAGCACACCCTAGCAGTGGATCTTAAGACCTCCTTACCAGCACTTTCCAAACTGAAGGTCTCTCAGCATCACTTAGTAACACTCAGTAAGCCTTAGAGCTGGTTCTTCTCTCAAATGTGATAGAGTTTTTGGTGGAACCAAAACTTTCAGCTTTTCTGGGTTCCATATTTCTGTCATTGTAACTTAATCCTACACTACTAAACAAAGATTTGTCCTGTAGGCATCATGCAGTGGCCTAACTTGCACCTTAGTTTATCCTAGGAGAGGTCACTCAAGAAGGTGTTGGATCTGATTAGGGTGGAAAAATCAGTGGCTTTCAGATTAATGGGTAATTTATCCCAGTTGGTCAGGGGAACTGTGATTAACCTCATGTTTGCCTTATACAGCAGTTGAAAGTGCAACATTGTCCTTTCTGGAACAGCTTTAATCTGCTGGCACATAAGCATACAAGAAGGAGTCACTCTTGCAGCTGTACATCAAGCAACATCATGCATACTTCGGACAGTGGTTATGGCTAGCAGCTATATATTAAGCAACATCATGCATACTTCAGACAGTGGTTATGGCTAGCAGGTATACATTAAGCAACATCATGCATGCTTCAGACAGTGGTTATGGCTAGCAGCTACATATCAAGCCACATCATGCTTGCTTCAGACAGTGGTTATGGAGACTTCCATTGGAAAACCAAGTGATTCTCCTGGCTTCAGAAGTACGAGCTGAAGGTCATTTCCCAGATGGCCGCATGCTCCCTTCGGAAAACCAAATGATTCTCCAGGCTCCAGAAGTAGGTGTGGAGGGCCATTCCCCACATGGCAGCATTCTCCTTTTGGAATATCAAATGATTCTCTGGGCTTCAGAAGTAGGAGCGGAGGGTCATTCCTCGGATGGCAGCATGCCACTCCACACTCATCTCCATCTCACTCTACTGTAGATCCAGTACCCAACCTCAAAGGAAGCAGAACTCTCAGGGCCCTGGTGCTTAGCTCTGTTCAATCCCTAGATAGGATAAACATGTGCAGCACAAGATTTCAGTGACAAGGAACCAAAACTTGGTCACTCTGACACTGACTGGCCCCAGTGACTTTCCTTTCTTAACCACCACCTCTATGACAAAATGTCTCACTAAGCATGGAGTACATACATGCCCTGGGACATGCATCTCCTTCAAGATCTTGGAGCCTGAGTGTAGCCCAGCATGGCCTTTCCTGGCAATGGCTCTGACACCTGTTTCAGTGTGAATATATAGGAAAAGTAAGAAAATTTCCAGGTTTTCAAGTTTCCTTCTAGAAACTCTTGAGCCAGGGCATAGTGGGGCAGACTCACATTCCAGGGTCCATGTCCTGTCCTTTCAGTCCCCATTGTCTCCAACAGAACTGAAAGGTTGTACTGCCAGGTTACACAAGTTTCCCTCAACTTACTATCTGCCAAAGGAAGATGGTGCATAGCAGGAGAAGGGCAGCTGCAACCTGCATTTCACTAGTTTCTTGTCCAGATGAGTCCGAGACCACGACAACAACAGTCCCTCTTGAGGACTGGAACAAAAGGCAGCTAGTCATTGACTTGAGCCGCATGAACAAATTTATTCAGGTACATTCATTGAGGGTGGTGAGTGTACACCATTAGACCCATTAGACTTCTGTAGCTAGCATCATTTAACTACTGGGTTGCCTACTGAAACATTCCAGTGTTGTCCAGGTAACTCAAGTGCAGTATCTGGCCTTCCAAACAGGCCAGGCTACAAACAATTTCCAAGCAGTACAGCTCAGCCTTGGTCTAGTACTCAGGGTTTTCACAAAGCTGATCAAGTATATCTTGGCAAAAGCCAGTCAAGAGGAACAGCCATGCTAGCTTTTCTCAGCTACTGGTATTTATAGCTTTGAGCAAGTCCAGCTACAAGCAAGCAGTTGCACTGATCAACTCTCAGGCTATCAGTACAGTATATAGGCTTCGTATTCAATGACAGGAAGTCATACAAAACCCACGAAACAAGTGGTCTGGCTGGCAGTGTCTTAGGACATGATGACTTTCTTACTGTCCCATCACCAGATGACAGAATCTGCTGCCACTGCCACCTTTTCAAATGTTCACTTCAAAGACCACCACATATAAAAAAGAAGAAGCTCTCGTAGGGTCACTCAATTTCACACCAACAGGCATCCCTCTTGGCAAGCCATGTCACTGGGTACTGACACTCTCGAGCAGCATAGTCCTCATCTCCAAAGACTGGAACCAGAGATGATAGAAGTAAGACAAGAATGATGAAATTAGAGACCATGTCTCAGATTTGGCTCTCACTTTAGCCACACGCACTTTGGCACTTAACCCAAGATTGATATCCTAGAAAGGAATGCCTTCTCACTGAACCACTGATATATCTGGGCAGCTTTGCTGCCAGGGTATGTTAGCTGCCTCCTTGTCCTGTGAAAGGGGGATGGTGGACTGTAAGAGAAAGTTAACTTCAGCTTGCAGTCAACTGAGTTTACATTCACATTAACCTGGGGTTACAAGTACTATTGCTACTACCCATGACAAATGGCAGCGCTTGTCATGTTTACATCTAGTTTCTGTATATCAAAGACATTCTGACCTCTGTTGTTATGCCACCTTGATGCCATGATTGTTCTATTGTAACCAATCAGGCAGTCAAGGTTAGAGTATATTTTTTTACCATCATAAATTGACATGAACCATTTACAAGTAGTTTCTTACTCAAATGATTTGACATTCATTTGTAAGTACTGTAGTTACATACTATTTTTTTTTTTTTTTTATGCAAGAGATAAGGAACCAGAGGCCAGGAGCCTGCAAACCATTCTGTCCAAGAAAAAAAGAAAAACAATACAAAAGAGAGCCAAATTCAAGATCCATTCATTTCGAGGTGCCTGGACACACTGCGTTTGAAAGACTGGAGATCATAGGGAGTAGGAAATACAGACAGACAGAGACAGTTCCAGAGTTGACCTGTTGCATAAATGAAAGACTGGGAGTAATGGTCTTATATTCCTAGGATTGTGCAAGGAAGTCAGGAAGAAATTTTAAGTATGGCACATTAACATGGTGATCAATGGCCATGAAATCTCTCTTGATGGAGTGGGCATTCCTGATCTTGAAGCCCTGTGTCAGTTACTTGCTGTCACTTATATATTTTACCCTGACTCTCAGCATCTTTCTGCTCTGCATCAGTATTGTGGTGACTTTCACCCAACTTCTTGAGAGAATTAAGTGAGGTATGAAACTAAGTGTATAAGATTAATATACAGTACTCTTATATTGCCACTTCCATTATACTTTCCATTGCTGAAAAAAGAAAGAGAGATAAAAATGTTAAGGAAGTGTGTGGACCGTTACACCCAGTATCAGTCATGGTTCATGTAACCTAGGTCAGAGTAATAAGGATGGAGTAAGGAAGTGGTCGAATGCATTTGATAACTTAGATACCATTGGTGAGTTAAATGACACAGCTCTCTTAACATGACCAAACCTTTAGGTAATTGTGAAATGAATTATATGATATTCTCAAGTATTCTATATGTGCATGAAGGAAAAAAATAAATAAAAAATAATGACAAGATCCGTCCAAAGGTAGTGCTCTAATAGCCACTATTGGTACTCATTCCTAGACATTGCCATGGCATCGGGTAACGTATTTCGGTCAGAAGAAAACAATTACACTGATGACCTGACAGTGGCAAGGGCACACTCATCCACTGGACCATCTCCTGGCAACCTCCTGTGATCAGATAGCCCCAGATGTTGATAAGTATCCCAGTGCATGCCAACTGTCAGCTGTATTTTTTCATTCTTTTCTGAGTGTTTACCTGCCACGAGCTGAACTGTTTTCTGTATTTATTTATGTTTTTTTAATTTTTATTTTTTTTAAGCCTGTGTCAGCTACCGTCATTTCCCACCACTGGTTCCTTGAGTTCAAATTCCTTCAGAGATCAACTGAGACTTTCATCTGAGCCTTGAGAATGCATTATTTGGGCAGTCTTCTCCCTTGCTTTCTTCACCTTATGATCGAGCCTTGGATATTTTTTCATTTCTCTTTCTTCCCCATATCCCTCATCCTTTCCCAGTCTCCAACCATTCCCTGGTTCTTGAGATTTATCTTCTTCTTTGTCTCTTCTTCTGTCTGCTGTTTCTGAGTTTTTAGACATCACTTCTGCAGGTTTCCTGCCCCTACGCAATGTATGCCGGTGGCATGAGTCATGCGGCGCCTTTGTGTGCCATGCCATGGTAACCTGGTGCCTGTGACTACCCTTTTCTGAGGTGGCTAGGGTCAGTGAGTGGCCTGTTCCCATTGCTCCCTCAGTCAACATTAGGCACAGGGAAGCAAGCATGCCATGATGGTTTCAGCGTGCCTTCCGGGCGATGGCAAGTCTCCTGTTTTAGAGAGGTGAGGGATGCAGCCTACTGGGGTCCTGGTGTCTCCCCTGCCAATGTATCACCTGGTTCAAGCTATGTGCTCATTCAGTGGCCTGGGGTGAGGAGCATATGACCGTCAGGTTCCTGGTGTCTCCCCCTTCCACGTTGAATATGTGAATCTCAGACATCAGATTGGTTTCTTCCAAATTTAGGCCCATCATTCATCCTTACACTTATTGTTATAACTGTTATTCACTGATCCTGTCAGAAAATTTTAGAACACCATTCTTGGTCATGATCAGGTCCTACTCCTACAGGCTCCTCAAATAATTCTTTTCCTTTTGTGAGCTGAGCTTTCTACAATGACTGGTTATTTGTATGGTAATAACCCTGAATCACAATCTTTGCAATATCTACCGTAGAGCAGGTTCTGATTAAGAAACTTCCTGTGAAGTCTCTGTAACTTTATGAATTTCAGCGTGTAATGCCTCTATGACAGTAAATGTTGCACCATGAGTGCTGTCTACATTTGTATAACTTTTGCAACACTAATATTAAACCATACAATTGTATGTTGTCTTTATTCTCACCGAACTTGCACATCAAGATGTGTCTCTTGTGCCCCTCTCAGAGTACCATCTCACACGTTATGAGGTTATTGTAACTTCCTTGCAGAGGGGCACTTGGTTTGGGTTTTGAGTCTGTGTGAACCCCCTCTTGCAGGTGGTATTCATAGTTATTAGGGTACTACATTTTGATGGGTCTTGTGAACTGATGGGTTTGGGAATACAACCTTCCATTTGCAAGCCCAAGGAATATAATGCCCTCAAACAGCCCTCCCAGATAAGATGTGCACTCCCTCCAGCCTTCATGCTTCCTCATTTGCTCCTACCATCCTGTGCAATTGAATACTTTAAATGATAACAAGCAGCTGGCAATTGACATGCACCAGGATACAAATAAGTGCCTGGGGCTGTCTGATCACACAAGGTTATCAGGAGGGTCCACTGGATATATGTGACCTTGCTGGTGTCATTTCATCGGTTATTTTTCTCCTCAAAGCAAAATATGTTACCCAAAGCCATAGCAGTGTCACTGAAAGAGTAGTAACTACATTCCTTGGGCTTGCAAATAGAGGGTTTTATTCTAAAACCAACATTTCTTCCATATGGTAACCAATACAGTACATACTTATCCCCCATCATGTTGTCTTATCATCTAAAGTTGGATAGAGTCTATGAAGTTTGGCAACCCCTGATGGGCATGTGACTTTTGCATAATTTGGATTATGTAATTCTGTCTTATCTATTCTCCACCATCTTTGATTAAGATGCTTTCCTCAAGATGCTCTCTAACCAGTACACTGTGCCTCTGATGTTACACTTCATGCAGTAATACAGTTGGATTGAAAGCTGGGCGATGCCTCTTCACTAGACACCTCCTCAGTTGAACTTAGATATCCTGATGAATATGGCAATATTTCTCTCTTTTGAAGGCCACCAGAACCAGTGAAGGAGGTCTGTGCATCTCAGTCAGCTTCACGTAAATGCCAAGTAGCTTTAAGTGGTGCTGCTCTTCCTACAGTTACACAGTCTATCACTTAAGGACAGGTCTCTCATGTTCAGGATGGACTTCAAGATGGTACTCATTGCCATGGAATGTCCAGGTTGGATGCACATCTGTTTTTGAATTTTTTTTTTCATTAGGAGCAAAACTCAACACACTCCTTTGGTCAGCATGCCTCCCAGGGACAGAGAATGTCTGGACTATCTATCTATCTATCTATCTATAGCCTGACGCCCTAATCCCGCAAAGGGTGGCCGCAGACAAAACGCCTCCAAGTCACTCTGTCACCCACCATTTGACTCCCCTCCCCCCAACTCAGCCCCCCCTCCCTCATATACCTCTCAACTCCATCCCTCCACCTCATCCTCGGTCTACCCCTCCCTCTCCCTCCCTCCACCTCACCTACATACACCCTCTTAGTCAGTCTTTCATTCTCCATTCTCTCCACATGTCCAAACCACCTCAGTGTATTTCTCCTAATCTTTTCAACCACATCCACATCTACCCCACAACGTTCCTTCACTTCTTCATTCGTCAACCTGTCCCTCCACGTCACTCCACATGCTCCTCTCAAGTAACTCATTTCCACTGCTCTCACTCTTGACTTGTTCCCCTCTTGCAAGGTCCACGCCTCGCTTCCATACATCAGGGTAGGGATCACAATACCATCATGCAGTGACTTCTTAACTTCCATACTCACCTCCCTATTTCTCATCACTGCTTTCAGTGTACCAACAACCTTTCTTCCCTGCTGTACCCTTTCACGTACTTCCTCCCCCAAAGTTCCATCCTTACTCATCACACTACCCAAGTACTTGAATGCAGTCACATTCTCCATATCCTCACCATCCAACCTCACTGCACACTCTGTGACTTCATTCCTCTCAAACACCATAACTTTACTTTGGTTTACATTAACTTTCAGCTTCCTCCTCCTACACACTGTCCCAAATTCATTCACCAAACCTTGCAACTCCCATTCATCTTCACTCAACAATACTGTATCATCAGCAAACAGCAACACCGGAAGCTTCCAAATCTCACCCTCATTCATTAGGGCCACCCCCACATCCACTGCCCTACCTTGCACCTCCTTTACAACCCCATCCATATATATATTAAACAGCCATGGGGACATCACACACCCCTGTTTCAGTCCCACATTGAGATCAAAGAACTCACTCAGCTCACCATCCATTCTCACCGTAGCCCTAGCTCCCTCGTACATACTCTTCACAGCACTCAACAATTTCCCCTCCACTCCATATATTCTTAATACCCTCCACATACCTTGCCTATCTATTCTGTCATAAGCTTTCTCCAAGTCCATGAAGGCAGCATACACTTTCCTTCCCTTCTCTAGATACTTCTCCACTAAACATCTTAGAACAAATATTTGATCTACACACCCTTTTCCCTTCCTAAATCCTGGCGTATATTTAAAGAGCTACACACCCACGTGGGCGAGTTTGGCGATGTCAACAAAGCCAGAAACATTTACTCTCTCAGCTGATTTCTTTATTCCTTAGTTATTTTTCAGGTTTATTTTTGTTTTCTGGTGACATATGGCACTTTTAGCTCACGTTTGAATGTGAAGGCCTTGGCCTACTTCTGTACTCGGCGTCCCTAGTCCCGCTTCAGGCAATGTGGAGCATGTATAGTTTTAGAGCCAGGCAGCATACCACTACACCACGACCAGGTAAAAGTTAACTCATCCTCTTGATGCCCACAGTGGGGGCGGAGGGACGTTGGTTACAAGATTGTGACAACGTGAAAACACTCTTACCTTGTCGTGGTGTAGTGGTATGCTGCCTGGCTCTCACTTGAGAGTCTCGGGTTCGATTCCCGGCATATTGGTAATTTCTCTGATGATTTTTCCTGTGAAAAAAAATACAGGTTCTCTCTTCATTCTGACTTGCCGTAAGTGTTTGGGATAGATTAAAAGCATCTACTTGCCCGAGTGCCAGGGGGTTAACTCATCCTCTTGATGCCCACAGTGGGGGCGGAGGGACGTTGGTTACAAGATTGTGACAACGTGAGTTAACTTTTACCTGGTCGTGGTGTAGTGGTATGCTGCCTGGCTCTCCCCTGAGAGTCCCGGGTTCGGTTTCCGGCATATTGGTAATTTCTCTGATGATTTTTCCTGTGAAAAAAATACAGGTTCTCTCTTCATGTATAGTTTGTTTACCGGCGATATTATTTTGCTCTGATTTCCCACTCCAGCCGTACTGTGACATTTTTTGCAACCATTATGCCTCGTCAATCCAAGAAGATGCTTATGAGACGCAAGAGGTGTAAGGATAGAAGAGAAATAATGGAGGAGAGTAAGAAACGCAGGCGGAATGGAAGCGGGATCAGCCGGTCAGCCTGTTACAACGCGTCCTTCTCTGTCATCTCCCCCTCATCCCTGGACCCTCAACCACACAACACCTGTTGCTACAGAATATTCTTTGAAGGCGAAGAAGTGGCAGAAAATGGGGATAGTGACACAATACTCATCAAGAAAAGTGTTTATGTAGTCACTGAAAAGTTTGGTGTTCAGCAATAGTTATGGAAAAGTCGACTTTGACATAACACTTTCTGGTAGTGGTATTGACACTACAGTACGAGTATTTTGCACAGAGTGTAATTTAGACCTGTTTAACACTAACAACGAGCCAGTGAAGAAAGAAGGAAAGTTCAAATATTATCCCCAGTCAATGCGATGTGTTTATACTGCTCTGTGTGGTGTTGGCTATCGCTCTGTGACGGGATTTTGTGCTTCTCTAGGGCTTCTTGTGATGGAGTTCCGTACCTTTATCGGTACAAAAACCTCATAGTTAATGTGGCCAATTTGAAGGCAAGAAAAATGATAGAAGCGTGTGTGCCAAAAATCAGAGAATACTACGTAACAGTGATGAAGAGACTTCCTGACGATGATGGTGTACTTGACATAGACGTCAGCTATGATGGTAAGAAACATCTGTAATGCTGTGTTTTTAAGGCGACTTCTCGTCGTAAAAACACGAGCTACTGGAACGGGGTCCTTTTGCTAGACCGGATGTAATGCACTAACAAAGGAACAGGACATAAAAATAGGCAGTATACCGTATCACATCTATTACTTAGGTCCTACTCATAACAGTGTACATACAATGATATTTAGCATATAGAGGAACAGAGATACAGGATTACACTCGGCTTCACAGAATGATCACATATATATATTATCACTATGGCACAGGGAGATCGCGGGTATCCTTTAATGTCACTTGGAGGGTAATTATGCAACTGGCGTTGTTCACTTGAATTAATTGTATGGAATTATTATGTCACTGCAAGATAATAATAAACTGGGGCTGTTCACTTTAAGGTTATTGAGATTGAGAGTCTGTTTCGCGGATATTACCATAATAGAGGCAGGGTGCGGATAGCGACACTCGACACTGTCACCAGGTCACGGGGACACGTACACTTATCTTTCGACTCGCCCGCGCACCTACCTCTAGACTCACAGAAAACTCCCTGTGTAATGCTGAGTAGAATTTAGCTCGACTTCTCGTCCCAAATCAACTCAACACGGAGCGGGGTCCTCTTTCGAGACCGGAGCTAGTGCAATGAAGAGAGGCAGGACATAAAAACCTTCGGCAACACCATACACGTGTATTATTTCAGTCAGACACAAGACATTTCAGTAGACATTACATCACAATATAGAGCAATATAAAACCTTATCTAAAATATTGTGTATCTCGCAGGATACTTGCTTCCTAGATATTAATGACAATACAACAAATCTTAGTACTAGGAGTACAGTAAATACCCGTGCGCGCGGAGCGCGTGAGGGGAGAAGGGGGGGGGGTTTGTGATCTGCCAGGAGGGGGGGGGAAGTAGGGAGACACGGCGAGTGACTTAGAACGGCGAGGGGGAAGTTATGGTAATATTTAATGAGGTCCGATATTAGCAAGAGAGTTTAGGTGTTTTCTGTTGGCAAGAATTCTTTGACAATTAACTCTGGTTCTTATTTGGACTTTAAGAGCGAGGGTGAGGAATGGAGAGAGTTTTTAGGGATAGCGTGCGGAGCAGGGGAATATAGTTATTACTCGCTGTCCTCGTTGTTTTGGTGACGCTAGGTTTCTGTCGGCACAACTTTTATATTACACATCTCCCCGGTATATTATGTAGACTCGCACTTCCCAACGCGTAACAAAGTCGGAACCCTCGTAAATTCTATTCCACTATATTACTCAGAGCTTAGCCAATAGCACTCCAATGTGTTAGTCTTTCTTCGGGCTCGAGAGAAGTCCTTAGAAAACTTCGGGATGACACTCGCATGTATTTTCACTTGAGGTCTCTACCCACATTCTCGCCCTTGAACGGAGTATTATGTCCTGGTTGTTTGTTTGTTTGTTGAAAGATTCCCTGCACATATAGTGCAGGCCGGGCCATACATTAGCCCGGTCAGTGGTGTATGGGCTGATTAAAAGAGAGTAAGTGGGGAGAACAGGACCTGGGGAATGCCCAGCACACACGTCCTGTCTCCTGACTGGCTTTGTGGTGTGTGTGAATATATATATGTCCTGGTTTACCCCAATGGAAATTATATGAAATTACTGCACTATAGTCTGACAAATCTAAACGTAGGGTTTTGGTGGAGTCACCCCCTCCCTGCACTGTGCCATGTTTCCTAACCCTACGCTGTATAACGCCTGTGGTTTGTGTAGTAGGAATGATACATAAACATAACTCATACTAATATAACTGTAATGAAAGAGCTGACATGTATCAAGGAAGAATAAAACTATTCTGCATACTATATTAAATGATAATAGAGAAACGTGGCATACAAATTTGGCAGTGTTGCTCTAAAAATATTCTAATTATTATTTACTTCCCCAACACTTCTAACATTGCTAATTAATTTAGCAAGTATAATTGCAAGAAAATTTGAAGGGATAAAAGTGGGAAGAGGCGTTCCTTTCATAATTAAAATAAATATATCAAACAACTCTGGGGTGGCAGCACTCACGCGACACGTGAGAGAGAGAGAGAGAGAGAGAGAGAGAGAGAGAGAGAGAGAGAGAGAAATAATAATAATAATAATAATAATAATAATAATAAAACTTTATTTCCACTAAACAGTGGGTATTCTTATACATTATACAGTAGTACAGCATACAGTATGAAAGTTCTATACACAATATAATACAAGTTGATACATATGGTGGAGAATAGTGACAGAGAGGTAAATGATTTAAAAGGTGTGGGGACACTTAGGTTAAAAATAGATCAATTAAGGGATTTAGGAACGAAGGCAGTGGGAAGGATTAAGACAGATGGGAGTTTGAGCAATAGGGTAGAATGTTTCCCAATGCACCTGGGAGGAGGAGGAGGAGGAGAAGGAGGAGAGAGAGAGAGAGAGTCAAGCAGTTACGGTACGGTAGGTTACATTTCCGTATGCTCTCAATAAAATAGCATAGTAATTATCAACGGCTAATTATTATACAGGTGTTGATGGTGGGGGTCTATATTTATAGGAGGTGTTGGTGGTGGAGGTATAGCGGGTGTTGTTGATGGGGGTGTTGTTGGGGGTAGGGGTATAGGGGGTGTTGGTGGCAGGGGTATAGGGGGTATTAGAAAAACGGAGATCACAAGAGGGAAACAGTGTCAAGGTCATCGCTGATGGAGAGGTCAGCTCGGAAACGTGGCAACAGTGCAGGGAGGGGCTGACTCCACCAAAACCCTACGTTTAGATTTGTCAGACTATAGTCTTATTTTAAGAGGAAAGGAGTCACACTTAACCTACTTCACGATTATTACAGGATCACTCGTATTTCTCGTGGAGAGAAACACGGTTACCTCAGTGATGATCCGGTCGGACTGAGGGCGTCGTCAGGGTAGGGCGAGCCGGGAGGGCACGGGGCGACTCGCTAGGGCGTCCTCTCACGTCCGGGGGTTTCCGGACTGGGCTCCGGTGTAAGGCCCTTGGGACTGGGGCCGAAGAGGGCTAGGAACCTCTGGGTCAGGTCCCAGCGTCGCGGGGGCGTGGTGAGGTCTCGCCCGGGTGTCCTAGGGCGGGCCGGAAGAGGCGACGGACTGCGGTCTCCTATGAGCAGGGGCGCCGACAGGGGAGGACTGCGGCAGCGGCTGTCACGGGGGCCCGACAGGTGGGTCTTCTCAAGGGCCTCGCGCAGGGAACAGAGGCCGGGGGAAACAGGGAGGTCTTTCCTCCTTACTATACCCTGGGAGCGACCATCGATCGTCTCTACCGGAGTGCTGAGGGAGCGACCGTGGATCGTCTCTACCTGAGCTTTCAGGGAGCGACCATTGATCGTCTCTTCCTGATTTTTATGGGAGCGACCATAGATCGTCTCTACCTTGTTTTTATGGGAGCGACCATTGATCGTCTCTACCGGAGTGCTGAGGAAGCGACCGTCGATCGTCTCTACCTGAGCTTTCAGGGAGCGACCATTGATCGTCTCTACCTGATTTTTATGCGAGCGACCATAGATCGTCTCTATCTTTTTTTATGGGAGCGACCATTGATCGTCTCTACCGGAGTGCTGAGGGAGCGACCGTCGATCATCTCTACCTGAGCTTTCAGGGAGCGACCATTGATCATCTCTACCTGATTTTTATGGGAGCAACCATAGATCGTCTCTACCTTGTTTTTATGGGAGCGACCATTGATGGTCTCTACCGGGTTTTGATGGGAGCGACCATAGATCGTCTCTACCTTGACACTATTAGAGCGACCATAGATCGTCTCTACCTTAGGGGCGCTGCCTGGAGTATAGTTTCTGACTCCACCCCTAGCTAACTCGGTGATTCCGCCACGCGAAGGTAGTGTCTTTCACCTACGGTGGCGGCGGCGTGGTGGTTGAATGTCACAGGGGTGCACGGCCCGGGCTGACATACGTCGTTGTTGCCCGGAATGGTGGTGGCTGGTGGCGGCTACCCTGTGGGGTCCGAGTGGGGGTGTCGGCATTCTCGTGGGCAAACTCCGTTGTTTCTGGTTCGCCTCGTTGTCGGGGATACTATGGTATTCTCCGGAATATTCCGGAGTACCGTATGTGTGTCCGTTAAAGCCACGCATTTCACCCTGGTTCCTTGATGCGGGGAGGGACTGAATTATTTTTCAATATACACTTCTTACCCTGATGGCACGAATTTCTGTTAGGCCACTGTTTAATATATTTTCCGTGTAAGCACTGTCACTATACTCTGGATCACTGTCACTGTCACCGTCTTACCCATGTTTCCTGGGTTTGTTAGATCACTGTTTCACTTACTGTCAGGGAGGCTCACCTGTCTGGGGCCTCGACCTGAGGGGCGGCTCCTATATTAGGGCCGCACCGGTGTGGTGCAGGGAGGCCCTGTGGTCTGGGGGCCTCGACCTGATCGGTGGCCCTTGGGACTAGGGCCGAACAGCCGGAGCAGTCGGGCCTGCTTCCTATGCCTCCGGGGAGTGAGGGAGCCTGGATCGCCTTCGTTGTAGACTGCAGCGGCGGGCCTGGGCGTCCTGGGACTGCGGGTGCTCAGGGGGAGAGGCGCCGTCAGGGCTGGACTGCGGCAGCATCTCCTGCAGGGCTCTGGCAGGGTCAAAGAACTCCCGGGTGTGGGCGGTAGGTCCGATATTGGGCCTTGCCACCACTCTAGTGCCTCCTCCGGGCCTATAAGCCCGGATGGCGACGAAGGGCTCCCCGAAGGGAAAGAGGCTAAAGGGAGACTCACGCTCTTCGTGGTCCCTTGAGTGTGTCTATAGGCCTGAGCCGGGGCTCTCCTTCACCTATTGTGCACCTTGGCTGTAGCCGTGAACTTGCCCGGTGTACAGGGGACACCTATAGGGTGATCGAGGTCGCCCTTTCGCCGTGGCAAGGTACCGCCGGCGTGGTGTTCCTCCCGCAGTAGGGGACAAGCCGGAGTGAGGGGCTCAGAGGCCACACTCTCTCCAATACGGACAGATCCTACCTGCAGGGAATTCTCTACCCTGGTACGTGCCCCGGCCGGAGCTGAGTGTCTGCCCGTACGGAAGACGACTAACGGGTGAACTGGTTCGCCTGTCCGTTGCGGCAAGGTACCGACCCCGGGACGCCGCTTCCGTAATTGGGTAGCGCTACACGTACGGTAGCAGAGTCTCTCTACCCTGGAACGTATTCTGGCCGTAGCCAAAGAGCAACTGGAGAGGGATGCACACAGGCAACTCTCTCTCCTCAGTGTGTTAAGGCCGGAGCCTTTGGTCACCTTCCCCTTTACACACTCTGTTAGGCCGTAGCCTATGTATGTCACTTTCTCTTTCTTTAGGCCGTAGCCTTGGGCCTCCCGCCCTAGAGGGTGTAACAAGACCGTCAATACGGTGTTACCTGGGACTGAATTCTTTTCAGTCCCACCCCTGGTCTGACGATCACTACCCCGCCCGCACAGTAGTTCGGTTCCCCTGATCACCTGGGGTTGGGGCACTTGCGGGGAATAGGGGCTCAGGGCCGTGATGCCCTGATGACCCTCTTGCCCGGGGTCACTAACCTCACCGGTGTGTCCTCCCGGGGTGGTGGTGGGGTGGCGGCTCAGTGGTGGTGTGGGGGGTGGTGAGGTGGGAGGTCCTGCGGCGGGCACGGCGGGCATTTTAACATCTTTATTATATTTTTTTCTTGTCATTCTTATGTTCTTTACTCATGTGTTTGATTTACAATATATTTTGTCTACAAATTTTGAAATGTTCGCTTGCAGGGTCATGGCACGTTCTCTGGGTTGTGGTGTTAGGTTTTGTGGTTGATTTTTGAGACAATATCAAAGAAATGCATGATGTGCAAAACAATGGAAAACAAACTGAAAAAAAAAAAAAACAGAGAAAAGTATGAGCGTTGGTGTCAGAAACATAAAACTAACAATGCATGTAAAAAGAACCACCTGCAGAAACATACGACGCCATCTTTGACACACGTTTTCTCGAAAGTAAGTTTTCCAGACAAACTGAAATAACAACTCCATTTCTGGTTCAGTCTTCATTGATTTGGTCTCATTTAAATCCCAGTGCTTTTCTGCAAAAACTGTTAACAGCTCATCTGTAGAAACTGACTCACTGTAGCACCAGCCTTTTTTAAACCATTATTTTCTTGTACGACCCCCCCAAAAAAAATTTTGGCAAGAATCATTAATTTATAAAAGCTAAAGTAGAGTACATATGCCCAAAAGCTGTATACACTTTAACATATATCATATACACTCTTCACCCAAAAATATCAGCTCACTACCTCAAATAGTTTGTCCCACATTACGTTTTGAAAAAACAAAATGCGGGTCAAAATGACACAAAAAAATGGGTCTTTCATTTTTTTTTGCTTTATTTATTGTCTTTTAAGTTCAAATTTTGTCAAAGTGCAGTCAAAGGTGTTCTTTAATATTCCTAAAGTTTTCAAAGTAATAGCCTTAATCTGAAACTCTTCACTAGTACGAAATGCATCTAAGCCCTTAAAAGAAGGCAAGAAGTTCAATTGCTTCAGAGGTAAAGTGTTATTTGTGGCACTGACTGGGCATTTCATCCAACATCTTTGACATTCACACCCATTGCTTTACCTCAGGCAATGAAAGACTTTGAAACTTCTTTCATGAGGTCAGTAGAGATGTCACTAACATTACATACCAGAAGTTTTTGTGTAAAGTCTCCTTGCCTCTCCACAAAGTTCAGGAGAGATAGGTCACCCTCCAGGGTTTATATTATTGTACAGAAATAGCATGAGTCATATTGGAAGGCTTTTGACACATTTTTACCAACCATGGATTATCTAAGTAACACAGACACATCTTTTTATATTTCCTTTATGAACTCTTTTTCTGCTAGCGTCTTCAGTCAGACTCAATTTTCAAACACTGTGCTGCCTTTGAAGATCCACTGGCGTATGAGTTTAGCATGACCATTCCCAGAAGAATTACTTCTTAAGAAGGAATTCCTCAGTATTAGACCTAGCACCCAGCTCTTTCTAATTTTGTAGGTGATCAATACTGTAGCTTAGGTCCTCAGTGTAATTAGATCTTGGTCTGCTTAATAACTTTTCCATTGATAAACTTTGGGGTGCTACTTTGGCTTGTTATCTACGTGTCATGAATTTACTTTGGTATGCGATCTACACTTAATATTGCGATGTATGTGTCATGAATCTACTTTGGTATGCGATCTAGATGGTTAGAGAGTGTGATGCATGAGTGGAATGTCTGTTCGAGTGTCGAAGCTCCGGTCCCGACTCAACAATATGTGGCAACAGCACACTTCATTCCGCCATAGACATCAGTCTCGACAGCTTTGGTATGTTATCTACAAGCTAGTTTGTTACCTAATTTCCAAAGATTTGCTTGTAATCTACTTTGTTACCTAGATTTCAAAGATAGGCCAGTCCTTTACCTTTCTTAATTCCTCCTAACCTCCATAAATCCTCATTTATATTTCAGTCATTGACACAGCCCTTAAGATGCTCACAAAAGAATTCTACACCGAAATCAGCGACGAATCTAAGGTACTGGCATTTTTAAGAAGACATGGACTTTTTGATGAAGAACAGTTTCACCGTGTCATCGATGTGGCGGAGAGATGAAGGACGCTCGGAAAAGAAGACGAAATGGTGAATTTATGCCCGTTCTTCGTTGCAGAAACCGTGGATGTCAAACTTTTCGTTCTGTTCGCAGAGGCAGTGCATTCTTCCACTTCACAGATTTAAATAACAAACTAAATTGCAAGCTCTCTCTTTGCCAAATTTTAGAATTGATCTTTTATTTTATACAAGACCTCTCTTATGATCTGGTTCAAAGTTTAACTGGTAGAGGTACCGAAGCAATTTACGATTGGTTCAACATGTGCAGAGAAGTTTGTACAGCGATTGTTTCAGTCCAGAATCGTGGTCAAATGGTAGGCACTGAAGAAGAGCCTGTGCAAATTGATGAAGCACGCTTTGCAGGACGGCGAAAATACAATAGAGGCTGAATGTTGCAAGGAGACCGGGCTCCAAATTCAACAGACAGCGAAGCTGAAGTGGACAATAACCGTAACCATGGAAGACGTATTGATGGTCCTTGGGTGTTCAGTTTGAAGAAAGGTTCAGATTGCCGATATTTTTGCATTCAAAGAAGAGACCGTGAGACACTTCAACCAATTATTCAGAGAGAAGTCGCTGAAGGCTCAATAATCCATTCCGACGAATGGCCAGCTTACTCAAATTTAAACCAACTCAATTTTCGTCATTTTTCCGTAAATCATCAGCAATATTACGTCGATCCTAACACCGGAGCACATACACAAGGAATTGAAAGATCCTGGCTTGATGCGAAGATTCGTATATTGAAAGAAATGAGAGGCTGCAATCAAAGACATTTCAATCGCACCTAAACTACTTCTGTTGGCTGATGATGAGAAAAGAAGCTCCTGACTTATATTTAGCATTTTTAGCTGATGTACGTGCTGTTTATTGCTAGATGAGAAAAGAAGCTCCTGACTTATATTTAGCATTTTTAGCTGATGTACATGCTGTTTATTGCTAGATGAGAAAAGTAGCTCCTGACTTATATTTAGCATTTTTAGCTGATGTACCGTACGTACTGTTTATCGCTAGAATATTATTAATAGAAAATTTTTTAATATTTTACTTAAATTATCCCTGTTATATATATGTTATTATGTTTTACTATGTAGATATCATTCCAAATTAAAATTTGTACAGTGTAGACATTTTAGCCGATGTACATGCTGTTTATTGCTACAATATAAATAAAATAAAAAATTTTAATATTTCAATTACATTTTCTCTATGTTATATATATGTTATAATATGTTTTACTATGTAGATATCATTCCAAAATAAAATTTGTACGGTGTAGATACCTGTACTTTTTCCTTGTAGATAACAAGCCAAAGTTCGGTGTAGATATTTTTTCCTTGTAGATAACAAGCCAAAGTTCGGTGTAGATATTTTTTCCTTGTAGATAACAAGCCAAAGTAGCACCAACTTAGGTCCAAACAGCCTTGTCTACAAGAACTGAAGGGGATGACTTGGTTGTAAAGTTCTGATGCACTTTGCATGAAACCTAAATGAGCATACCATATTAGTTCAAGCAGGTTTTATGAGAGAATGAAGCAAAATCCTTCAGCCTTAAACCTTAGTTTATTTTGAGTCTTCTTTCTAACTTTGTCCATCTTCCTTTATGACCAGTCCAAGCAGCTGGAAACATTAGAGCCAACCAGACCTATTCCACTGCCCAGATTCAGACTAAGTTTAGCTATAGACACAGCAGCTCTTACTTCAGAACCCAAGAGCCACAGTGTTGGTAAATGGGTGTCTTCTACACATTTGATTACAGTGCTCATTTTTCAGCACAAGGGCTATACTTTATAGTAGGACCAGTCCCACTCTGCTCAGGATTATGAAGATTCTGTGTTGTCAATATGCACTGTATACTCCAGATTCTGTAATGTTCTTTTTGTCAGTATTAACCCTTTAACCGCGGGTGTCATTCCAGAATGACATTGCAAAAACTGGACCAAACCGCGGGTGTCATTCTCGAATGTTTGTGAATATTTTGAATATCCCGCGTTTTTTCCATGCGCCAATTGTTTCAAGGGAGAGTAGCTATTAAGTTCTTTCACTCCAGCCGACCCCCACCTCCCTCCTCCCCCCCCTGGGGCCCCACCTCCCACCCCCTGGGCCCCCCACCCCACTCCGGACCAAACACGCATCAGTATCTGTCCAGCTGTGTGAGCAACAACACTGCTGATGTGGAAGTGAAGTGCAGGCAATTACAGTGCCTTTTACCTGCCTCAGTGAACACAGAGTGGGTGTTTATCGTATGTGCAGTGTTCATATATGTTTATAGTATTATTATCAGAATGAGGTTGGCATTTGGTAATGGTGTGTGAGCGAAAAAAAGTGATTACAACACCGCTGATATGGCAGTGAAGTGCGGGTAATTACAGTGTCTTTTACCTGCCTCAGTGAACACAGAGTGGGTGTTTATCGTATGTGCAGTGTTCATATATGTTTATAGTATTATTATCAGAATGAGGTTGGCATTTGGTAATGGTGTGTGAGCGAAAAATAGTGATTACAACACCGCTGATGTGGCAGTGAAGTGCGGGTAATTACAGTGCCTTTTACCTGCCTCAGTGAACACAGAGTGGGTGTTTATCGTATGTGCAGTGTTCATATATGTTTATAGTATTATTATCAGAATGAGGTTGGCATTTGGTAATGGTGTAAGAGTGAAGGTAATGGTGTGTGAGCGAAAAAATAGTGATTTTACACCCCTCACTTCTAACGGCTCTGCCCGTCCTGTGAAAGTCAACAAAGTCATGAAACCTACATCAATGGAAAGCTGAAGGTTAGTACTTTCTAATGGTACCTTATTTTTTTCTCTAGCTTTATTCTGTGCAAAGTTATTAAGGTTTAACCCCTCTGTGAGGCAATTCAGAATCCGCAGACATGCCCCGGGAGGCAAAAGTTTCGGGAAATTTGACATGTCATATTTTTATGATTTATGTGTTTGGGATGATGGATAATGATGAAATATCAATAAAAATAATAAAATAAATATATTTTACCTACCCATTACTGAAATAACAGCTGATGAAGCTGATGAATGCAGTATGGGTAATCCATGAGGATGCCGCAGAAAGTAAACAAACAACTTTTTTCTATCTGGTGTTTTCACTTATAGCTTGAACAGAACATTCTTTCCTTATTAGAAAAACTTATTTCTTGCTTCTGTGTACAATTATTTTCAAAACAGAACTTGTTTCCATATTCAAAAAATTGTAATTTCAACTTCTGAACTTTACTAATGCTACCAGTAATTAGAACAGAACTTATTTCCTCTCATTCAACAAAACTTTTCTTCTTCTTATAGTTTGAACAGAACATTCTTTTCTTATTAGAAAAACTTATTTCTTGTACCAAATAATCAAGAATTTCACCATCAAAAAACAGGAGAAAATACTCCATTTCAGAACTGTTTTTGTCTACTCCAGCAGCCCTTGTCACTCCACTGTGAGTTGCATCAAATCTATAGCAATTTGGTATGAATCTATCACCATTTGCCCAGATAAACCCAGATCCACCAGCACTACCAATACCACCAGGCCTACGGGGAGGGTCACACACCCTGGGATCATCATCATCATCACTTAGGTCTGAATCATCATCACTCTCGTCACTCACGGGAATAAATCCATCACTGTCACTGTCTGCCATCCCCTCACTGTCACTACCACTCTCCTGTGCCATCCCCTCACTGTCACTACCACTCTCCTGGTCATCACTATCGTACTCCAAACCTGGCGATAACTTACGTTTCACGCCAGCACTACTCACTGATACCCCTGAGGTTGACGGAGTTTGTGTATCACTGTCGGAAAATCCTTCAAAATCGGTGATGTCATGCACTTCCCTCTCTTCATCAAGTCTACTAGTCACTTCAGAGTTCTGCAAATTGCTGTCCGGTTCTGCCATCTCATCTGAATACTGTGCTGAGGGCGAAAAGTGAAGACTTCCCTCTAACTCCACGCTACGCACAATCGCGCTGCCTAACCTCCGCGCGTTGCAGACGTGAAAAAAAATCGGTCACATGTACTGTTATTACAGCATATTTTTGAAGGATTTTAGGCATATATTTGTTTGTAGAAAATTATCTTATGGTTTATGAGTCATTTTTAGGTAATTATTTGAGCATAAAATGCGAAAATAAAAAAAAAATCCACCCTAAAACCCGGTACATTTGTACCAGCAGGTTTGTTTACATATGACGTCAGAGCCCAGACCCCTCTGAGTGCAACGTGGAAGGTTGGGGGTATCAAACGATGCCACCCGTTGCCTGAGGCTCTTTTACTCAAAAGTCCCGACCCGGAATCCATCAAGAGAACCCGTCTTAAGACCCGACCCGGACTTAAAGGGTTAAAGGTTTGTTTACATTTGGCTGAAACCCCCGCGGGAGAGGACAGTCAGACCAAAACAATACCCGCGGTTAAAGGGTTAAGCCAGATGGCTAAGACATCCAGATTCCTAACTAATTAGTAATGATTTGTTGATCTTTCTGAGGTAGAATCCACCTTGCAGTTATGATGGGGCTTGAAGTGTGGTCAGTGAGGTTCCTGGCTGCCTCATTAGGACTGATATCCACCAGCATATATCCATCCCCAGGTAAGGGGGTCAGCTGGTGGTGATGATGTCCCCCAGCACCAGTCATCTTTAGGAAGAGATGTTGCCTCCCCATGTGTTTTCCATGCGTGGCATCCCATGATGTGAAAGAGGCGGGTTGTCTGTTGGATGAACTATGCCACACCATCCATCGTATATCTAGCAACATGCCTCTTTGGTTGCCTGGTCTGGCTAGACGAGCAGCCTAGTGAGGCCCAACCAAGTTTGCCAAGTGGGCACCACATGACCTGCCACTTTACTTGTCCAGAGCAGCTGTCTGTTTGTGTGGTGGTTACCTGAATACTGTATACTCTTTCACACTCCTTTGGCTATCAGGTGTTCTGTTAATCACTGTTTCGCCTCCCTTTGTTGGGCATATGTGGTGGTGGTGGGGGGAATGAAGGTTTTACTTGTTATCTTACGGCAGAATCTTCCCCCTAAAATTGATTTTCATATCTGACAAGGGCAGGCCCACAAGACATCTACTGGTCACATTCCTCCTGCTGACCTCAGGCACTTTGGGAGTCCTGAATCTCCTGTTGATAAACCCTGCAAGTCTACTGGATCCCCAAATGACTCTTCCCCATCCCAGGAGCTGTTGGTCCTTCCCCAGGCTCCAGGGGTTATGGGGTACTCACAGAACACTCCTACTAATATGTTCTGCATAGTAACATTTGAACCCTATCAGGCTATTGGAAGTAAAGGTAAAAGGAGTTCTTGAGGGAGAGGCACCAAGCTCTCTAACAAGTCTTTTAATCCTACCATTGAGATGGTTGCCAGTATCTTTATGCAGATGACTATGAGAAATTCATTGTCTTGAATCTGGCTGATGGTACTTCAGTTAGAGACCAAAATGCATTTAAAGTTTCCTGTGACCTGGTCAAGGCTTGTGGGTCATTCCCAAATGTTGCCCCACAGGCAGTTGGGTCTCTTCTTGTTGGAACCAAGGATGCTGAAGAAAATGCTCATATTCATGCCATCAAAGATTTGATGTCCAAAGAAGTGGTGATCACCTCTCATGCCACCCTGAACCAGACCCAGAGAGTAGTCTTTTCCAAGGATTTCCGTGGACACCCAGAGGAGGACTTCCTTGAGGGGCTGGCATGCCAGAGAGTGGTGAAAGTTGGAAGGATCAAGAAGGTAAACAGGGTCTTGACAGATACACTATCTCTGATTTTGGTGTTTGATTGGCTGATATTGTCCGATGTTGTAGATGCAGCTTTCTACCATCTTTGGGTTAATGTCTGTGTGCCAAGGCTCAGGAGATGTTTACATTGCCAGAGATTTGGGCATGTCAGTTGATCATTTTGTAGAAAATTTCAGGGTCTCCCACAAGTGTGTATCAACTGTGGTGTTGATTGTCATGGTGAGATTGACTGTCGGAACCCCCCCTTCATGTGAGAACTGCTGTGGTGCTCATCCATCTTCATCAACCCAGTGTGACCAGTACAGATTTGAGAATGAGATTGCATGAATCTGAGCCTGTGAGCAACTTTCTTTTGCAGAGGCAAAGACAAGGTCAGGAGGCTGTTTATCCGTCCTTGGGTCACCTTGGCTTCAGCCTCATCATGTCACCAGGAAACTCAACAGTACAAAAGAACAAATCCTGTTGCTCCACCAGCCTCTCAAAACACTCACTCACTGAAGGCATCCCAGTCAGAGGAGCCTCTGTGGCAGTGACAACTGGGGGAAACAGTGCCTCCTCCACAAGGAGTTCACCCATGAGTGAGGCTGCCTCCCCACTTCCACACTTGCACATGGTCTGAAGACTGCATTCACAGCCCAGGCAGGGACATCAACAGCCAGACACATGCTGCCACCTTGTGTGTCATCGAAGCTTGATCATCAAAGCATGAGGTCTGCTTCTTCCCTTTGTGATGAGGTTGTGGCTTATCAAAGTAATGTGGTTGCCCCTATTAGGGTTATCACTGTGCAGGCTACCAAACCTAGATTGACTCCACCATAACCAGTCGCCTATGCTTTGTCTCCACCTATTGGTAGGTGGCAGATAGTTAGGGGTGAGAAGAGAAGGAAGCAGCTCCATGTTGCTGCTTTGCAAACCTCATCAGCAAAAAAGAAAAAAAAGAAAAAAAAAAAAAAAAAAAAAAAAGCAAGCAAGCTGTTAGGCCCTCTGGGTCACCATTGGCACCCACCATCTGTAGCTCCAAACAGAGGGTCTTCCAACCAGTGAAGAATGGGGCAGCCCCAACAGCTGGCCTCAAACCTAATACAATAGACTCTTGCTTTAACAGATGTTGATAAACTGAATATCATATTTAATGGACATCACAAAGTCCACCGGACTTTCGTCAGCTATAATGAACAATGTCTGTTAAGTGGGGTTCAGTACAGTACATGTGTTTACCACCAATTTTACTCCAACCTGGCCTGAAATTGCCCTCTCCCCATCATGACTGCTTAGTTGTAAAATCAGAGTATAGTAATCCTGCACTAGTCATGAAGAAGTGCTGTGATAAGGATGTGAAATGGGACAAATAAGTTTAAACGGATATACTTTTTGTTTTTAGTACTAGAAGAAGCTATTGTACCGGTACTTATTTTTTCGGATCAGTTTTCCCCCCAGTTAGTCTGTTATAGTGCGGGTCTGCTGTACAAAACATTCCTAATCCTACAGTGGAACAATAGAGGCCTAAGAAGCAAATAGAAAGAGCTTCAACTTCTCTTAGCTGAGACCTATCCAGTCTTTGTATGTCTACAGGAAACTCTGATGAGGGACCAGGTATTTTCTCAACCCAGGGGATATGTTCATGTATTCTTACCCCCACACCCTGCAGGTGATTATCAGGGTGGCTGTGCCATTTTATGCCGTTCTGATGTGCCTTGTTCATCATTCTTCCCTCCGAGCAGTGGCAGTTCAATTGCACCTGGGGAGGAGACACACAGTGTGCAAGGTCTATCTCCTGCCAAGTACCGTCATCCTTTGAAAGGTCCTTGGTGGATTGGTTTGCCATCTACCTCAGCCATTCATTCTTCTTGGGGATTTGAATGGATGGCATTCTTTGTGGGAAGATGTGATATTCAATCCACGAGGGGAGTTGTTGGTGTCAGTGGTGGAAGACTAGACCTCTGTGTCCTCAACACAGGGGATCCTAAACATTTACAAGTACTGTAAGGAATGGGAGCCTTCCAGCTATTGACCTCATCTTGTCTTCAGCTGACTGGGCTCTAGATTTATGCAGAGTGTCTTTGATGATTTCCATGGCAATGGCCACTACCTAGTTTTACTACATGTAGCTTGCAGTCCACCCATACCACGTGTTCCTTATTGGTGTCTGGACTGGACTGACAGACCTTTTTCCAGACCTATGTGTTCTTCAGTCATGGGAGTAGGAGTTTCATAGTGTTGATGAAGCTGTACTGTGTTTCACATCTAATCTTTACCAGGCAAGTATTGAGGGCAGTTCCCAGAACAATCGGTTCCTCTCCTTGCAGGCCTGTGACACATTGGAACAGCGAGGGTACAGGGGCTCACAAAACCCACAGAGCTTCATACCCCTGTTTTAATTCACACAGACAGAACAAGTTTGTGCAGTTCCGCTGTGCCCATGCAGATCACAGGTGGATCATAAAGAATGCACAACATATCTCATGAGCAGCCCATGTTTCTTACATTAACTCCCCCGCTCCCATATCCCAGGTTTGGAGGTGGGTGCTGAAGATAAAGGGAATATTCATTAAACCCATCAGTGCTAGAATCAATGGGGATACTGTATCAGGAGCTCTTAAAATTGCTACTGCTTTTGCTAACAGTTTTATACTGTTTTACAGAAGAGATCCTTCATTGCCAAATATTGTTGATCATTTGCATCTAGAGAGACTGGGGCTGGATTTTCAGTTACAGGGAGGGGAGACTACAGCACCTTATTGACTGCGAGAGCAATGAAAGCTGCCCTTGCATCTTCCAATGACAGCTGCAGGACACCATGGTATTCCACATGCCATGATTCATCATCTAGGCGAGAATCCCTGACCTTTCTATTGGCCTTGTTCAGTGGGATGTGGGAGGAGGGGGTGATGCCAGCTATCTAGTGGCTGGCAATAATCCTCCTGATCATGAAATTAAAAAGGAACCAGTCCGTTGTGTCCATTTTCTGCCCAATCTCTATAACATCCTGCATTTACAAACTGTTTGAGAAGGTGGTAAATGTACCAGTATATCTTGTTTGTTTTTTTCAGAAAATGATGCTTTTTGTTTTTTGTTTTCAAAATCCCAGTGTAGGTTTAGGCAGATGAGATTCACAATGAGTAATCTCCGCCTTGAGTTGTATATCTGCACCACATACACTTCTACACAGCACCATGTAATTGTTTTTGTAACTTGGAGAAGGTGTATGATACAGCTTGGCATCATGGCATATTACCTTATCCAATTTCAATTTTTATGGTCTTCAGGGTTGTTTACCTATTTTTATTTAGAACTTCCTCTCAGAGAGGAAGTTTCAGGTGCTAGTGGGATGTGAGCTTTCTCCCCTGTACACTCAGGAGGAGGGAATGCCACAGGGAAGTGTTTTGAGTGTGGCATTATTTGCAGTTCCAATTAATGGAATTATGGAGGTCCTGCTGGAGGGGGTGAAAAACTCCCTCTTTGTGGATGACTTCTTTATCTCGTTTGCTGCATCCCATACGTCGGTGGCAAAGCGTTGAGTGCAACTTGCAATAGATCGGTCTTTTACACGGGGAAAGAAATGTGGCTTTAGGTTCTCCTCATTGAAGACGTTTGCAGTGTACTTCTACCAATTGGGTTGCATCCTGACCCAGATGTGTCAATTAAATGGTCAAACGATTACTTGTAAGGAAGAAATGAGGATTTTAGGCCTTGCCTTCGACCTCCATCTTACTTGGGTCCCACATTTAAAGCAGATAAAGGCATCCTGCCAGAAAGTTTTGAATCTTATAAAGGTTCTGGCTCATATTAGATAATGTGCTGACAGATATACCCTCCTCCTGCTCCATCCCATCAAAACTCTGGTGCAATCCAAACTAGAATATGGTTGTGTGGTGTACGGTACTCTTCAGCTACCCCTGACCAGTTACACATCTTGGACTCTGTACATCATGCAGACCATCATTTTGTTACACATCTTGCAGGCCTTCATTTGGTTACTGGAGAATTTTGCATCTCCCCTGTCCCAAGTCTGCTTGTATGCAGGGGTAATGGGGCTGGAGCTATGGCATTGGTTCCTAATGGTGAGGTGTTGGTGTGGTACAGAGTCCTGGGGCTTCTTGAAACCTCAACAAATGACTGCATTTTTAGTTCTGCCCAGCACACTTTTTATGACCTTGATCCCCAATTTCCATGCCTCTTTTAGTTATGGGGCAAAGGAAGTCATGACTGTTCTCAGCTTCACACATACTCCAGTTTTAGGCATGGTAGCATCTGTCGTTTCACCTTGGGTATTATTTGAGTCAGATTTTTGCCAGTATGTCAAGGCCCCTAAGGCTGTGACATAAGACGTGGTGATCCGCACCTTGTTTTTAGATCATATTGCCCTCCATACTGGATCTGTCTCAGTTTTTACTGTTGGCTCAGAGTCTGCTTTTGGTGTTGGAGTTGTCTTCCCTGATTTTAGCCAGAGTGGCACCCTTCCCTCCTCATCCTCAGTTGTTGCTGAGCTGTCAGCAATTCTGATTGCACTCCAACTTATAATAAGTGTTTCTATTTAAGCAGCTTCAGTGCAGCCTTATCTTTCCTTGAGCATTTAACTCTCCCCGCCTCTTGATGTTGGAAATTTTAGAAAAGATTCTTCTCATGGGCCATCATGGCCAGAGAGTTTCAGTTTGGTAGATACCAGCCCATGTTGGACTGCAGGGAAATGAATGTGCACATAAGACAGCAAGGACAGAAGCTACTATTGATGCATCTATCAGCTCTCTCCCCTAGAAGGATTACTTCTTTGTGATTAAGACTGCTGTCCACACCTCTTGCCAGCATGCATGGGATACACTTCTTGTTCTAAGGAAGTTACAGGAGGTATGGCAGTAGTTAGTCCATGAGCCAATACAGACATACTCCATCACTGGGAAGTTACCATGACCTGTCTACAGATCAGTCATACACACCAGGCACATTGCCATCTCCTGGATGGAAGACCCCTCCTTACTGTGAAGACTGTCTGGTACCACTGCTTGTGCAGCACCTCTTACTTGAGAGTCCCAGTTGAGGGGATGCTCGCCATCGATGCCTCCCCAGGTTTAGGGCAGGAGATGGATTTTACCTTCTCAGTCCTTGGATGGGAGATGCCACCCTCCTTTTTGTTGAGGTAGCAGGCTTCCTCAATCATCATTATTTTTTATGCATAGTTTTAACTGCTGTTGTTTTATGCATAATTTAATGGTTCATACTTATTGTCATATATGAACTTCAGTGTTAGATAACTGTTTATTTGTGTTTTTGTATTAGTTATATACTCTCTCTCTCTCTCTCTCTCTCTCTCTCTCTCTCTCTCTTTATATATATATATAATTATCATCATCTAGACCTCCTTTCCCATCTTAGAGCAGGGTGAGGAGTAGCAATGTCCAGACAGTCCAAATTTGCCCAATCCAATGGGCCATGCATCCATTCGCTCACCATTCAAGCCCCAGAATATGGCTCAATATGATACTTCAAAAACATTCGCCACGTTCTGTAGCTTCACACAAATGTATCCAGCAGAGTCAGTCCGGATGCTGTCACGTTCTAAAGGAGTGCCAAATTTCTGATCATGTGCTACTCCTCACAATATTCATCCAGCCACCTCGATCTCTTGTCAGTCCCCTAGCCTCACTGACTTCCAAACCTCTCTTCCTCACACACTCATCCACCATATCCTTCCACATTCTCCTTGGCCTACTTTGCCTCCTCCCTCCTTCAGATTTGCCCAGATATATCTTCTTCACCACTCTATTGTTATCCATTCTCTCCACATGACCATACCATCTCAGTACACTCTCTTCGATTGTGGTGTCCACAGACTTCCTTACTCCACATCTTTCACGAATCACATTATTTCATATCCTATCCACTCTCTGTACTCCACATATATTCCTCAGCAGTACCATCTCCACTGGTCTCACTCTTGACTTTTCATTTTCATGCCACACCATAGTCTCACATCCATATGTTTAAGTTGGCACTAACACTCCTTCATGTAAGCCTCATGCAGCTGCAACATTCAAGCCTCTGTTTCTTATCAAGGCCTTCATTGCACTAACTACTTTCCTTCCTTGTGTCACTCTACTTTCCACTTCTTTTGCACATTTTCCTCTCTTTTTTCTCACTGTATCCAGGTATTTGAATTCTCTCACCAATTTCAGTCTCTCTTCATTCACTGTAACATTGCGCTGGGAGTCACCTTCTCACTCAATAACCATCACTTTACTCTTTTCAACATTTGCTTTCAAGGCATGACACTCACAGACAGCAAAACTCTGCACTAGTCTACCAAGTTCTTGTCTAGGATTTGCAAGGAGTATTGCATCATCAGCATACAACAAATTTGAGATATTCCATCCATCACCATTCATTACCAACGCCATCCCTCTCGCCATTACTCATGTTTGTACTTCTCTCATCAACCCATCCATACATACAGTAATGCCCCGATATACGATACCCCTAGATGCAATACCTCGGCTTAGCAATGGGGGTACATATTGCACCAAGCCCTGATACCTGATGGGCAAGCCCTTGTTTAATGATGGGCCCTCCAATGTCGCGCCCGCAGATGACGGGCCGAAATTTTGAATCGCGCGCGTTCCCACGGCCAGCTGAGCCCACCTGCCTCCCAGGATGTGCCGGAACGCTCACGCAGGCCCCATACCCATCACTAACCCCGTGCTCACCCATATTGCTCTTCTCGCACCGTCCATCTCAGAGTGAGGATCTCCCTTACATTCACGAGCCACGCATCGTATTGCACCACCATTACGCAAGTTGCTATTGTAGTGCATCATAACTGTGTTTGATCACTGTTGTGAGTAGAGCAGTGATACTAGTTATGTGTGGAGTGAAATATTGTGTGATTTTGGGCCCAAATAAGTGAGATAATGTCTGGTAATGGTGCTGCACGTGGTGGGGCTAGTGGTGGTGCTAGTGGAGGCCCACGTCGTGGTGGTAAGTGGCCTGCTAGTGGTGATGCTGGTGATGTTCCTGCGAAGCGTGCACATAAGACTGTGTCACTGGAGGTGAAATTGGACATCCTTGAGTGGCACGACAAAGGCGAAGGTGCATGTTCTGTCACCTCAGCTCTCCACCTGGCCCAGTCAACTGTCTTCACGATCATAAAGAAGAAGGAGGCCATTAAGGCTGCTGCTGGGGAGGTTGCAACCTTATCCAGCTCCCGTATCACCCGCCAGTGAGAGCCTGTGATGGAGGAGCTGAAGTGGATGCTGCATACGTGGGTAGAAGGTCAGAACCGGCGCAAGGCACCCATGAGCCAGGCTATTATTTGCACTAAGGCTCTCGCTCTGGGACAAGCTAAAGGTCAGGCATGAACTTGATGAAAGCGAGACCTTTAAGGCCAGCCATAGGTGGTTTGACTGGTTTACGAGGCGGGCAAATCTCCACCATGTGAAGATGTACGGTGAGGCAGCGAGTGCAGATACAGTGGTGGCGGCATCGTTTTCTGATGAGCTGAAACACATCATCGCGGGGGGTGGCTATAGTGCGAAGCAGGTATTGAATTTTGATGAGACTGGGCTCTTTTGGAAGAGAATGTTCTCCAAGACATCTTGCAACAGAGGACAGGTCTACGCTAGGATTCAAGCCCTTGAAGGACCGGCTGACACTGCTGCTGGGGGGCAACGCTGAGGGCAACCTCAAGTTGAAGTCGCTCCTAGTCTACCACTCAGAGAACCGCAGGGCTCTCGTGGGGTATCTGGAAGTCGAACAAGAAGGCTTGGTTGACTTCAGATATCTGTTCGTCGTATTTTCACTCATACCTCTCTCGTGCGCTGAAGAGGTATACGTCTCATGAGAATCTGGCAAACAGATTTCTCCTGGTGGTGGATAATGCACCTAGCCACCCCCCCGCAGTGAAGGAATGGGCCAGCAATATTGAGGTGGTGTTCCTACCCCCCAACACCACGTTTTTGTTGCAGCCAATGGACCAAGGGGTGATCGCTGCCTTTAAGGCCTACTACCTCTGCCGCACGATAAAGCAGTTGGTAAGGGCCTGCAACAGTGATGACAGGACAACAGTACAGCAGTTCTGGAGAGGATATGACATACACCACGCCCTGGAGAATATAACTGCAGCATGGGATGAGGTGAGACAGGCGACGATGAATGGTGTGTGGCAGAAGCTGTGGCCAGAATGTGTTCACTCCTTCACTGACTTCCCCGAGGGCGTGCAACCTCCGCCTGTCGAGCGTGTGCGGCAGGACATTGTCGAATTGTCGCACGAGGCGGGCTTCGGGGAGGTCAACAAGGATGACGTGGAGGAAGTTCTCGAGAGCCACAGGGAGGAGCTCATCAATGAGGAGCTCCTCAGTATGGAGATCCAGCGGGTGCACCAGGAGGCAGAGGAGGAGGAGGAGGTTGTGCCAGAGGTCTGAGCTCTCAACATCAAGATCCTGAAGGAGATGCTGACGAAACTGGACAAGATTATAGACCTCATGAAAACACACGATCCCCTCCAAGGACGAAGCAGGGACGCAGGTAATCAGCTCAAGGAGGGTATGAAAGTCTACAGAACGATGCTGGAGGAGAAGAAGAGGGTGGCCAGGCAGACAACGATCACAGCCTTCTTTAACCCCTCAAGTATGATGCCACACGATCATGCTTTTTTGTAATTTGACATATGTTGGGTCTGGTTAGTACTTGGATGGGTGACCGCCTAGGAACACCAGATGCTGTTGGCATAACGTTCTCCCTACGTGTCAAGTGGGGTTGGTGGAGGATTAGTGCCCCTCCCTGTAAAACAATTAACTCTAAGCCCTTGGCCACCCCATTTGGGATACATGGCATCTGGCAATGAATGAATGAAAAAAAACATACCAGCCTATCCCGCACGATCGATAAAGACACACAAAAAACTGTGGGAGGGTAACTCTGCCCATTTGGTGACATATATGGGATCAGACCAGTGAGAGCTAGAGTGTGTGGGGTGGTATGGTGTGATTGGCCCCCTAAGGTGGGGGAGAAGGAACCCCCCCCTCACCACCATCACTTTACCTCCCTCAGCCCCATTACGTCATCTCCACGTTGTCCCCTCCCAACCAACCATACCCCAACATATCCCCTACAGGGGTGTGTGTGCATAGCAACCCTTCTCCCCTCTCCCTCCTCCCCTATCCCTCCTCCCCTATCCTTCCCTCCTCCTCCCCCCTCCAGCCAGACACACTCCACCTCCACTTTTCACCTTGCTTGTTTTGTTGTTATGAGTGTATGCCACACTGACATTTCATGCCTAGGGAACACTTCACATTGACATTAGTCATGTACAGTAAAAGCTTGACATAACGGAATAATTCAGCCAACCCCTTTTCTGTTTTATCAAATATTCTGCTTTTTCAAGCTTCCATTCCAAAACCATAGATGGAATGGAATTTTCCAGAAATTTTTGATTTTTCCCATATTTCTTCCCTAACTTGTGACCTGAAGCCTATACACAGTTGCTATCAAATAGCTTCTTTCGCAACACACACACACACATAATGATACACACAGAACAGTCAGAATCCACAATAATAATAATAATATGGTAATAATAATAAATAAAACAGTAGCGACCATCATCCACTCACTTGATGTAGTGCTGCCTACTTTTATCATTCTTTTTCTGTGCCTCCCCTCCTCTCCTCCTATTTCTCCTATCTTTCATGTCACTTCTTATTCCATTTCTTTCCTTGACAGATGGCTTTACATTGAGTGCCAAGCCAAATAGTTTCCTGTAAGCCAAGAAACCATTTACAACGCTGGGTGGTAACCATATAACCAAAACATACGTGCTCCCTACGTGTCAACAAGTGGGTTGGTGAAGGGTTGGTGCCCCTCCCTGTAAAACAACTAACTCAGTGTCAAATGGCCACCCTTTACGGGATTATGGTGTCTGGCAATAGATAGGTAGAAAACAGTAAAAAAAACTCACCTCCAAATGGGGGGGGGGATATGACATTTGTAGAATTATGCCTGACACAGCCCCCCAAACATGTGTCAGGCGTGATGCTTCGAGATTATTTCTAGTTTCTGGCCCATAGAAAGCCTCACCCTTTCCTCTTTTTCCTGCACTTCAGGCACGGTGAACGATTGGTTTGCTTATTTTCTACAGAAAAGGCACAAAAATGTTTGTAAAGCCGAGGTAATCACACACACTTGGAGAGAAGATTTGAACTGTGTGGGGGTTGCTGGTAGACTGCGGCGAGGTGAGCGACCTCACCCAGCCTTGGACAAAGCAGCTTTTTGCCATAACCTGTGACAAAGTCCCACACCTCATGATCGATCAGAAACGTTCCAGTGCATCACGATTTATCCACGGCCATGGACAGACTGGCTTGTTTCCGTTACGGAAACCCGATGCCTCGCAACAGAACAGAAAACTTCCGGAGTATTACGAGTACCTTACGGAAAAAAATCGTTCCTTTTTCTCAAGCTTCGGTTTTATCCCGTGTTTGTTATATCAGGCTTTTACTGTATATATAATTATTTACCATAAATAATGCATTTTCTATACATTTTCTATTTTCGCCCATGGGGGATTGGTAACTTTTATGCATCTTTGACAAGCAATTGTGCGATAACTATTTGGTCAATCTGGCTGAAACATACATTTTCAGGTGTATTAATTCAGTCTCTTGAAATGTAGAAGAAAAATTTTTACCTTGGTGAAAGTCGAAAAACTGATTCTGTTTTGCAGCTGGAGGGACAGACCTGCTGAGCGAATTGCGTACTTTAGGGGTTAAGCAGGCCTCCACCAGGCCAGCAAGTCACATAGGATCTCCCCAGCCCTCGATGAGAAGAGCATTTCCCCAGCCTTCAACCAGCAGGGCATCTCCCCAACCTTCAACCAGAAGAGAAACACTGAGGGACACCTCCTGCCGGGGATGTGCTCGGCCTGTTGTGCTGAACCTAACCTCCAGCCGATCGCTGTCTCCCGTGTCACCTGTGTCTTCACTAAGGCACTCTGCCACTCCATCGTTGCCTTCCTTGTCCCGCCCTCCATCTCTCACACCACTTCGGCCGCTGTCTTTGTCTCCCTCGCCACGACGAGAGCCACTGCAACTGACTCCAGTGCTACCTCATCATTCATTGCAGGGGTCTCTCTTGCCACCTCACCGGCCATCGCAGCTATCTCCCACACCACCTCCTCTATCATCGCATCGCACTTCATTGCCACCCCCAGAGCCATCGCATCGCACCTCATCGCCATCGCCTGAGCCAGTGCATCACACCCCATCGCCTCCGCCTGAATCATCACATCGCACTCCATCCCACCCCCCTCTGGCTTTCCCCTGGAGATAGGATTAGAGGGCTTTGAGGATGATGATTGAGTGTTGGGGAGCACCACATGTCCCCTAGCCTTGGGGGGGATAGCAAGGATGATGACCAGGACCGGACATGGACTTAAAAGAAGTAAGTGATGAGAGGTGTTTGATATTCACTAACCTATTCCTTATGATTTTCAGGCTTTATTTGTTGCTTTTAGTGAGTTATTTACTGGTGTTAGGCTTGGGTTAGCTTCCTTGACAGCTGTTAGGCCATTTAGATTGCCTTTAAACCTGTTTTTGGGCTCATCTGTCTGGGTTTTGGACTTGGTTTGGGGGGAAACCCAAGGCTGGTAATCGGTCCACATTGAAATACATATTAAAAGTACCCCGATATATGATACCTCACCTAACAGTGGGGTTTTACCTAATCAATTAGATCGTTAAACCGGGGTATGCCTGTATATTGAACAACCATGAGGACATCACACAACCTTGTCGCACGCCCATGCTGATCGTGAACCATTCATTTAGATGCCCATTAATCCTTATGCATGCTTCACTACCATCATAAAATCTCTTGATGGCACCTAGCGGCTTACCATCTACACCAAACGTGCAAAACTTTCCACAATCCTTGTCTTTCTACTTTGTCGTATGCTTTATCCAGTTCCGTGAATGTCATGAACACCTTATAGTCCTTTTCACAAGCCTTCTTCACTATCTGTCTAACTGCAAATATTTGATCCATATAACTTCTGCCACTTCTAAAGCCACCCTGTTCATCACTCACTAGGACTTCTGATATCTCTCTTACTTTTTCTATTATAATTCTTCCATATTCCTTCCTTACCACACTCAATAAACTTATTCCACAGTAATTCTTGCACCTACTTCGCTCACCTTTATTTTTATACAGGGGTACAATCACAGCCCTCTCTCTCTCTCTCTCTCTGTATATATATATATATATATATCTATCTATCTATCTATATATATACCTAGGCTGCTTCCCCCAAGGAAAGGGAGGTAGCCGAGACAGGACGACACACTCCCCATTTACTCATCCATTCAAACACATTCATTCGCATCTTAGCCCCAAAGGGGAGAACTTACAAATCCTCACCGCACCACACTGCACAAGGGTCAACTGCGCATTGCAATCAGTGACTTCCGCAGCAGGGCCCGACAGCAGAACTGGTTTACCCCTACCACATGATAACAGACCCATCCCCTTACCTGCACCTGACCTGACTAGCTGATCAGATCAAATGCGGGAGAATATCCCCTCAGGGCTGTGTCATCACTTATTCATTCACAATTTCTCTCCATTTATTTCTGTCACGCACAGCCACTCTTCCTTGCTCAACAGACATCCCTCTCGCATCCAGCACTCTCTTCACACTGTCCATCCATCCTATTCGTGGTCTTCCTCTCAGCCTTACTCCTCTCACATCAGATCTAGTTATCTTTTTCACCAATCGCTCATTATCCATTCTCTCCATATGCCCAAACCATCGCAACACCCTCTGCTCAACTCTACCAGCCATCTCCCGAACAACACCAGTTCTCCTTCGCACTTCATCATTTCGCACTCGATCCATACACGTCACTCCACACATATTCCTCAGATACCTCATCTCCATTACATTCAAACTTTTCCTCTCTGCTACACCCATATGCCATGTTTCAGCCCCATATAACGCAGTCGGTACCACAACACCCTCATACAGCCTTCTCTTTACATCCATTCTAAGCGAACGACATCTAAACACTTTTTTCATTCCTCCCAGCACCTTTCCTACTTCATTTATTCTAAACTTCACTTCTGCATCTATTCTTCCATCCACAGCAACATGTGACCCTAGATATTTAAAACACTCTACCTCCTCAAGCAACTCGCCATTCAAAACTATATTCATCCTCCTACCATCTACCAACCTCGTACACTTCATCACTTTACTCTTATTCTCATTTACTTTCAATTTCCTCCTTTCACACACCCTTCCAAACTCCTCTACCAACTGTCTAAATCCCTCCTCAAATCAGCCACCAGTGCAGTATCATCTGCAAACAGCAGCTGCTTCAGATTCCACTTTCCACCATCAACATTCACCAGACTCAGACCTCCACCTAAAACTCTTGCATTCACCTCCCTTACAACACCATCCATGTAAATATTAAACAACCAAGGCGACATCACACATCCCTGTCGCAGCCCCACTCTCACGGGAAACCAATCACTCACAGCATTTCCCACTCTTACACATGCTCTACTATTTACATAAAAACTTTTCACCCCTTTTAGTAACCTACCATCAAGTCCATACAATCTTAAAACAGTCCACAAAGCCTCCCTATCAATTCTATCATACGCTTTCTCTAAATCCATGAATGTCCAAAACACATCCTTGCCTTTCGCTAAGTACTTTTCACACACTTGTCTCACAGCAAATACCTGATCCACGCATCCCCTTCCTCTCCTAAAGCCACACTGCTTCTTACCAATCACTCCCTCTGTACCCTCTCTAACTCTCATAATTAACACTCTACCATACACCTTACCTACAACACTCAACAGACTTATACCCCTAAAGCTAGTACATTCATACTTATCACCCTTGCCTTTATACAACGGGACCACACAGGCACTTGCCCAGTCAATTGGCACCATACCTTTCACAAAGCACACATTCAACAATCTTAGTAACTAGTCAATAATAGTCACTCCACCATCCTTCAGGCATTCCACAGCACACCCATCCATACCCGCAGCTTTCCCTGTTTTCATCTCCTTTACTACCTTCTCCACTTCCTCCTTCGTGATCAAAGAATCATTCAACTCTCCCAACACATTTATTCCTTGCATCCTTCCATCCGTCACAATCTCAGCCACCCTTTCCTCCTCTACATTTAACAATCTTTCAGAATACTCTGCCCATCTCTTCCTTACTGCATCCATCTCAATTAACATCCTTCCATCCTCTGCTTTTACTCGTTCTTCCTTCCCAGACTCTCCCTTTCGCACCCTTTTCACCTCCTTCCAAAACATTTTCTTATTCTGTTGAAAATTCTCTGTCAGCCGCCTACCCCACCTCTCATCTGCTGCCACTTTAGCATCACACACAGCCCTACTCGCCCTATTCCTCTTTTCCTTATACCTTTCATATGACATCTCATCCTTCCTCTGCAGCCACACTTCATCTGCATGTCTCTTCTCAGCCACAGCCATACTTACTTCCTCGCACTACATCAAGTGAGTGCTCACCATCCACTCACTTGATGTAGTGCTGCTCTCGGGTGTCTGCTCTTTTCTCTCCTCCATCCTTCCTTCCTTCCATCCTCTTCTGTCTTTCTTTCCTTCATTCTTTCCTCTTCCTTCTGCCTTTGGGTGACTCTACACTGAGTGACAAGCCAAATGGTTTCCTGTACAGCAGGAAACCATTTACTATGCTGGGTGGTAGCCATATAGCCAAATTTAGGTGCCTGGTGGTTTAGTGGGTAATTACAGCACTCCAATCGGATTGAACCGGTGAAGGTTTATACCCAAGGGATGGGGTTTATTGCTCACATAATGCCACTCAGGGATGAGTGAAGCTGGTCACTCTCATCTTAAATGTCAGGACCAACTTGCCTAGCCCCAGGCTTCTATGCTTCTCATGTGGCAACGTAGGATTGGATGATGGATGGATGGTATATAAATATGCATACATAGTACGGATAAAAATGTACAGTATTTGCTTTTATTTTTTTACCCTCATACTGACCCTACACCCAGTTTTATCAATAGAAACATATTTTGCATTGATTTAATTGATTTTGGTAAGGTTCTTTAGGGAGAATTAGATTTCTGTCAATTTTTTTGTTTTCTCTCATACTGCCAGGGGGAGATTGTATAATCTTTGATGGGTGATTTTGCAGTAACCATTAGGCCCAGGGAATTGAGATTGGCATTTTCAGGCATGTAAATCCAAGCTCTTCAAATCTGTAAGAAAAAGTTTTGCCTTGGTAAAAACTGAAAAATTGACTCTGAATTGTGGCTGGGATGAACAAAGCTTCAGAAAAATGTGGTCTTTAGGGGTTAAATAGGTGATAGCCATGAGCTTTTTTCATCAGTTAGGATCCATAGTATTTTATGGCACTAGATCCTTCAGATAATTCAATGGCAGGATTTAGAATACTGTAAAACTCTCTGTTTACTGGCTTAAAGGATTCAGTATCTTTTTATAACCCTTCAGCATACTTCGCTATTTTTCCTCCTTAGCCCCTTACCTGCAGGGATGGCTGGACAGAGCCGTGCCCCTCCTGCCGGGATAGCAGGAACCCTAGACAATACACAATGAATTAGCTACTTCCAGGTCAGTGGAAGTACCGGTATCTCTTAGCCTTTTTCCTTTTTTTTTTATATATATTTTTTAGTATGAGAATAGGTCATAAGGGACATTTCAATGGGTAATGAACAGGGAAAATTAGCGACCAAGTGCATGTGAGGTGTTTCCAGGTGATAAAGTAGCTACTTCATGGCCAATGGCAGTATCAATTAGCTTTTTTCCCTTTTTTTAATATATTTTTTAGTATGAGAATAGGGCATAGGGCACATTTCAATGGAAAAAGTGAATGGAAAAAACCTACTGGGAGTTGCATTGCTCAGCCAGACTGTAGCTTGGCGGGGGAGGGGGTAAGGGAGGGGAGGTGGGGAGGCGAGACAAACACAGAAAAATGGCTAAATTGGTAACGCTGGATGCGAATACTAGCAGTAGTAGCAGCGCTGCCTATAGTTACACACTGGCAGTACTGATAGATGATACAAGACTGCACTTGAAAGCCCAGTCAATTTAAAAAATCCCTGGATCTCAGAAATGACGCCCTGCAGTATGGTACCGGGTACTTAAGTAATGAGCATCACGGTAGTGACGGCCCACGGGTAAGGGGTTAATCAATCTTTCTCTCTCTCTCTCTCTCTCTCTCTCTCTCTTTTAGGTCAAGACATAATGTGGTGACAAGCGGTCCAGCAGAGACACAGCAGACATCAACAGATTTGTCTCCAAAGTCAAAGAAAAGACCTCAGAAAGACAAATTTCCCCTTTCTCACAAAGTACTGGAGGCCCTCCACCACAGTTGGAAGAGCCTTCAAGAGAGAAAGGTGACTCTGTCACAGGAGGACTCTGTGTAATTGGAAGACTATATCTCATGGCAAATGGTAGACTCCAAACCCCAGAGAAGCAATCATGATCAAATTGGGAAAATCACAGTTGTAAATTCTTTTTCTGATGACAAGCAAGAAACTAGCTCAAGATAGAAAGAACTATCTCCAGATATACCAGTGCCTCCAGGAAACAGGGACTGCTGAAGGGTTCCAGGAAAAGTCTGGAGTCCTTTCAGGTAGTTTTCTTCAATGCTAGGTCTGTTAGAAACAAATTGCCTGAACTCAAGGCATTCATGACTCCAGAACATTTTGATTTATTTACTAGTTGTATTTACTTAGTTGTGATATACAAGAAATGAGCTACGCTCATGGGGTCCCGTCTCTGTTTCTCAGTAAGTCAAATTTTGCTTTGAACTTGTTTAAGTTTTTAGACTGGACGATCTCTTTGTCCAGGCTATTCCACAGGTCTATGCATCTATATGGAAAACTATATTTCTTGATATCCTTCAAGCAACTTGGCTTTTTCAGTTTCATTGCATGTCCTCTTGTTACTTTCCCATCCCATACAAACAGATCTTTTCTGTCAATTATATCTACACCCATCATGGCCCTGAACACTGCAGTCATGTCGTCCCTCTCTCTCCATTCTTCTAAGGAAGGCAGATCCAGCTTTTCCAGCCTTTCCCTGTGTGACAGATCTGCCAGGCTAGGGACCATCTTTGGTTGCTGTTCTTTGTATTCTCTCGATCTTGTTTATATCTTTCTTTTTATGTGAGGACCACACTGTTGCTGCATATTCCAACCTGGGGCAGATCATGGCCACTATCAATTTTTTCATCATCTCATCCATGTAATGAAATGCTACTCTTATGTTAGTCAAGAGATTATACGTCTCTGTAACTGCGATATAGATTCATGGTGACAGCAGAGATTTTGTTGGAGAGTTTGAAATTCATAGTTACAAAATGTTTCATAAAGACTGTACTACATGAGAAGGGAATAGAATTTTAATGTATGTCAGTGACAGCTTAAATCCTGTCTGCTGTAAAATTAGGTCAGACCAAGAAATATTAAGTGTGGATTTTCATCTGACCAGCACTTTGCATAAGTTAGTTCTTGTATACAGGCCTCTACATCAGCTTGGTGACCAGAATGAAGATATGTACAGGGGTTTGAGTAGCATAGTAAGTGATAAAATTTCTTTATTTTTTTGTGACTTCAACTGTCTTGTAAGCTGGGATGACAAAACGGCAAGTGCTAAAGGAAGGCATCTTGTAGACTTTACTTCCCCCCCCCCCCATAAATGAACCAACCAGAGGCAATAGCCTCCTAGATCTTGTGTTCATTGCGGAAGACAAAAGCTTTGCCAAATTGTCTGTTGGTGAATCGCTGGGAGTTAGTGACCACAACCTGATTAGGTTTTCTGTATGTGTTCATGTGGTAGATGGGGACACTCACCATCTACTCACTCAATGTAGTGTTGCTCTCAGGTGTCTGCCCTTTCCTCTCCTCCATCCTTCTTTCCTTTCATCCTCTTCTGTTTTTCTTTCCTTCATTCTTTCCTCATCCTTCTGCCTGCGGGTAACTTAACGCTCCCTCTCCTGTCTATCTTTTCTTCATTCTTTGCTCTTCTTTCTGACTGTGGATGACTCTACACTGAGTGACATGCCAATTGGTTTCCTGTGCACCAGGAAACCGTTTACTACACTGGGTGGTAACTGTATAACCAAATATTGGCACCTGGTGGTTTAGTGGGTAATTATGGCCCTTCAATCGGATTGAGCCGGTGAAGGTTTATATCCAAGGGATGGTTAGGGTTTATTGCTCATGTAATGCCACTCAGGGATAAGTGAGGCTGGTCACTCGTCTTAAATGTCAGGACCAGTTTGCCTAGCCCCGGGCTCCTACGCTGCTCATGAGGCAACATGGGATTGGATGATGGATGGATGAATGGATTTGTTGTTTACAATCTGATTAGGTTTTCTGTATGTATTTGTTGTGAATGATCTTCTGGACCTTGTAAAAGAAAACTAGACTTCTATAGAGCTGGCTTTCCAGGTTTTAAAGAGTTTTATGAGTGTTGGACTTCAGGGCAGTAATGTAAATGCAATGTATCGCTCATTTAAAGAGCACTTCTTAGAATGACAGACTGCATTCATAGGCACGAAGTACACAAAAAGCAGATCCATTCAACCAAAATGGTTTATTAATGAAATAGCCCTTGTAGTATTGTTTATGAGAGAAATGCTGCATACAAGAGGGCCAGAAACAACCAGGACCAGAATGATTTGGACCTCTTCAAGACTGTATGTAGGAGGGTGAAATCTCTGACAGAGTTAGCTAAAAGAAATGAAGAAATAAGGATGGCATAACAATGCGAAGGGAGCCCAAAGAGTTTTCCAGTCATGTAAACAGGCGGAAATCTTTTGAAGATAGTATTGGACCACTTAAGGATCAGTCAGGTGTAATGCAAATCTCAGACTTGGATATGCACATTGTCATGGGAAGGACACTGATCTGACCATAGTGAGATCCTCTCTACCATAAGGGGGTGCTGGATCCCTACACAGTGTATTTACAGGCAGATCCCGAGATACGATATCCATAGATGCAATACCCCAGCATAGCAATGGGGGAAGGAATACCACCGTTCTCCGCCAAATAATAGGTTTTGTTTTGTTTTGTTTTTTAACTGATTTTGATGCTATTTTAGACTTAAATTTTGTGTTTAGGCTGATTTATAAACTGTTTTTAGACATAGATTAATGTGTTTTAGTCATAGATGGATGAACATTGTCATGTTGGGGTACAATTTACTAAGTTTGATTTTTTCCAGACATATATTTGATGATTTTCAGATTTTATTTTTGGACTTAGGTGAGTTATAAACTGCTTTTAGGCTTAGTTTAGCTAGTTTTAAAGCAATTTGGGGGTTTAGGTTAGCTAGAAACTTGTTTTTTAACTCATTTGAGTGGGTTTAGGACTTGGCTGGGAGAGAAACCCAAGGCTCAAAAATGTATCCCTATACTTTACATGTTACATCTACACCGAGATACAATACCCTGCCTAGTGATGGTTTTTTACTTAATCAGTAGTATCGTTACACCGGGATTTGCTTTTACTGTACTGTACCTGTAATATGGTCATAAAGAAGCTGTTGCTTACTTATGGTCAATGGGTCTGCTCAGACAGACATGGGTTAAGGAACAATGGCAACAACAATGAGTCTAGCAGATGAGAACAAACTGGGGCAGGGAGATTTACTTCAAGGATATTTTAAGTGCCAGTATTGTGGAATATCTATCTATCTATCTATAGCCAGACACCATAATCCCGTAAGGGGTGGTAGTTTGTTTTTGAGTTAGTTGTTTTATGGGAAGGGGCACTAACTCTCCACCAACCTACTTGCTGACAAGTAGAGAACACGTATGAGTTGGTTATGTGGTTACCACCTAATGTTGTAAATGGTTTCCCGGCCTACAGGAAACCATTTGACTTGTCACTGACTGTAAAACTACCTGAAAAAGGAATGGGGAGTAATGAAAAGTGACAGGAAAGAGGGGGGAAATAGGAAGAGAGGAGGGCAGACAAAGAATAAGAGTGACAAAGGTCTATCTATCTATCTGTTGCCAGACGCCTTAATCCTGTAAGGGGTGGCCACAAACAAATTGCCTCCATGTCGCCCTGTCCCCTGCCATTTCACAGCCCTGCTCGCAGCTCACACCCTCCTTTCTCATATACCTCTCCACTCCATCCCTCCATCTCATCCTTGGCCTCCCCCTCTGTCTCCCCTCTCCATCTCACTCACTCACACTCTCCTCGTCAGTCTCTTGCTCTCCATCCTCTCCACATGGCCAAACCACCTCCTAATGCTTCCTATCACATCCACATCCAAACCACAACACTCATTTACTTCCTCATATGTCAGTCTGTCTCTTCATGTGACTCCACATGCTCCTCTCAAATAACTCATTTCCACTGTCCCTCCAACAAGGTCCAAGCTTCACTTCTATACATTAGAGTTGGTATCACAATAGTGTCATGCAGTAACTTTTCCACCTTCATGCTCACTTCTCTGTTTCTTATCACTGCTTTCAAGGAACCAGCAACCTTTCTTCCTTGTTGTACCCCATCAAGCACTTCATCCTCTAAACTTCCATCCTTACTTATCACACTACCCAAGTACTTAAGCGCACTCTAATTTTCCATTTCCTCCTCATCCAACCATATTGTACATTCACTGACTTCCTTTCTTTCAAAGACCATAACTTTACTCTTCCCTACGTTCAACTTTAGTTTATGTTTCTTACATAGTTTCCCAAATTCATCCATGAAACCTTGCAGCTCCCGTTCGTCTTCACTTAACAATATGGGATCATCTGCAAACAACAGTATAGGGAGTTTCCAAACACTCCCCTCTCTTATTAGGGCCACTCCGACATCAACTACCTTACCTTGTATCTCTTTTATAATCCCATCCATGTACAGATTGAACAACTGTGGAGACATGAGACATCCTGTTTCAATCCAACCTTCAGATAGAAAAATCTACTCAGCTCACTATCCACACACACTGCAGCCTAAGAACCCTCATACATACTCTTCACGGCATTCAACACTTCCCATCTACTCCATATATTCTTAATACTTTCCTCAATCCTTGTCTATCCACCCTGTCATATGCTTTCTCCAAATCCATGAAATCCGCATACAATTTCTTTCCCTTCTCTAGAAACTTTTTCACTAAAGACCTGAGCATGAAAATCTGATCTACACACCCACTTCCTTTCCTAAAACCTCCCTGTTCTTCTCCAACTAACACCTCTATTATTTCCCTAACTCTGTCAATAACTATCCTACCATATACTTTTCCTGTTACACTAAGAAGACAAATGCCCGTATGATTACCACACACTTCTTTTTCCCCTTTTCCTTCGTACAGGGACTTCCAATTTTCCAGGACTCTACCTTTCTCCCAGGCCAACCTGCACATCGTCCACATCCATTCTACTACTGTCTCTCCCCCATACTTCAGCATTTCACCACACACTTCATCAGTTCCTGGGGCTTTTCCCATTTTGACTTTCTTCATTGTTTCCACAACTTCCATCCTACTGATTTCTTCCTCTCTTCTCACATCCCTTCGTCTCCCAGCCATTCCCCATCCGCTTATACTCACATTACTTTCATTCTCTATGTTCAACAATTCCTTAAAGTGTTCTCTCCATCTGCCCACTTTTTCTTCCTTCTCCACCAGTAATCTACCATTTTTATTTTTCACTCCCGGACTAACTTCTTTGATGCCCTGTCTAACTTTCTTTACCTCTTTCCAGAACATTTTCTTACATTCCCTCCACTTTACACTTAAATTCTTTCCAAATTCCTCATACACTCTCTTCTTACTCTCTTTTACTAATCTTTTCACCTCTCTCTTCCTCTCCACATATAACAACCTTGTCTCTTTTAATGCTAGTAAAACTAAATCTATACAGTTTACTAATAGACAGATATTGCCAGATTCGTACATTACCTTCAGTGCTACTAATATTCCCATCTCCAAAAGTATTGAAATTCTTGGTGTCTCACTTAACAGTGCCCTCAGCTGGACCTCTCATGTCAGATCACTTGCTAAAACCGCCTCAAAGAAACTTGGATTATTGTAAAGAGTCCGTAATTTCTTCGCCGATGAGCAGTTAGCTATAATTTATAAGAGTCATGTGCGCTCTCAGCTTGAATATTGCTCACCCTTGTGGAATGGTTGTGGAGAGGTTGCATTAAGACAACTAGACAAAATTCAGAATAAAGCTGTTAGAATCATTAACAACCCTGCCATTACATATAAACTACCTCCCCTGCAAGTAAGAAGGAATGTTGCCTCCCTTGCATTATTTTACAGATATTTTTTTGGCAAATGCTCAGACGAAGTTGCGTCCATGGTGCCACCTCTCCATGCCTTCCCTCGTGCTACACGGGCATCTGGTAGTGCTCATGACTGGAATGTCACTCAACCATATTGCAGAACTTCTGCCTATCAGAATTCTTTCATTCCCCGAACTGCATCTCTCTGGAACTCGCTTCCCCAGAGTTGTTTTCCTCCAAATTTCAACCCACAACTGTTCAAGTTTAACTGTTACAGATATTTTATGAATAGAGGACACCAGTAATCTGGTGTATGGATTATTTTTTTTTTCCCCATTTGTTTTTCCTTCCTCCGTTCTGTTATTTAAAAAAAAAAAAAAAAAAAAAAACTGTCTCTTCCATTTCTCAACTTTTTCCACATCCCTGTTTCTCATCCACTCACTATATGCTTTCTCCTTTTGTGCCACAGCCTGTTTCACGTCTTCATTCCACCATGCTGTTCCTTGCACCCCCTTTTGTCTTCTCTTCATCCCACACACCACCTCACATGCTGCAAAGATTTCTTCTGTGAATATCTTCCACACACCTTCCACATCCCTCATCTGCTCCGATCCATATTTACCCAGTCGCTCCTTCAGTTCTTTCCCATATTCTGCCTTTTTTTTTTCATCCTCTTGTAACCTTTCCACCCTCCTTTTAAGAACTACTTCGTCCTGTCTTTCCGTTCTTCTATTCCTCCATTTCATTTGAACCTTGATTCTCACCACCACCAAGTGGTGGTCAGAAAGTCCACTCCCCAAACTCTACATGCTCTTGCATCCATAACACACCTTCTCATCCTATCATGCACACGCACATAATCAATCATTGCCTTCCGTTAATTCAGTTCACCACCCACCCTTCTCATCACTCGCCACTTACACCTGTGGATCATTTTGTGCCTGAAGAGGGTATTGGCTCTCACCAACCCCCTGTGGGAACAAAAGTCCACTAGAGCACTGCCTTTCTCATCCACCTCTGCAGGCACACTCCACTCACCAACTACTCCATCCACCTTCACATTCCCTACTTTTCCATTCATATCTCCAATCAAAAACATTCTTATTCCTTTCAAACTTTTCCATCCACACTTCCACATTTGTCCAGAACTCTTCTTTCATTCCACTTGCACATCTTGCGTTAGCGTATACATGCACACAATCGCCCACATTTATAGTCCAACTTTAAAACCTTACCCATGCAATCCTTGAGCCAACTGATCCATACTCTTTCATATTCTCCTTCCATCCCTTGCACACAACAATACACACTCCTTTTGCCGTCTCATTCTCACCCACTTCTGTGCATATACCCCATCCTTACTCCCATTCTCTCACACTCTCACCTCTTCATTTTGTTTCAGTTAATCTGCATACATCCACTTTTGTACCCTCAAGCACCTGGAATTCTCTCTTTCTTTCTCCTGATCATTTGCATCCATTACATTCCATATCGCAGTCCATACCATATCCTTTGTTCTGTCCTTAGGTGTCACCTGTTGGTCAGTCCTGGTTCGAGGCTTCTTGCTTTTATTTTTAGTTATTTGTTTTTCGTGGAGGGGCACTAACTCTCTGCCAACCCACTTGTTGTCACGTAGTGATCACATGTTGGTTGGTTATAAGGTTACCACCCAGGATTGTAAATAATTTCCTGGATTGCAGGAAATAATTTGGTTTTTAGCTACCCTAAACACAGAGTACTGCAACACTACGGTAATTGGGTGGATGATGGGCACCCCCACCCACCTCAAAATGATAAAGGCAAAGGAAGAAATAGGCAGCACAACATCAGGTGAGTGGATGATGGTTGCCACCACCTACCACCACTGTGAAATAGACTGTGATTTTTTCTTTTCAACCTGAGTGATAAGAAGAAAATAGAGCTTAATCAAATCATGGTATGGACATACAGCTTTTTCAAGCACTGTATCCTTTCAGCCAATAAATGTAGAGTTTTATTTTGAAACTCAGTATTTTTATGTGGTCTCAGTAGGTCTGTGTGGTTTAGAACAGGGGAAGCAGCATGGCATGGAATCTTGCACTCTACCTCATGTCAGCCTTTCCATTGGCAGTGGCTTTCCCAGTGTATGATGGTAAGAAGTCCTCCATTGTTTACTGAACTGATTTTGATTTAATATTATGTCATATCTGTATCATCTGTATTTTGTCCATAGTAAGTAATTTCTGTACATGTTATCATAGATTTGTTATGCAGTGTATACATTTTTAAAAATTTAAACTTACAGCATATACAAATCAACAGGTTGCATTGTGCAAAATGGCCTTGACTTGACTATGAAAGGTTTAGCTGTCAACCTTTCTGCTAAAAAATCAAGTGATCCCTCAATGAATGTGTCTTTGTTCAGCAATCAAAACCAGCCTCTATGGACTTCCACCAGCAACAGACTTGATGAATCCAAATGGACACCCATTACACTAAACGTCTATCCAAATATTGAGCTAAAAATAGGAGGACAGACTGTGAATGGGAATGGAACCAAAAGCATCACAGTGCCACCAAGACTTGTAATTGAAGGTGCTCTGCTAATGACAAACTGTCCACAAGGTTGGTACTGTATATTTGCTCCATATGTTGTTTTGGTGAGTGAAACCTTACAGTAAAAAAAAAAAAAAAAAAAAAAAAGTTTGATGAATAGCTAGCATTTCACTGTAGATAAATTATTCAGGATACTAATGAGCTTCAGGTAAATAAGCCACAGATTACTTGGTGGTGGTGTTTTTGCAGTTATCATTATTCTTGTTTTGTCTTTTTGTTACCATTATTCACTCTGGGATGAGAGACACTGGTCACTCTCATCTTAAATGTCAGAACCAAATTGCCTAACCCTGGGCCCCTACGCTCCTTGTGGGGCAACACAGGATTAGATGGTGGTGGTGGTGGTGGTGGTGGTGGTGGTGGTGGTGGTGGTGACGGTGTTGTTGTTGTTGTTGTGCCCCAGGCTCAGCTGGATGTGAACCCAATGGAGTGTATGAAATCAGCTACTTCAGCTGATTATTTCCAAAAATCTTTCATTGAGATTTTGAGCGTTTCCAGAATTCTTTCATTGATATTTTGTTGGAAGATTGTTGTGAAAGCTAGGCGCACGAGTTGAAAAGTGTGTTGTGGTGTGTTCATTTTGTTTCATTTGTAAATGCTGCAAGATGCCTGCATACATCAATCTTGGTAATCTAATTACAGCACTTTATAGTACTTGATTTCTAGCAGCCTCTTTACTCAATCTTGTATCCCTGCGGTCACTTGTGGGGCTGCATTATAGTGAAGGCAACTTAGATTTGTTTGTGAGTTGTATTTTGTAATGGTATTGAGGCCAGCATTGGTGATGGCCACATCATAGTCTAGCTAGGCATTTTCTGATGGATGAATGTCTGGTGGGGGCTTACCATAAATGTTGTTTGTTGGGAGGTTTTGAATGACTGTGGTGGTTATTTGTTGTGCATATGTTTGTGCAGTGTAGTGCTAGGTGAAGGGGAAGGGATGTTGTTGAGGCATTCTCTGTAGTGTTGGGAAGTTGTACTTTTGTTTCTTTGTGGTGGTGGGGTAGTGCAACATAAAGTTACATAAATGAGAGGGACCCTAAGCTGAAGCAGTGAATTGTGTACTTTTCCCTCTTGTGTGTCATTGATTGAGAATTTTTCGTGTCTTGGTGCAACTGATCTATACTTGTGGTCTCTATACATTCTGTTAGTATTGCTAAGACCTTGTTTTGAGCATATTTAAACTTTTCCGAGTTTGTGGCTGTCGTAGTAAGGACCTGGCTTTTGTTCCCATAAGTCATTATTGTTCAGATGTAATATTTATGGATTGCTTTCATTGATTTCTTCGGTTGTCTGAAGAAAGTGCCTGTGAATGTTTTCAAGGCACTGAGTCACAAGATGCCTTTCAGTCAGCATTATTTGTGTGATGAGAAAAAGTCATACAGGCATGCCCCTATATCCAGCGGTGTTGTGTCCTGGTGAGAGTGTTCGGACAGCGAGTTGCTGGATATTGAAGCAGTTTTCCCTATAAGATACTGATGAAAAGCCAGAGATGCATTCCAGGGCCAAACCCAAACTCACTTATACCTTACTCAGTCAATAGAGACTGACACAGAAACACCATAGGTAATGTTATTACCCTCATAGACAATACTATTGCTAAAGAATGGGACATCAAACATTACATATGCAGGAAGGTAATGCATGAAGGTAAGGTGGTGTGAGGTGTAATGATGAGATGCATCACTGCAACAGATGCAGTGAGAGCGGACAAGCCTGGGCCAGTGTTACCAGCTCCTCCACACTGGTAAGCCCTGTGTCTATAGTGAAGTTACCCTACATCACTCATTATTATCCTGTGGCTTAGGGAAAAATTTCAAATTACACTATTATTATTTTATAGGCTGTAATTTTATGTGAAGGAATAAAAGACTTTCCCCTACCATTCTGCATGACTTACAGTTATTATGATGCAAATCAATCAACTTTCCTTCATAAACAGTTATCAGAAGCCTAGTGGTACTGTGGGCAGAAATCACCAGCGACGTATGTTCCTTGCGAGCTAAAGTTCAGACACCCAGAGATGACACGAAGTTTTTCATTTAATGTTTAATGTTATCAGGAGCACTGACTTGCCAGGTACATAGTGTCAGCCATCCTACACTTCAAAAGGTGTAATATGAGATAGTATTTATTATTGCCTTGAGATTACATTAAACTTTGCATTTTTGCTTTGTGATGACAAATAAATCATTCACAGTGGACTTGAGATTGAACAGTCAGGAAGAGATTAAGTTAATGAGACTGCACACACATCAAAACAATCTTGTTAAACTGAATTCTTTATAGTAAGGACCATTCATTATCAATAAGGGGTGATTGTAATTAAAAAATATATATTACTGTATTTAGCATATGAAAGGTTCTGTCATTTCTACTCTACTGGCAATTTTTATTATGATAATTTCACAATTACCCTACTATCTGATCTAATTTAGTAAAATTACTCTATCGCCCTAAGTGTTTGAAAAATTGGCTCAATTGCCCTACACGTGGGGTAGTTACCCTTCGGTTGGCAACACTGGCCTGGACCAGGCAGGCAGCGCGCTAGCTGGGATGGGGGAGAGCGGGGGGATGGGAAGGGAGTCATGCCTGGTGACCCATGTCTATACTGACTGGCCAGGTGACTTCAACCATTCGGTAGGGTGGCAGACAGCCATTTTTGCTCATCTGGTGGGTTAGGTGCTATTACCAGGGCGCAGCTCGAAAGGCCGGCCGGGCGACTTTGACTGTTCGGTGAGGAGGCGGATGGCCATTTTTGCTCACCTGGTGGGGGGGGGCTTGGGGACAGGGGGAGAAGTGAGGGGATGGAGGGAGGTCTGGGAAAGCTCTGTGTTTGGACACATATGTTTTAAACCTAGGGATCGGCAGAGTGTTCAGACTAACAGATCATCGGCCGTTCAGATTGTGGGAATGTTCCCCAATTTCTTTTGTTCAGTGTAACGAGTGCTTAGTTATTGGGTCGCTGGATATCAGGGTATTGCTGTACTTATTCAAAGTAGGTCTAAGAATTTTGGAATGTGTCTCCAGGAACATAGCTAGTTAAAGAGGGAGATATGAGGGCTGTGTATGAGATATTTCTTTGTTTGGAATGAAGAAAGTGATAGTTAATTTAGTTGTTGAAGCAGTCACTGTTTTGTGTAAGCCAGTGTATATTAGTAAGTATAGGTATTATTGGCACTGGTGTGCTATTTGTTGAGTTTTGGAGTGTTATGAAGCTATTACTATGTCATCAGCATAGGATGGTATGGTTACTGAAAGGGGGGGAGGGGTTGATAGGTCACAGACAAAAAGGTACCACTTGGTAGTACAGTAGACCCTCACCATAACAACCCCAGTATGGCGTATTGTGCAGTTAACAGATGCCACAAACGCCACCAAACTTTCATTGGCTATAATGAACAGTGTTTGTTAAATAGGGTGGAATGGGGTGCAATACATGTGTTTCCTATCCATTTTACTCCAACCTGGCCTGAAATTGCCCTCTATCCATTGCAGTTGCTGAGTTGTTATAACAGACTATAGTAATACTGTACTAGTCATAAAGAAGTGCTGTGACAAGGATATGAAATAAGCTGCAAAAGGGCAAAGGATAATCTAGATGTAACGTGTCTTATCATTGATTCACGCACAAGTTTGTTCTTCATCATTCATATATATAAAGGCAGTTCTCCATGTTGCTGTATCTCTAACAGCCTCTCTATTGAGTTATTTATCCCTGAGGTCACATTCTGTGACCTTATCCCAGGTCTTTTTCAGTCTGACTCTTGCTACAATACACTTAACATTCACACCTCTCACCTCCACACACAGTTGTTATTCTCCTTCCTCTTCGTATGCCCAAACCATCCCAGTCTACCCTATCTCATCACAACACCAATACATTCAAGTCCTTTCAACTCTCCATTCTAAATCCTAGGCCTGTCACTGAAGGATGTATTACACAGCCATCTAATCATTTTCACTTCTGGATGTTTGAAGCTGTGAATATGCTCCTCCTTTACTGCTCAAGTCTCACTCCCATAATAGCATTATACTCCTAACAAAGGACCCCTTAGCATGGAGGGAGAACCTGCTTGGTATCAGGAGGGACAACAACTCCTTGAACTTCTTCCAGCCATTCCTTATCGTTGTCACTGAGCTACCTCCAATCCCACCCCCGGAATATATCGTTTCCTTTTTAAAGGGTCCAACATGCTTGCATGTGTCGGCCTTGGTCACCTAATGGCGGCTCTTCACACTGCACGATCCATTGCAGCCTCCCTGTTCAGTCCCTTAACCCTGAGGTCACACTTAATGACCTCGTCCCATGTCTCTCTCGGTCTACCCCTCATAACCCCATCCCCAATATTAACACTTCTCACCTTCCTCACCCAATTATCATCCCCCATCCTCTCCACATGTCCAAACCATCTCTACCTCTCCTCATCACAACACCAATACACTCCAGTCCCATCCTACCTCTCAACTCTTCCATCGTAAACCCTGCCCCTCCAGGCCTTGGACGCAGTGACGCACTGCACATCCACCTAATCATTGTCATTTCTGTACATCTGAGCCGGCAAATATCTTCCTCCTTCGCTGCCCAGGTCTCACCATACAGCATTAAAACTCCTAACACATGCTGCATACAGAGGCCCCTTAGCACATAGGGAGAGTCCTCTCAATGTCAGGAGAGGCAAGAGCTCCCTGAACTTCTTCCAACCACTTCTCACCCTAGCCACAGAGCTAGCTCCAGCCCCACCTCCAGCACACAACATGTCTCCCAAATAACAAAACTCTTCCACACACTCAAGAGATTCACCAGCAAGTTCAATCCTTTCACGTCTGACAATCTCCACCTGCTCACCCCAACATGCCGTACACATAAAATCAGCATTATCTCGCAGTCTGCCTCTGATACCACTACATCTCTTATGCACCCATTTATCACAAACACCGCACAAGATGGAATTACTTCCCACGCCCTTGAGGCAAACTGCACATGGCCACTCTCCCTCGTCATTGACAGTACCGCCACCAACCCTAGATATCATCACTTTTGTTTATCTGCATTTACCCTTAAACCCTTGTGCTACCATGCCATCTCTCCACTTCCTAAACCTTTCCTTCGCCTCCCTTTCATTCTCTGCAATCAACACCAAATCATCAGCATACAACAACTCCCACGGGAGTCCGTTTCTAAAGTCACGTGAAAGGGCTTCAAGTACCATGATAAACAACATGGGACTCAGGACTGACCCCTGATGCACACCAACATTCACGGAAAACTCATCGCTCAAATCTCCATTCACTCTTACCTGGGTGTGAGCACCCACATACATAGCCATAACCACCCTAACCAGCCACTCCTCCAAGCCAAGCTTCCTCATTGCCCACTTCACCACCTCTCTAGGGACTCTGTCATAGGCCTTTTCCAAATCAACAAAAACAAAATAAAGATCCCTTCTCCTACCAATATATTTTTCCAGAAGCTGTCGAACAATGAATATATCATCAGTGGTCCCCCTACCTGGCATAAACCCAAACTGCATCTCATCAATATTCACTCTTTCTCTAATCATACCTTCTAAAACTCTCTCCATTACCTTCATTATCTGATCTAAAAGCTTTATACCTCTATAATTTCCTCTTTCCAGGGCATCACCCTTCCCTTTATACACATTTACAATTACACTCTTCAGGCAATCATCTGGGACAACACACTCATAAATAATCCTATTTATCAGGTCAGTGACTAACCTCACCCATATATCGCCTGAGGCCTTCAACATTTCGGCAGTCAACCCAGCCACACTTGCTGCCTTCCCCACCTTCATCCTGCCTATTGCCTCACTCACAGTAGCAGCATCAATCAAAGGCCAAGGGCCAGACACTGGATCTGCTGGCTCCAAACCTTCCCTGTCCCAGTCAGACTCCTCATTCAACAACCGGTTATAATGCTCTCTCCATATATCTTTAATATCCTCACTGTTCACCACTACCCTTCCTTCATCATTCTTTACACACTGCTCACCTATAATATCCCGATTATCCCTCTTCACCTGATCTGCCACCCCAAATATCATATTTTTCCTTTCCCCATGATTTAGGTTATCAAGTAATAGTCTCTGTGACTCAGACTTTGCCCTGTATACCTCTCTTCTAGCCCTCCGCTTGGCAGCCAAATATTCTTCTTTGCTACCACCCTTCTTCCATTCCCGGAAAAGCCTTCTTTTCTCCTTAACTGCAGCTTTTACACCCTCATCCCACCACCAAGTTACTTTATGTCTTGGTGGTCCTCTTGTCCAGCCACATGTTATATCAGTAACTCTCAAGAAATTGTTCTTGAGGGCTCTGTACTGTTCATTAATGCCTCTGTCTACAGCTCCCTGTTCAGCCACCACTCTCCTCAACTCGCTATAGAAGGCATCCCTTACTACTTGGTTTTACAGCTTCCATATTTTCCTCCTAGGTACATAAGTCCTCTTTTTCATCACTTGTTCTTTAAGCACCATATCACAAATCAATAGTTTGTGCTGCTGAACACACTCCTCACTTCCTACAACTTTAACATCCCTCACTAACTTCCTATCGGCCCTCCTAACCAGAAAATAATCTATCTGACTGCTATTTCCCCCAGACTCATACGTAATTAACCTACTGTCTCTTTTCCTAAAATATGTGTTGCACACAATCATGTCCGTTGCCTCCCCAAACTCGAGTATCCTTTCCCCTTCTGCATTCCTTATACCATACGCACATCCCCCATGCACTCCTTCATAACCTTGTGCTGCTTCACCTACATGACCATTTAAGTCTCCTCCCAAAATCACTATCTCATCATCCTGCATACCACCCACTACATGTATTAAATCATCCCAAAATCTATCTTTCTCTGCTACATCCAGTCCTGCCTGTGGATCATATGCTGATATGATCTCAGCTATCTTTCTACCCAACAGAATTTTCACTACCAATATCCTATTGCTTACCCTCAGAACATTCATAACATATTCCACCCATTTCTCTGCAACCATCACGCCAACACCTCCATATCCGTTTGTCCCCCCCTGCCGAAACAGCTTACACCAACAGTCCTTCCCAACAGTCTTTCTGGCTGATCCACCCCTGTACTGTCCCCTAAATAACAATACTCCTCCACATTCTCAAGAGACTCTCCAGCAAGATTATTCTTTCCCACCTCTCTGCCTCTGTAGGCTGTCTTACACACACTGCACACATAAACTCAGCATTATATTGCAGCCTACATTATAATACCACGACTGTTCATCTCTTATGTGCCCACTTTTCATAAACTCTGCACAGTATGGAGTTACTGCCCACGCCTTTGTGACAAACTGTGCACGGCCACACTCTCTTTACTTTGATGGCACCACCCTAGATATCATCACTTTTGTTTTGTCTGCATTTATTCTCAATCCCTTGTACCCTATTCTGTCTCTATACTTCCTAAATCTTTCCTCCACTATCTTCACATTCTCCACAATCAGCACCAAACATCAGCATACAACACCTCCAATGGGAGTCCAGTTCTTAGGTCCAGTAAGAGTGTTTCAATTGCCATGGTAAACAATAAAAGGCTTAAAACTGATTCCTGGTGCACAACAACATTAACAGAAAATTTGTTATTCAAACCTCCATTCATTCTCACCTGGGTGCGAGAACCCTCATACATTGCCATGGTCACTCTAACCAACCAGTACTCAGTCTCAGGCTTTCTCATTGCCCATGTCATCACCTTCCTAGGCACTCTGTCAAAGGCCTTCACCAAATGAGCTACAGCAATATAAAAGCCGTCTGTCTTCCTTCCTATACATTTTTCCTGAAGGTGTCTGACAGTGAATATTACATCAGTGGACCCCTTTGTCTGGCATAAACCCCAAGGCATCCCATCAATATTCACTCTTTCTGTTATCATACCTTCCAGGACTCTATTACCTTCCTTATCTGGTTGAAAAGCTGTATACCTCTATAATTTCCTCTTTCCAGGGCAACACCCTTCCCATTATACAAATTTACAGTCATGTTTTTCAGCTGATCATCTGAAATGACACTCTCATATATATAATAGAATTCATCAAACCAATAAATAAACCCACTCCTATATCTCCGGGATCTTCAACATCTCAATAGTTAACCCAAACACATCCACCACCTTCCTCAACTGCATGTTGCTGATTTCCCTTATCAACCAAAGGTCAAGAACCAAACACTGGATCCACTGACTCCAAACCTTCCCTGTACCAATCAAACTCCTCATACTGCAACTGGCTGTAATGCTTTCTTCAAGCATCCTTAATATCCTCATTATTCACCGCAGCCCTTCCTTCATCATTCTTCACACACTGCTTACCTATAATATCCCCACTTTCTCAGATGATCTGTTTAGCCACCTTAAATACCACATTCCTCCTTTCAGGATTATTTAGGCCATCCAGTAAAATTCTCAGAGACTTAGAGTTTGCCCTGTATAGCTTCTTTCTGGCTCTTCGCTCAACTGTTATCACTGCTTTCCACTCTCAAAAAGACTTTCTTTTCTCTTTGAGTCTTCTGCATTCTCATCCCACCACCACATTACCATACATCTTGGTGGGCCCCTTGTCCATTCACATACCAAATCAGTAATGCTGAAGAGATTGTATTGTTTATTTACACATTTGTTTGTGGCCCGATGTTCAGCCACCACACTATTCATCTTGCTATAGAAGACATCCCTTTCTGCTTGGTTTTTCTATCTATCTATCTGTTGCCAGACGCCATAATCCCATAAGGGGTGGTCATTTGACCCTGAGTTATTTGTTTTACAGAGAGGGGCACTAACCCTCTACCAACCCACTTGTTGACACGTAGGGAGCACGTATGGTTTGGTTATATGGTTACCACCCAGTGTTGTAAATGGTTTCTTGGCTTACAGGAAACCATTTGGCTTGTCACTCAATGTAAAGCCACCTGTAATGGAAAGAAAAGCAATAAGAAGTTACAGAAAAGATGGGAGAAATAGGAAGAGAGGAGGGCAGACACAGAAAAACAAAGATAAAGGCTAAGGAAGAAGTAGGCAGCACTACATCAAATGAGTGGATGATGGTCGCAACCACTTCTACATTTTTTTCCTGGATACACAGGTCCTTTTCTCCATTACCTGATTCTTTAGTACTGTAACATGTCACATGTTAGTAATTTGTATTGCTATACACATTCTCTGTCCCCTAAAACCTCTATATCATTTACCATCCTCCTGTCAGCCCTCCCAGCCAAGAAATGCTCAGTCTGGCTTCTATTACCCCAGATTAATTAGTGAGCAGTCTACTCTCTGTCTGTTCTTAAAATATGTTGCATACAACAATGTTCATTGTTCCTGCAAAGTCTAGTATTCTGCCAGTTGTTTGAACTGACTTTTTTCTCGGGTTGGTGGGTGACACAGTCAATATGACTGAATAGTCAGTGGCCTGTAATGTTTCTCAGCAGCAGGGCCCAAAGGCATCTCTCCTTGGCCTTGGATGTTGTTACCTGTTTCATGGGACACCAAACACATGCATACTTACATCTGCTTGTTGTTGTTGTTGTTGTTGTTGTGATGTTGGTGGTGGTTGTGGTGGTGGTGGTACTGGGAAACTTTGAATTGTACTTTCAGTGTGCCCTTATTGGCTGACATAAAATATTCATCATTGTCACAGCCCATCCTTCCCATTCCTCTCTGCCCTCATCATTATCTCATTTTTTTTTTTTTTTTTTTTTTTTTCCCACATCAGACCTCTTGGAGATATCTGTGACATACACCCTCCCACTGCCAGTGCTGCACCTTTTGTATTACAAATTTTCACGCATTTATCCTATCCTTTACCATTACCCACCATGATTTTGTTTCATCCCACATACTTTTTTGCTCCTGTACCTTTGACTTGTGACTTACCAGACTACCTTCAAAGCCCATCTTTACTAAATACACTTCTCTCAGCATCCCCTTCCCTTCTTGCTCCTCTCTGCTCACCTCATTTACCTCTACTGTGATATGGTGAGAGTGTTTCATAAAACTGCTTCAACAGCTAACCAACTTTCAACCTCACATATTCACAAGCTATATTTCACCCACTTCAACCCCACCACCCACTGCTGTATCATTCCAACCCATCCTACCCACTCAGTCTGAAAGACCTCAATTGACATATCTCAACACCCTCCACACTGATTGGGCTGATTTTTGGCAGTCTTCGAATGCATGATGTGAAGCTGTCTTTTTTTTACCTGAGTCGATCACATGTACCTTAGAGATCCTGAAAGAATATGACGTGAACTATCATATCCCTAAAACTGCTGCACTGATGGAAGTGATGCTTAGCAAACATATTTACCGGTAAAACCAGAACTGATAAACTGTATGATGACCCTGAAGGACCCGAAAAGTTCTAAAGGGACTTAAAATAACTGAAGCAGACATAAATTCATCTACTTTGATCTAAGCATTAGCAGACTATGCCATTAAACCAGCCAGGGCAGTTTTCGGCCAGATAGACCCACATTTTCAAGTGATGAAACTGAGTGAGTGAGTGAGTGGGGAATATGTGAGTCAGTGAATGAAGTGAGTGGGGAGTGAGTAAATGAGTGAGTGAGAGTATGTAAGTGGATGAGTGAATGGGAATTTATGCATAAATGAGTGACTGGGAAGTGACTGATGAAGTGGGGAATGAGTGAGGAGCAAGTGAGTGAGTGAGTGGGGAGTGTAAATGAGTGGGAAGAGTTAATGAGTGTCTTAGGGGAGAGAGTGAGTGAGTAGGAAATGAGTGAGTGAGTATTGAGTAAGGGAGTGGGGAGTGAGTGAGTAATTGAGTGATGGTTAGTGAGTGGAAAATATTTGAGTGTGAGATTGAGGAAAGAGGGAGGGAATAGTTGTGTGGGTGAGTGTGTGTGGGTGATTGGGTTGCAAGTAAGTGTATGAATGGGGAGTGAGTGTATGAGTTCAGAGTGAGTGAGTGAAATTAGTGGGAAAAGAGAAAAGAGTTAAGTGAATATGGGTAGAATAAGTGAGTGGTACTGGAGTACTATGGAGAGTTGGAGTAGATAAAGTGAATGCAGACAGAGGGAGGGAGGGAAGGAAAGAATGAAGATAAAGCTGCGTGATGAGTTGTTTTAGGGGGAGGGAGAAGGGAAGTGAGTGAAAGAGAGAAAAAGTGACTGAGCAAGGAAGAAGTGGGAAGTAAAATGGAGTCTGACTTTTGTGGAAGATGTTGGGAAAAATAAATAGAAAGAAAATAGGAAAAGGGAAGATGGGAGGGGAGTGTGGTGGTACTGTGAGCTGTGGACTGGAGAGAAGTGAAGGGATATTGGGAAGAGAAGAAGTAGTGAGAAGACAAGTAGGGGAAGAAAGGAGGAGGTGTGGACAGGAGAGGAGGGAGGGGTTAAGGGACTGTAGCATGGAAGGGCTGAGGAGAGGAAAGGAGAAGGAAGAGCAGGGAAAAAAAGAAGTGAAAAGATAAAAAAGATGGGAGAATAAGGGGAGGAATATAGAGGAAAAGAGGAAAGGATATGGGAGGTGAGGAAACAGGTTAGGTTTGAGGGGTGGGATGTGGTGAGAGGAGGAAGAAAGGGATGAGGGGTAAGAAGAGGGAGAAGATGAGGGGAGGAAAGTAGGGAATGGTGAGCAAAATGAGAGATGGAGAAGTGATGAGGGATGGGAGCTTGTTATAGGATATGATTCACAAAGAGATGATGTGAGGGGAAAGGGGAAGTACTAAGGGAAGTGGTGAGTATAATACAGTACATGGCTGGAGAAAAGAAGTGGGGAATAAGAGAAGGGGTAGGAAAGAGCGGCAGAAAGGAGGAGGGGGAGAGGTAATGGGAAATGTGAAGTATGGGGGGAGGGGAGATCAAGGAGGGAGAAGATGGTGAAGAGAGAAAGGATACAGGACAAGAGAGAGTGTAGAAGGGGAGAGATGCAGAATTCTAAAGGAATACCCAACTGTCTAATTCTATCCTGTCTTTGGGATTAACTTGATTTGTTTGTGTGGATTTGTAGTTGTTCACTTTGTTGTCTCTGGGTGGCTCACCTAACATTTATTTATTTTTTTACCAAGTTTCTAATCTAATCTGATTTCTGCATCCTGACAATACTTTGGTTTCTTTTGACACTCCATTATCTGAGGTTAATTAGGAGGTACCGGAATCAAGTTTAGTGTCTAGACTGATTTCTGCATCCTGAAATATATTTGATTTCTGTCAACACATCATTATCTGGAGTCAGTTATGAATTATCTCTTCTTTCATTGTGCTGTTTATCATCATGACGATATGCCTCCATTCTTTCAATATTCAGTCATTCTACCTACATTTACTTACACTCTAAGCCAAGTTTTGCGGTCAAGGGTAAAGTCTTATAAGTCAACTGTAGTTAAAAATGAAAAATCCCCTTCATTGATTGACAAAAAGAGGCTCATGTGTTCAGAGACTGGCAACATGTTATGCAACAGGAAATTGCAAGAACACACCACCAGAATCTGGTATCACATGCACCAAGTAGGTGCATTCACAAAATACCCTGTGGAGGTACCTAAGTATGGAGTAATGGTATTGAGTACTGTGTGCATGGGATCATATGCTCTGAGTTCATGCATGCACAAAGGAATTCATACCACACTACTGTTGTAGGGCATATTATACTCAGTTGCATAGCCAGAGAGACAGTCATAGTGGCCTTGGTAACCCCTGAAACATGCCTGGCCACCCTAAATTCATGCGGGAATAATTCCAGACTCCCATGAAGATTTCCCTAGGGTCACCTCTTAATGGGCTTGGCCACCCTGCGAAGAAAGTTTCCTATACCTAAGTGTGGAATAATGGTATTTGGTACACTGTATATGGGGTCACATGCACCAAGTTCATGCATATGCAAAGGAATTTATACCACACTCCTGTCTTAAAGCATATACTGTACAATACTCAGTGGCATAGCCAAAGGGATAGCTATGGTGGCCCTGGCTACCCCTTGAAGTATGCCTGGTCACCCCAAATTCCTAGGGGAATAACTCCAAACTCCCATGAAGATTTCTTCATGGGCCACCCCATTTTAAGAATCCTACTTATGTTCCTACATATACAGTGGAGCCCCAGGTTTAGTGACATCTTCATTCACAATTTCATGGTTAGGGATGGCCTGCAAATATTCCCAAACCTCAGGCTTCAAGCAAAAACCCCTCTTCGCTGCGAGAAAACATAAACAAACTTCACGCATGGAATGCGATTGTCACTTGTTCGCCACCGTTGCCATGGGCGTGCTATGCTCCACGCGTTGTGTGTTTATATCTGCTCCCTGAGCCTTTTTTTTCTGTGCCTTGCCGCTCGCATTCCTGGTTTTACTCATCACCTGCCTCGGAAATTACACCCCCATCCCTTCCATTAGGCACCCCACTCCAGCCTTCCAAGTGAGTTTCCATACCTATTGTGTACTTTGTATTAATACTAGTTTCTTTTCAGGTGTGATCAGTAAATTTTACATTGCATAAATGGGTTTTAGGGGGAGTTGGCACACCCAGAACCAATTAGCCTACTTCCCTTAGGATCAATGCCCCAACTTTAGTGGTTTCATGGTTCACAGTACTTTTCACTGAACCAATTAGGCGTGAAACGCAGGGCTCCTCTGTACCACAAGATAAATGACTCACTGTGATAGACAGAGAGACAGATTGTGTGCAGAAATCTAACTGTCCCTCAGTCAGTCACAGGAAATTACCTACTTGGGAATTTATATGCTCAAAGACCAGAGATGTAGTGTAGGATACTTTAGCTCGTGGGATACTTTATGCTTGCATGAACGTGCTGCACATGACACCAGCCCACCAAACATTGCCCAGATGCCTGAATGGCCAGTCCATCACTAGGTCAAGACGTGGTTGAAATGAAGTTCCTAGGATATAACCTGACTTGAATGGATGTGGATGGACTTGAAGTTGCTTGAATTACCTAACTGGATCTGAACTGATGAATACACCTGAATTGATGGTAATATGGATGGGTCTGAATGGATATGAAAGCCATGTATGTACCTAATTATAACTCAGTGATCTTGAAGTGACTGTACTCAGCCTCCTGCACAGATGTAAAGTACTTAAATGGACCCAAAAATGCCCTAAGCATTTTTATAAGACCTGATGGAGTTGAAATGGATGTTGTTGTTGTTGTTGTCTTTGTTGTTGTTGTTGTTGTTTAACCCTGGTCTTTCAGGCCAACCAGGCCCATCAATCATAGGTAAGCAGCTGTTTCTGTGGGGCTGTCCCACATGAGCAATTTGATTACAGTACATACACCATGCAGGGAACCATGACCCCCCCTTGTGGCAGACAATGCCTTGCCAGTGTAACCATACCTTGTAACCCAATACTGTACTATGAAACTGTAACAATGCTATGTAACCATACCGTGTAACCCTATACTGTGTAACCATACATTGATAATATTTTAAACTTGCAAACTAGAACTAACAGTACATAAGTATATAGGTTAACAGTATATGTATCTACTAGTGAGTGCCTATGTGACGAATTATGCACGAATCAGCTCATTTCATAAACTGCAAAGTAAGCATGCCAGCTCCCACCACACTGCTCTCGTTGGGGCACTTGTGGGGCTGGTATAGAACCAGTTGGACCTGCGTTTGTCTGCTCTAAATAAACTTCCATAGAAACTACATCAAGACCTCTGCATTACTCCTAACTGGGGATACGAGAGGGGGTGGAAAAAATTGATGACAGAGGTGAGTCAGATCACATTCACATGTCTCCGTACAGTATATTCTCAGTGAAATAGCCCCTTGGCCACACCTTGCTTGTGCCAGTGCTCTGTTCCTCCTCCAGTCTACACACCTACCACACTCCTCTCCATTCACCTGCCTTGTGGTTGTGTCACTTACCTATTTCTGGGTGAGATCTTCATTCAGTAAGTTCCTGAATATTACCTCTACACCGATCTTCAGCCCCCATCAGTCTTCACCACCAGCTGCATGGACAAACAATCAGTAAGCCACACACTATCAAATACCAGTTCTCACGCCACTCTTGTTTTAGAAAATTATAACAGTTATACACCCCACCACACCCCAACCTCCTAGCTGTAATCCCCCCCTCGTGCTTTGCTGACCAAGCCCTCCCACCCGCCGCCACCTTGCCAGCCACTCCCACACCCAGCAACTGCCACATCACCTCCACCTCCTTCCCTGGCCCCATGGGCAGCCACCCAGTGAAGTCTGCTTCATCATTGCCTTCTTCAATCAACATCTTAGTTGTGATCATCTGATGCTCTAGGTCACCTCTGATTGGTGGACTTCAGTAGTGACGTCATTCTCCTCTCTCTCCAACTAGCGTCTCAGCTCTTCTTTGTGGGAGGGGCTCACCTCACTGATGTTGCTCCTCCAGCCAACCTAACTTTGTTTCATTCAGCAACACTTCAGTATTCAGTACATGTAAATACAGTATAACCTCGATATAACGGACTTCAATATAGCGGAATTCGCTTTTATCGGACTCGAGAAGCCAAGTGGATGAAATTCTTATGCATCAGCAAAAGTGCAATAAAGCCAGAAGCAGTCCTCTCTTTGAATAAACAAACAAACGGAGGAGATACCATAACATCGGTCCCTCCTCTCTCTCTCTCCTCCATACCTTCTCTTCCTCCCCGTCCCCTCTCCATTGAGAGAGAGAGAGAGAAGGTAAAATTGAAAATGAAAATAACTGTGAAAATGAGTGTAAAAGTGAGGGTGAAAGTGTACACAAGTGAATATGGAATGTCCAAGTCAACAGAGAGAGAGAGAGAGAGAGAGAGAGAATAAATACAGAAATGACAAGTGGCATCCCCTTGGCATAAAGAAGTGAGGGAGATAGGCATAACCTTGGTCGCTCCTCTCTCACTCCTGTGTATCCTCCCCTTCTCTCTGTCTTCGGGAGAGAGAGGTGAAAGTGAATGAAAAAATGAAGGCTAGTGAAGGGATTTTGAAGGTGAAAGTGAAGGTGGTGTGAAAGTAAAAGTGAAAGTGAAGGCAAAAGTAAAAGTGAAGGTGAAGGTGAAGTCAAAAGTGAAAGTGAAGGTTGAAGGTGAAAGTGAAGGCGAAAGTGAAGTCAAAAGTGAAAATGAAGGTGAAGATGTAAGGTGAAAGTGAGGGTGAAGGTGAAGGTGAAAGTAAACATGAATGAAAGTGAAGGTGAAAGTGAAGTCGAAAGTGAAAGTGAGGGTGGAAGTGAAGGTGAAAGTGATTGAAAATGAAGGTGAAAATGAATGTAAAAGTAATATGGTGAAAGTGAAGGTGAAAATGAATGTATAAGTGAAGATGAAGGTGAAAGTGAAGGTGAAAGAAAAATTTAAAGTGAAAGTGAAGGTGAAAGAGAAAGTGAATGTGAAGGTGGAGGTAAATGTGACAGTAAATGAAGGGAGGGCAAAAGTGAAGGTGAGTGAAGAATTGTAAAGGTAAATATGAAAATGAGAAAGTGAGATTGCAAGTGAAGGTGAAAGGGAAATTCAAAATGAGTAATACTGAAAGTGAGTGTGAAGGTGAAGGTGAATGTGAAATGAGCATGGAAGAGAATATGAAAGTGAATGTGAATGTCTGAGTGAATTGAAAGTGAAGGTAAAAATGAATGGGAAAGTGAAGATGAAGGTGACGACGAAGACAAAAATATGTGAAGTAAATTAGAAGTGCCCAGTGTGAAGAGAGAGAGAGAGAGAGAATAAATGCATGAATGACAAGCAAGCCTCTGTGCATAACAAAAGGAGGAGGAAGTCCAAGGGGGAGTCCTGATGTCGCTTTTATCGGACTTTCGCTTTTTTCGGACTGGCTTGGGCCCCCAATTAGTCCGATATAGTGAGGTTTTACTGTATACAGTTTAATTTCATCAACCCATACCTTGACTTTCTATAGAGATTATGGATTTTTTTTTACAGATTGTGACTCATATTACCATTCATCTGCTTTCATTCACTGTATCGCATCTCCTATATTAATCATTTTTTCTTGCCTACTTCATCCGTCACACTCCTTTCTCACTTTATTCTTTCTTCACCCAAGCCATTTTCTTTCATATCTGCTTTCATTGTGGATATCCTCCTTCATTATCATTGTATATATTTCATATTCCCTTATACTTTCATTATATCTATCTATCTGTTGCCAGACACCTCAATCCCGTTTGGGGTGGCCACAAACAAATCGCCTCCAAGTCGCCCTGTCCCCCGCCATTTCACTGCCCTGCTCCCAACTCACACCCCCCTCTCTCATATACCTCTCCACCCCATCCCTCCATATCATCCTCGGCCTCCACCTCACTCACATACACTCTCTTCGTCAGTCTTTCACCCTCCATCCTCTCCACATGGCCAAACCACCTCAGTGTGTTCCTCATAACGCTTCCTATCACATCCACATCCACACCACAACGTTTCTTTATATCCTCATTCGTCAGCCTGTCTCTCCATGTGACTCCACAGGCTCCTCTTAAATAACTCATTTCCACTGCTTTCACTCTTGACTTGTGTCCTTCCAACAACGTCCAAGCTTCACTTCCATACGTTAGAGTTGGTATCACAATACTGTCATTATATAGTTTACATTTTCATTCTCATAACTATAATATATATTACTGGATTTCCCACTTGACTCACATGGCCATTTATTGTAAATAATGTACTGTATTTCTTTTAAATCCTACTACTTATGTTGGACTGTTCTACCATATAATTATTATCATTCCAAGTACAGTAATCCCTCTAATATCCGAACGCCCAATATCCGAACATCGCCACTAACCGGACATAATTGTCCTGGGATCCAATATTCCCAAAATGGGCCAAAAACCGCAAAAAATTCGAAAAAAATCTGACTTTTTTCCCACCCGTAATTTGAAATTGCCGCCTGGCGCCGAACAGCTGTTACACCTTGGTCCCTTCACCCCTTCCTTCCTCCCCCCTCCCCTTCTTTCCTCCCCCCTCCCCCCTCCCCTGTCAGGGTTGCCATTTGGTATTTTTCGTTACCAAGTGTGGGCCAATTTGGTAATGAAAAATTCATTTGGTAATGAATCAGAATAATGCATTACCAAATGGATTTTTCACATGTATGAGGATACACAGGATGGAGATGGTAGATTGTTTGCTCTCTCTGATTAATCTGCAACCCTACATAGCGTGAAAATAATCAACATGGTGTTAATTATAAGGAGAGTGATTACATGTATTTCCACTGGTATATATAATTAGTGAAGAATAAATGCTAGCTTTACGAATTTGGTAATGAAAAGTTAAATTTGGTAATGAAAGTTGAGGAGATTGGTAATGTGGCCGTTGCGATCTGGCAACTCTGTTACCCCGCCATCATCAACAGTCACAGCCTAACTCCGATCGAGAGCAAATGCTCATAGCAGTGCAAGCCACAGGTGCTTGTTTTTTGTAAATAAACAGTGAATAAACTGCAATACCTCACCACTAGAACACACAGGAATTTACAGTGTTGTGCAGTGTTAAGAAATTAGAATTTAGAGTGCAGAGGATTAACTGTGGACTGCAAACTGCCAGTTCAAACCAGTCCAGGACCCAGGGACTTGTAAGTACCCAGAATGTTTAATATTGTATAAACTCACCTCTAAAACCTCATTTTATGGTTCTTTTGCATTTATTTCAGTCTTTTATGTGCCTGATTGGTGTGATTTGGGTCTTAAATAGGTGCTATGCTTGTCCAGAGGGAGTTGTATAGGTGTTTCTCTGAGTTAGGGTCCATAAGTACAAGTCCATAAGCTGGGGCCCAATATCCGGACAGGACCATTATCCGGACCTGCTTATGGCTCTATTATGTCGGATATTGGAGGGATTACTTTAGAAACATAGTTAAAACTCACACTTCAATTATTCTTAATAAATAAACACATTTATTATAATGACTCACTGTGTCAGCAGACACCATTTTAATTAAACAAGGGAGTATTGTAACCATACCTTGTACCCCCATACTATGTAACTGTAACCATGCTGTGTAACCATACCTCGTAACCCCATATTATGTAACCATACATTGATAACATCTTAAACTTGCAAACTAGAACTAACAGTACATTAGTATATAAGTTAACAATATATGTATCTACCAGTGAGTGCCTACATGATGAATTATGAATGCATCAGCTCATTTCTTAAACTGCACAGCAAGCATGTCAGCTCCCACCACACTGCCCTCGCTGGGGCAGTTGTGGGGTTGGTATAGAATGGGTTGGACCTGTGTTTGTCATCGCCAAATAAATTTCTGTTGAAACTACATCAAGACTTCTGGATTACTCCTAACTGGGGATACGAGAGGGGGTGGAACACTAGGGTTGGACCAGGGTCCATCCCTACAGTGAGATGCAGGGAGATATTAGGAAATTTGACTCAGGTGGACACCTCAGCTGCTTCTCTCCACCCAGAGTACATAGTGCCATCACGTGTAGGCTGCTCATAAGTGCCTGAAATGGATGTGAAGGACAGTAGACCTGAAGTTATATCAATGAATTATAATGGCTCTGACTGACAAAAATTTTCCTAGATGGGTCGTAATGGATGTGAAATGCCTTAATGAACCTAAAATGGCCTGGCTGGTCCTGGACTGACCTAAATGGACCTGCACTGATCTGATTGGGCTGGATTAGATATACAGATATGAATGCACTTCAAGTGACCTGACTAGACCTAACTGGACATGAATGATTCTGAACTGACCAAAGCTGATTTGACTGGACTTATATGGCACTAATTGGTCTGAATTGTCCTGACTGAGTGTGGACATGTCTGTATTGTCCTAATAGAATTATAATACCTGAAGTGACTTGAATGGATCCGAACTGGCCTGACTGGTATGGAATAGGTATGAAGGTCCTGAATGGATCTGAAGTAGCCATAGTTGACCAATGGACTCATTCTTCTTACTTAGCCCATCCATGAAAAAAAGAAAATGAAAGGTCATTTCGATTGCTCTTCTGCCAGTTATGCTGGCTGACTGTTATGTTGACTAACACTTTTGCCATCATGACTCAGGTAAATGGTCAGTGAATGCACAAGTTATTACTAATTGCGTTATCTGGACACCTCAGAAGGGCAGATACTGTTTTAGGAGCAATGTGCTTCTGAAGAAACATTTGAAAGCAAAGTTTCTTTACTGTCTTTTGAGTTCTGGAGTCAGGTGTACCCTTTCCTTCAGCCTTTCTGATGTCTGAGATCAGGGATGGCTTTACATGGAGGCTAATGAGGCTGAAGTCTCAGGCTCCAAGATCTGTGGGGGGCCCCCAATAAATAAGTAAATAAATAAACAATATAGGGGTATGTCATAAACTTTATATAGTAGTTAATATATTTTTATTTATCTTAATTTAATGGATAATACAATTGCAAGAAGATACTGTATTTTGTGTTGTTGAAGTTTTAATAAATGGAGGTACTATATGATGGCAATGTTTTCTTTCATATTTTGTGACATGGCAACATATAACAATAGCTTATTAATGTATGTACTGTATGTGTGTATTCATATATGTATTTGAAAGGACCTCTAAGCAGAATTAGCCTCAGGCCTCAAGTATTCCTTGGGTCATATTCTTATTGGTTAAGGAGGCTCTGTAGCACCTCTTTCTTCGTAGCTTCTTTCTGCATGTGACACTTCAGTATTGTTTTGTGTCATACAGTATATGCAAACTACTGTATATACCGTAACGTTAAAAGACATAAACATCATACAAGGGAAAATTAATATGTCATAAGGAATATATTGCTAAGGAAAATGCCCTAGAAAGGTTTCCAACCTCTTGAGAATATGGTCCCTGATTCACACCTGTCTGAAATATGTTCCTAAGCCTCCATTCTGCCAGGGTGGTTGTTGCAAGTGAAAAAGATTTCATTTTCTGAGGGTACGTCTGATAAGTGGCTGCAAGTAGAAAAAGCAGATTAAGTTCCAATTTTTCATACTTTTATAAAGTAGTAAGATATTTATATCATTATCACACTAATCTTCACTGCTTACTTTCAAGGTCAACCCATCTATCAGCTACCAGAAGTACTGAGTGAAGTTCATGTGACTCTTGACGATGGAGATGAAGTAATGTTCATGAGTTCCAAGACTGCAAAAAGAAATGTAAATCTAAGGCTTCAGGAAGAAGATCAGGAGCTTAAACTAATATGGATTGACAAGACTGTTACACTTGAAACTCCTGAAAACAAAACATACAGTTTCACGGATCCTTTCCCACTGAAATTCACCATTTCACCTGAGGATTACAAGGTTAGCCATAAATCTTTCTTGTAGTTATTGAAAACTGATGTTACTGCAATAAACAGTAAAATCTCAAATTTAGATGGGGATATGTACCAAAAAACCGCATTGAAATTGAAAACATCGAAATTTAAACTGAACCTCTTATGGGAAAAAATTAGTTTGGGTCCGGGGCCTCCGAACCTAACTACCTAAAATCATGATTTTTTGCCCACACCCTCTGTAAACTTTGTGAATTATAATTGTGGTTAAGTAACTGTAGTTCTGCATTGTATTGCCATACTGTCAGCAAGTGTATACTTGGTGTATTTCTGCCCTTTCCTGTATTGCCATTTCTCCATTGCCTTCGAAGATTTAGAGGTGCCAGGCTGCTCTCGTACATTACCATTGCTACCCAAAGAACCACTCTTGCTTGCCATTTTGAAACAGGTAAGTTGTGACGAAAATACACAGAAAATACATACAACTAAATTGCATTGAAATGCATGTCCACATATGGCTATGCTCATACTTTTTCTTATAATTTTCCTTCACTTCTAGCATTTTGGTTTGCATAAAAAAATATTATCTTTGCTTGTTTTGGATGGAGTCTGGCCCTGAGAGCATCGAAATTTGCGAATTTGCATCAAAAAGTAAGGTAGGCAGACCACTCTATAATGCATTGAAATTTGATTCATCGAATTCTTAACTGTCGAAATTTGAGATTTTACTGTAGTAGAGTTATAATAAAAATAATACAAATGTCTATTCTACACTCCATGCTTGGAGGCATTGTGAGGGAGAAGCTTTCAACCATCTTATGACACTACTCAGGCATCTTAAATGGTGACAGGAGAAATCATCCTGGACTCAGAGAGCTGATGATAGGGTGCACTGCTTCTTGTCTACGGTTAAAAGCCTCATAGGGAACTGTGACCTTCCTCCAGGGTTGTCAATGTTGTTGTGTGCTCAAAGTGAGAGCCATATGCAATTCCCTTGGTTTCCGTGTGGCATATGCTGGGGACCTCACTTTGGTGATAGCCCTGGAATTACCTACTATTCCTCAGACTTTCTGTTTTTAGATGTGGTAGCACATCTCTGGAAGCAGCTCTGTCCATCTGTCATTAATGTTTTTTCTTGCACAAGGTGCATCACCCCTGGAGACTGAAGCAAAGCTCTATTTTATGGTTCTGATCATCTGGCATCTGTCTAGTACTTTTGTCCTTGTTAGCAGTGCTGAAAGCATAGCTGTTGTGATCAGTTCAGCTTGTTTATGTATCCATCATTCTGGGTATGTATCCATGTACAGTAAACTCTCAGTTATCTGTTGTTACAATATGTGCCCCAACACAATATCCAGTGCATTTTTGTTCAGCTCTATTAAAACAATATCCAGCAAAATTAGGCAATATCTGGCTCAGAAATGGGACGCAGTTGGCCTTCACCTCAGACGGGACACAATTGGCATGCAGGCAGGCCCCGCAACATGCCAGCCAATCACAGTGCGTTGTGGGAGTGGCTTACCCAGTGTGCCAAGCCTACTGTCGCACTCTCTGTCTCTCCTGTGGATGCCGTGCAGTGAGGACATACCAGTGTGCTGTGCTCTTGTGATCCACGTGATGTGGCTAAACCCTAGTACCGTGACTTAGTCTGTGGCCTTCCATGCCTCACTCATTGCTGGCATGCTGTGACTAACTTTGTGGCTCCTCAGTGCTCTGTGTCATAGTGCTCTGAGTACTGTATAGTGAGGACGTACCTGTACATATCTACCCTCCATCAATGCCAACACTAGGTGAGTACAGTATGATTATGATTGTGTTATGTACTGCATTACTCTTGGGTGATATTGTAGGAAAGTTTTTAGGATAGAGGGTCGAGATGGAGAGTAACACATTATCCAACTCAGCGTCGAATGGATAGCTGACTGGGGGTAGTATGCAGTATCTGGAGTGGGGGTTGGCCGAATTATGCCAGATCATTGAGAGTTTACTGTATGTATCTGTGTTAACAAAATATTTCATGAATGCCTGATGTGGTAAGGTGCTTGCAGTACAGTAAGACTTCAGTATAATGTATTAATTGGGGCAAAAGGCAGATAGTACATCTGATAGTTTATTATAGAAGGTGTTTGATGGAGACCCACTATGCCTGACCTAGGGTTGGTATATGTGAAAAATGGTCAGGTATGTACCCCATGTAGGACAAATTATGAGATGTCAATAAATCAGTATTTACTGTATGGTAAATAATAGATCAAAAGACAATACAGAACTAGTGTTATCCCTCATTTCAATAGATAATAATGAAAAGAAGAGGAATTATGGGGCCCGGGTTCAGAATTTAACAGATTTGTCCAGTAGGTCATTGGATGAACTCCCTATACCAGACCTTGGTTCGATATACAGTGATTCCCTGATTATCACGCACTTGGTTATAGCACTTTTCATAATCACTGGCAGATGAAAACCTGCACTCCTGTCGTTACTGTGCATTTTTTGGCTAAAATCTTTATTGTGCACCTGAGCTGGTTTCTGCTGACAACTCTCTCTATCTATCTATAGCCAGATGCCTTAATCCCATAAGGGGGGCCACAAACAAATCGCCTCCATGTCATCCTGTCCAATGCCATTTCACTGCCCTTTCCTAGCTCACACTTCCCTTTCTCATATACCTCTCCACTCCATCCCTCCATCTCATCCTCGGCCTCCCCCTCCCTCTCCTCCCCTCCACCTCAGTCGCATACAATCTCCTTCTGTCTCTTGCTCTTCATCCTCACCACATGGCCAAACAACCTCAATGTATTTTTCTTAATGCTTTCCATCACATCCACGTCTACACCACAACGCTCCTTCACTTCCTCATTTGTCAGTCTGTCTCTCTACGTAAGTCCACGTGCTCCTCTCAAATCTCTCATTTCCATTGCTCTCACTCTTGACTTGTGTCTTTCCAGCAGGCCTCAAGCTTCACATCCATATGTTAGGGTTGGTATCACAATACTATCATGCAGCAACTTTTTTACTTCCATGCTCAATACCCTGTTCCTTATCACAGCTTTCAAAGAACCAGCAACTTTTCCTCCATGTTGTACCTTTTCAAGCACTTCACCATCTAAACTTCCATCCTTACTCATCACACTATCTAAATACATAAATACACTCACATTTTCCATTTCCTTCTCATCCAGCCTCACTGTACATTCAGTGGCTTCATTTTTCTTGAAGACCATAACTTTACTCCTCCCTACATTTACCTTTAGATTCCGCTTCTTACACACTCTCCTAAATTCATTCACCACACTTTGCAGTTCCCCTTCATTTTCACCAAACAATACAATATCATCTGCAAACAACAGCACAGGGAGTTTCCAAACACTGCCTTTTTGCATTAGGGTCGCTCCAACATCTAACACTCTACCTTGTACCTCTTTTATAACCCCATCCATATACAGATTGAACAACCATGGGGACATGACACATCCTTGTTTCAATCCAACATTCAAATAAAAAAATTCACTCGGTTCACAATCCACACACACTGCAGCCTTAGCCCCCTCATATATACTCTTCACTGCATTCAACAACTTCCCATTTACTCCATATATTCTTAATACTTTCCACCTTCCTTGTCTATCCACCCTGTCATATGCTTTCTCCAAATCCATGAATGCCACATACAGTTTCTTTCCCTTCTCCAGAAACTTTTCCACCAAAGACCTAAAAATGAATAATCTGATCTACACAACTCTTCCTAAAACCTCCCTGTTCTTCTCCAACTAATTCCTCTATTATTTCCCTAACTTTGTCAGTAAGTATCCTACCATATACTTTTCCTGTTACACTGAGAAGACAAATGCTCTTATGATTACCACACATTTCTTTTTCCCCTTTTCCTTTGTCTCTATCTATCTACAGTATAGCCCGACGCCTTAATCCCGCAAAGGGTAGCCACAGACAAAATGCCTCCAAGTTGCTCTGTCACCCACCGTTTGACTACCCTCCCCCCAACTCACCCCCCCTCCCTGATATACCTCTTAACTCCATCCCTCCACCTCATCCTCGGTCTACCCCTCCCTCTCCCTCCCTCCATCTCACCATACACCCTCTTAGTCAGTCTTTCATTCTCCATTGTCTCCACATGTCCAAACCACCTCAGTGTATTTCTCATAATCTTCTCAACCACATCCACATCCACCCCACAATGTTCCTTCACTTCTTCATTCATCAACCTGTCCCTCCATGTCACTCCACGTGCTCCTGTCAGGTAACTCATTTCCACTGCTCTCATTCTTGACTTGTTCCCCTCTTGCAAGGTCCACACCTTTGCTTCCATACGTCAAGGTAGGGATAAAAATACTGTCATGCAGTGACTTTTTAACTTCCATACTCACCTTCCTATTTCTCATCACTGCTTTCAGTGAACCAACAACCTTCCTTCCCTGCTGTACCCTTTCACGCACTTCCTCCCCCAAAGTTCCATCCTTACTCATCACACTACCCAAGTACTTGAATGCACTCACATTCTCCATATCCTCACCATCCAACCTCACTGTACATTCTGTGACTTCATTCCTCTCAAAGACCATAACTTTACTCTTGTTTACATTAACTTTCAGATTCCTCTTCCTACACACTGTCCCAAACTCATTCACCAAACCTTGCAACTCCCATTCGTCTTCACTCAACAATACTGTATCATCAGCAAACAGCAACACCGGAATCTTCCAAATCTCACCCTCATTCATTAGAGCCACCCCCAGATCCACAGCCCTACCTTGCACCTCCTTTACAACCCCATCCATGTATATATTAAACAGCCATGGAGACATCACACAACCCTGTTTCAGTCCCACATTGAGATCAAAGAACTCACTCAGCTCACCATCCACTCGCACAGTAGCCCTAGCTCCTTCGTACATACTCTTCACAGCGCTCAACAATTTCTCCTCCACTCCATATATTCTTAATACCTTCCACATACCTTGCCCATCTATTCTGTCATAAGCTTTCTCCAAGTCCATGAAGGCAGCATACTTCTCCACTAAACATCTTAGAACAAATATCTGATCTACACACCCTTTTCCCTTCCCAAATCCCCCTTGTTCTTCTCCAACTACCTCCTTTGTCATATGCCTAACCCTATCAATGAGTATTCTACCGTATATTTTTCCAGTCACACTAAGAAGGCAAATACCTCTATGGTTACAACATACTTCTCTCTCCCCTTTTCCTTTGTATAAAGGAACAGTTATACCTGATTTCCAGTCCTCTGGAACCCTTCCCTCTTCCCAAGCCAATCTACACAACTTCCATATCCACTCCACAACAATCTCACCCCCATACCTCAGCATTTCACTGCACACTCCATCAATTCCTTGGGCCTTTCCCATCTTGATCTTCTTCATTGCTTCCACTGCTTCCACCCTACTGATCTCTTCCTCCTTCCTTTCATCTCTTCTTCTCCCAGCCATTCCCTAACCACTTATACTCACACTGCTGTCACTCTCTACATTCAACAAATCCTCAAAGTGCTCCTTCCATCTCCCCAATTTCTCTCACTTCTCCACCAACAATCTATTATTCCTATCTTCACTCCCCTACTATTTCCCCTTTCACACTGCCTTACTTTCTTTACCTCCTTCCAAAACAATTTCTTACTCTCCCTACATTTCACACTCAGATTCCTCCCAAACTCTTCATCCACTTTCTTCTTACTCTCCTTCACAAGTCTCTTCACCTCCCTTCTCCTGCTCACATGTACCTCTTTCTTCCCTCTCTCATCTTCTCCCCTACCTCTACTCGCTAACCATTCACTATATGCCTTCTTCTTTTGTTCCACAGCTCGTTTCACCTCATCATTCCACCATGCTGTCCCTTGCACACCCCTGCATCTCCTCCTCACTCCACAAACCACCTCACACGCTGCGCCTATCTCTTCCGTGAATATCTTACATACGTCTTCCGCCCCGTCCATCTGCTCTAGCTCATACCTTCCCAATCTTTCTTCCACTATGCTCTTATACTCTGCCATTTTCTCACTATCTTGCAAAATCTCCACTCTTCTCACAGGAGCTGTTTCCTCCTGTCTTCCTCTTCGTCTCTTCAACCAATTTCTTTGCAGCTTTACCTTGGCCATCATTAAATGATGGTCCGAGACTCCATTCCCCCACCCTCTCCACATTCTTGCATCCAACACTTGTCTTCTCATTCGCTTATCCGTGTCACACACACATAGTTTATCATTGCCTTTCGTTCAACAAGTTCACCATCCATCCTCCTCATTACTCTCCATGTATACCGGTGGATCATCTTATGCCGAAAGTAGGTGTTGGCTATTGCCAACCCCTTATCAGCACAGATGTCCACCAAAGCACTACCATTCCCATCTACTTCAGCTGGCACAGCCCACTGACCAACCACTCCATCCACTCGTACATTCCCAACTTTGCCATTCATGTCTCCAATCAAAAGCACTCTCTTGTTCCTCTCAAATTTGTCAATACATGCTTCTACTCTCACCCAAAACTCATCTTTCACTCTTGCCACTCGGTCCTCTGTCGGAGCATACGCACATACAATCGCCCACGCTTGTATACCTACTTTCATCCTCACCCATACAATCCTTGCACCCACTGTTCCCCACTCTCTTATATTCTCCTTCCACTTCTTGCTTATCATCAGGCATACTCTTTCTCTTGCCCTCTCATTCATGTTAACTCCCGCACATATACCTAAACCATATTCCCATTCTCTCACCCTTTCACCTTTCCTTTGTACAGAGGAATAATTCTACCTGATTTCCAATCCTCTGGGACCCTACCTTCCTCCCAGGCCAATCTGCACATCTTCCATATCCATTTTACTACTATCTCTCCCCCGTGCTTCAGCATCTCACCACACACTCCATCAATTCCTGGGGTTTTCCCCATTTTGACTTTCTTCATTACTTCAGCTACTTCCATCCTATTGATTTCTTCCTCTCTTCTGACCTCCCTCCTGCTCCCAGCCATTCTCCAGCCACTTATACTCGCATTATTTTAATTCTCTATGTTCAACAATTCCTTAAAGTGTTCTCTCTGTCTGCTTACATTTTCTCCCTTCTCCATTAGCAATCTACCATTTTTATCTTTCACTCTCTGACTTACGTCTGTATCACCTGTCTACCTCTCTTTACCTCTTTCCAGAACATTTTCCTACATTCCCTCCACTTTGCACTCAAATTCCTTCCAAAATCCCTCATCCACTCTTATCTTACTCTCCCTTACTAATCTTTTCACCTCTCTCTTCCTCTCTACATATAAACTCTCTCTTCCATCCCTCAACTTCCTCCACTCCCCTGTTTCTTATCCAATTACTATATGCTTTCTTCTTTTGTGCCACAGCCTGTCTCACCTCTTCATTCCACCATGCTGTTCCTTGCATCACCTTTCGTCTATTCTTCATCCCACACACCACTTCACATGCTGCACAGATTCTTCTGTGAATATCTTGTACACACCTTCCATGACCCCCATCTGCTCCAGATCATATTTACGCAATCGCTCCTCCACTTCTGTCTTATATTCTGTCATTTTTCCTTCCTCTTGCAACCTTCCTGCCCTCATTGTATGGACTACTTCCTCCTGTCCTTTACATAAATATGGATGCAGATGGTGTGCCAGGTTGTCTCTTTTGTGTCATGTAACTTAAACAGCTTGTCACCTGTTTTTGGTTCTACTCATGTCCATCGGCATATCTCAATTTCACTTTTAATAAGTACCAAATTATTCTTAGTGCTTATTGCTCCTTCTGTGAAAAATAATTAAATGGTTTTGTAAGTAAACTTGCATACATAGCTAGTCACCTGCTTATGGCTCTGCTTATTTCCATCTATGCATTTCACCCTCACTCTTAATAAAAAACAATATTCTTGGTGCCTGTAACTGAACAAGCATTCATTGCAGATAAGAGGTTTCAACAACAACAATACACATAGTAGCCCTCCTAATTTTGGCAGCATTGTGTGGTTGTTTGGCTATTTTTAGACATCAAAACACACATTGGAGTAAGCAATGGAATCCTAAACACTAAGAAATCAATGCTTAAACAATAAGTTATAAAAACACACACACACACACACACACACACACACACACACAGAACACATACTGCCCAGTGAACGGCAGACAGGCATCATAATCCGCCAGGTTGCAGCAGCAGGTATACAGGTATCCTGTGTGGTCTAGTGGTTAACACAGCCACCTAGCAAAGGTCAAAGAACTCCACCTTCTCCTCCACCTGTTGGAGCTGGCCAATGAGCAGGGATGTGTGGCGAGGCTATGGAGCCCTACCCATGTCAGGACTCTCTGAAGACAGCTGCAAACTCACGCCTAATGGTGACTCAACAGCTGTTGATGTGCTCGATTGTGTGTCCAAGAGTGAAGACTGGGGTCGAACGGGTGGTGGTGGTTGTGGCGGGGAGAAGGGGCTGGCATTTGTGGGAGTGGCAGGCATGAAGGAGTTGATCTTCATCTGACAGTAGGTTTGGCGATTTTGTCAGAGGATGACAGCGTCCCCGATTGCCTGCAGATCCATTGCCAGATTGAGTGGCACCAACTCCCCGTCTCAATGAGGATGCTCATCATACTCAAGCACCTGTTCAATGCCAGTCTGCAGCGCACCAAGAGACAGGAGTGATGGAGTGACGGAATGGCCAGAGTCAGGGTCCTCGTCCTCATCCTCGTCACTTTCCTCTGTCGGCCCCGCAGAGACAGCAGCGGCAATCTCCCCATCAGACTATGTGTGACAACCTGGATCGCCACTGTTGTTGTCAAGTCAATCCCCCACATCGTCGACGTCCACATCCTCGCCTGCATTTCATAGCTGAAGGTGGAAATCATCCACATCAAATTCTCCAAAGTTGTGCAGTGGCAATCTCCCCATCAGACTATGTGTGACAACCTGGATCGCCACTGTTGTTGTCAAGTCAATCCCCCACATCGTCAACGTCCACATCCTCGCCTGCATTTCATAGCTGAAGGTGGAAATCATCCACATCAAATTCTCCAAAGTTGTGCATGGGCTCGCATCCCTGAAGGAGATGAGACCAACTACTTTCCAAGGTTTTCATGAAGACTCCCTTCCGAGCATTGACCCAGTTGAAAATCGCAGACTTGATGTTGTAACGCCGCAGATTCTCCAGGGTCTGCTTCCCATGAGTGTCGACCCCTTTCTCATTCTCAAGCACCACCATCACCTCATCGAGGAACCTCCGACAGAACAGTCTCTTGGCTGCCATGATAACGCCCTGGTCCATTGGTTGAATGAGAGCAGTCATATTAGGTGGCAGAAACATGCACTTAATCTGGCCGTCATCAGCAACCAAATCCTTCTCTGCTGGATGTGCGAGGGCATTGTTGAGAATCTGGAGAGCCTTCACCTGGCCGCGAGAGATTCAAAGTTCCTCCATCTGATAATGGATAACCTCCCTGACAAAGTGTCTGTGGAACCGATCTCTGAAGATCTCTGTGGTAAACCATGCCTTCATAGAATGGTATCACACAACACACAGGCTATCCATCAACCCACAGAAACAGTGTGGCTGTTTTGCATGTCCAAAAATAACGGGTTTGCACTGGCACAGAACAGCACCGAGACACGTTGTTTGGACAACTTCCAACCAGGCACAGTCTTCTCTGTCTCTTCTGCCAGGGTATTGGTGGGCACAGAGCGGAAGAACAGGCCAGTTTCATCAGCATTGTATGCCAGACCCAAGAGCAACACCCTCCATGATCAGGCACTGCACTTTCAGGTGGAATGGCTCAACATCCTCCACTGCCACATCCAAGCTTCACCATGTGCCTTACGGCCAGTAAGTCTATGTCGAAGTTTGACCTGGGAGAGCCAACCTTCAGATACCTTGAAATTGTGCACGTTGTGCAGGTGTGCAAACTTCTTGGCTGCAGCCTTAATTCGGTCCCATGTACAAGCACACCGTCACCTCGTTTCGGGTGGAACCAAACAAAAGTCAGCTGGTTGATGCTGGCGTAGTGGGGCTGGGACATCGCCTTCCAGCCACCTTGCCTGGTTGTATCTCCGTAGTCCTGGCCGTACTGAGTAAGCTTGTCCCATGATTTCTTGATATCAGACAAAGTTGAGTTGGGCAAATCAAATTCACACAGAATGCGTGAAGTTGGCCAGCCCACGTCAACCTTGCCCAGTATCTTACGCTTCTTCTCCGGAGTCAACTCTCTCCTCTTGCGTTTCTCTGGTGGTGGTGGGACCATCATCACACATACAAGAACACCACAGAGGAGAGTTAAGGCCAGCAGAAGGTAAGGCACCACCGCAGACGCAACAATGGAAGCTGCCATTGTTAAACCTCAGCCAAGCACGTCCACACACAGAGAGGCAAAGGTGGGAACTGAGGTGCAGTAGCACTTGGGAGTGTATGTCGTTGCCATGTCTCTACCCATGCTTGGGTATGAGCACAAAAGCAAAATGTGGCACACTGACCTACAAGCACAAAGGTCCTTTTTGCTCACCCAGGCAAATGTCGCAACATAGCAGAAACACTCAGCCCCTGTACATCATAGTCCTAAGGAGTGGCCAAGTAATCCAGAGGGTGATGCGACTTTGACCATTCGGTAAGGGGGCGGATAACCTTGCGTGGCCGGGAGTTTCCAATTTATCCAGGCAGCTGGGGGGATTTCGACCAAACGGTAGGGATCCATACAGCCACTCTCGCTCACCTTGTTTGTTACACTCTGTCTTCCTTATGCTCTTCCAGAATGTTACCGGTGATCGGGGTGGTAGGGAGATTTGCACTTTTCAGCAGGGACCTGTACAACCATTCTTGCTCAGTTTGTGGTTTATGTTTGTTTTCCTTTTGTGCCATCGGTATGTTTACATTGATCGGAGTGGCGAGGTGATTTCGACCATACATTAGGGATCTGTACAGCCATTCTTGCTTAGCTTGTGGGTTACTGTCTATTACCAGCACGTGGACAGAGAGGCTGGTGAGCTAGCCAATGCACTTTGTTTTAATTTGTAGGCCAGCCTTGGTGGCAGAGTGATTTCATCATACAGTAGGGATCCGTGCAGCCATTCTCGCTCTCCTTGTAGGTTATGCCCAGTCGTCCTCTTGTGCTCCCAGTATGTTTCTGGTGATTAGGGTGGCCTAGTGATTTCGACCATATGTTAGGGATCCGTACAGCCATTCTTGCTCAGCTTATGGGATAGGGTCTATTACCCGCACATGGACAGAGAGGCTGGTGACCCACGGAACGAATTTTGTTTGCTTTGTCAGCCAGCTGCCCACTGAAGCCAGAACTTTTATGTCTAGTTATGGACAAATAAATCCGGATGCAGTTATAATATAGCCAAGGCCCAGTGAACGGATACAGAGCATGACTGGATACAGACCGTCTGGATAATCGAGGGATTGCTGTATTTTCTCTAACTAATTGTGTTAACATATTTTCCTTTATCAGCTCCGTCAGTCTATACCCCCAGGTTTCCTCATTATTCCTTGCATCAATTCCTTTCCAATACAATTAAAATCACCCTCTAGCAGCAATCTGTTTCTCCACTCAGTTATCTTCCTTAGCATATCTAGAGACTCACTCATTAACCCTTCATACTTATCCCTATTCCATGCTCTGGTCTGTGGTGGCAGGTACATCACTACTATATGTAGCTTTTCTCAATGGTCTTCGACTATTTTCACTCCCAGTATTTCCCCTTTCGTATTTTCTAAATCTACCCTTTTTGCATTTACGTTTTTATCATTCATAATCATCACTCCTCCTCCAAACTTTCCTTCCCTGTCTTTCCTTCATACATTATAATCTCTCCAACCAAGCACCTTTGCGTCGAATTTACTCTCTAATTTAGTTTCAGCTAGACATACCACTTCTGGCTCCCCTTCCCCAGCACAGTCACCAAGTTCTAGTTTCTTCATTATCAGTCCATCAGCATTTGTATACATTACCTTTATCATATGAGCCTGAGTCTTCTTAATCACTTCCTTATTTGCTCTAACTTTACTTAGGCCTACCAAATCATTTTATACTTTACTCTTTGGTCCTTCTTTATATATCACTTTTTGAGTTTCATGTCCTTCACTCCACCCAAAAAACACTTCTCATTGTCCTTCTAATCTTTCCTCATTTTTGTTTTTAGCCTCTTCCAGCAGTGTTTTCAATTTAGTTCTCTTATTGGTGTTTAGATCTTTTCTTATCATTACTTTTTTCAGATTTTCCTCATCACTAAGCCTTTGTGCTGCTCCCAACACTTCTATTGCCACATTTTTATTCTTTAATTTAACCCAGATGGACCTAATGTTAAGTCCTTCTGTTTTATCCTGGCCTACTCTTCTTACATCCTCTATATCTCATTCCCAATTTCTTCCGTCTTCATTTATCATTGTAAGTAATTCATTTATCTTGGTCATCTCTTTGTTCTTCCTAGCCTGCTTTGATTTCTCTTCTTTCTTCTCAACTTCGAGGATGATCACACATCTATTCCTTTCATCAGTGTTCCTCACAATTGCCCCCCCCCCCCCCCTTTTTTTTTTTTTTTTTTTTTTTTTTTTGAAGATGCCTCTTTGTATATCTGCCAATTTTTTATTTCCTTCATATTGTTATTTTATTATTTCTCTCAGTTCTGACACATCTTCACACCCTTGAACCAGCCATCCTGTTTGTTCTTGCACTTGCTCCAGATCTGTACATATCTTCTCGGTCTTACAATCATTTTCACTCAATTTCTTTTCCAGTTCTCTCCTTGGCAGTACTCAGCTCCTGGTCATCTTTTGTTTCACCTTTCTTTGTCTTTAAACTATCACTTGTCATGTTCTCGAATACAGTATTGCTTCCATCTTAGAAATTCTAATCAGTAATGCTTTTATTAACATGCATGTCAGTTTGATGGTCAGATCTCTCGAAATCACCACATCCGTCAACCATGTGCAGCTCCACTCCGTTTTCACTGCAACTCCCAAAGAGCATCCAAATGTTTCAATTATACCAGTGAATCTCTCCACCTTTAACTTCGGTCACAGACAGTTTAGAGACGGGATTTCATCCCATGTGTGTGTATTTACCTAGTTGTGATATACAGGAAATGAGCTATGCTCGTAGGGTCCCGTCTCTTTTTCTCGTTGTCAAATTTTGCTTTGAACTCAAAGTTTTTAGACTGGACGATCTCTTTGTCCAGGCAGTTCCACAGGTCTGTGCATCTTTATGGAAAGCTATATTTCTTGATATCCTTCAAACAACTTAGCTTTTCCAGTTTCATTCCATGTCCTCTTGTTACCCTCCCATCCCATACAAACAGATCATTTTTATCAATTCTATCTATTCCCATCATGGCCCTGAACACTGCAATCATGTTGTCCCTTTCTCTCCTTTCATTTAGTGTAGGCAGGTCCAGTTTTTCCAGCCTCTCTCCGTAAGACAGATCTGCCAGGCTGGGGACCATCTTGGTTGCTGTTCTTTGTATTCTCTCAATCTTATTTATGTCTTTCTTCTTGATTGGGGACCACACTACTGCCACATATTCTGACCTGGGATGGATCATGGCCACTATCAATTTTTTCATCATTTCCTCATCCTTGTAATGGAATGCCACTCGTATGTTAGTCAAGAGATTATACGTCTCTCTAACTATCTTGTTAATATGTTTTTCCGGTGACAAACTATCCTGAACCAACACTCCCAAATCTTTCTCTTCTCTCACTTTTTTGATTGGTTCATTACCTATCATATAATTCGGTGATGGCCTTTTGATAGTCTTAACCATTTCCAATATCTTACATTTTTTTGCATTAAATTTCATTTCCCACATCTGGCTCCAATCTTGGATCCTATTGAGGTCTTCCTGCAACATTTTACAGTCTTCCTCGACTTCTACTCTCCTCAAGATCTTTGCATCATCAGCAAACAGACTTAGGTAACTGTTCACTCCTTCTACCATATCATTTACATAAATCAGGAACATTACTGGCACTAATACCGAGCCCTGTGGGACTCCACTTGTTACATCCCTCCATCTGGACATCTTGTCCTTTATTACTGTCCTCATTTGTCTGTCTCTCAAGAAGTAACACATCCACTCCGGGACGTTTCCTTTCAGTCCTCCTATGTGTTCCAATTTCCACATTAGTCGCATGTGGGGTACCTTGTCAAAGGCTTTCTCCAGATCTAGATACACACAATCCACCCAGCTGTCCCTCTTCTGTAGCACGTTAATCACTCTTGAGTAAAAGCTCAACAAGTTGGAAACACATGACCTTCCACTTCTGAATCCAAACTGGCTTTCAGCCAATATGGCCGTCTCTTCCAGAAATTTTATCCATCTGTCTTTCAGGATTCTCTCACACAATTTTGCAGCTATGCTGGTCAGGAACACTGGTCTGTAATTCAGGGGTTCTTCCTTGTTTCCTCCCTTATAAATTGATACCACATTGGCCCTCTTCCATTCCCAAGGCACTTTTCCGTCTTGCAGAGAAAACACAATTAAATCGTGAATCTTATCAGCCAGTTGTTCTCTGCATTCTTTCAGTACCCAGGTAGAGATTCCATCTGGTCGTGGGGCTTTCCTTACATCTTGAGTTTCCAGTAATTTATACACTTCCTGCACTTCCACTTTTATGTCTTTTATCACTACATTTCTAGTCACACCCTCCCCCTCCACAAAGTCTCTTTCTTTAGTGAAAACCGACTGGAAACATTTGTTCATTTTTTCAGCTTGCATTACCGCGTCTTTATAGACCTCTCCTTCTACTTTCAGTCGGGTGATTCCTTCATTTTGTTTCAATTTGCCATTAACAAATCTATAAAACAGTTTGGGTTCTTCCTTACATTTGTCAATTATACCTTTTTCAAAGTTTCTCTCTTCCTCTCTGCGTATTCTTGTATATTCATTTCTAGTTCTTTTATATTCTTCCTTTGATTTATTATTACCTCTCTTTCTCCATTTGTTCCATGCCATGTCCCTTTGTTTTTTGCTATCATGCACCTTCTGTTAAACCAATCCTTTTTCCTGTTGTTTCTCCGACTTACTCTTGGAACTTGTTTCTCCACTCCCAAATTATAGAGATCTAGAAAGATATCCCACTTTCTCTGCGTCTCTTGTTTCTCCGAATTTTCTTCATCCACATTTTCAAAAAGTTTCCTCAATCCTGTAAAGTTTGCTTTCCCATAGTTGTATCTTCCCTGTCTATAAAACTCATCTCTTGTCACCACATTCCCTTTTATCATCTGGAACTCAATGACCACGTGATCACTTTTTCGTATAGGACACGGATATTTTAAATTTTCAACTTCATCAGGTTCTTTAGTTAGTAGTAAATCTTATCTTGCTGGCGTGTCGTCTCCTCTGAATTTAGTCTCCTCTTTGACCCATTGGGACATTACATTACTCATTTCAATATTTAATAGTATAGCGCCCCATGAATCTTCATTGCTTCCTGACTCCCATTCCTCCCAGTTCACCCCTTTACAGTTGAAATCTCCCCATCATAATTATGTTATTGCTTTTCTCAGTCACTTTCTTGAGATAGATAACCATATCTGACAACATCTCCTGATGTTCATCGTCCTTCCATGCCTTAGTCTTAAGGGGAATGTATACCACTGCGATGTCTCTCTTGCCATTCTCTCCAGTTTCTAGTTTCATATTTATCGCTTCAGCCTTACCCTTTCCCAGTTCCACATTTTCCACACTGATGTTCTTCACTGCTATCATCACTCCTCCTCCCATTTTTTTCTTTTCTATCTCTTCTCCAGAGTTTGTATTTGCCATCTCCCATATGGATGTCAGTATCCTCTCTGAACTTGGTCTCTATAAAGCACATAATATCAGGTTCATGCGCCCTCAATTAATCATTGATTTCTAGCCTTGCCGATATTAAACCATCAACATTAGTATATGCCATTTTCCAGCTTTTTTCGCTGATCTTTGTTCCCTCTTCTCTCCCTCTCGCCGTCTGTACCACTTCCTCAGTTTCTGATCCATAACTCTCCAATAGAACATTGTCTTCTCTTCCTCCATTCTCTGTTCATTTTTTTATTTTGCTTCCTGTAATAGCTCCTTCATCTTGGCTCTTTCTTCCTCATTTGCATCTCTTCTTATCCACATATTCTTGAGCTCTTCCTTTTCTGATAATTTCCATGTTCTGTTGATGATTTAATTTACCATTGCCTGATACTTAAACTTTACTTTAAGTGGCCTCGCCCCTCCCTCCTCGTACTTTCCTTGCCTAAACACTCTTCAATCTCTTCTTGAGCATCATTTAGTGTGTGCGTATGCATGTGAGAGAGAGAGAGAGAGAGAGATACCTTATAATAAGTGACCAGCCAAATGGTTTCCTATAACCCAGGAAGCCATTTACTATGCTGGATGTTAAGCATATAACCAAATTCCCTTACTGACCACCATACTGTCAACAGTGCCCTAGTGCATAGGGTGTTAATGGTAACTAGTGAGTGCTGAGAGGCTTGTCCTATGTAGCTAGCACCTTGCTGGTAGCAATGAGGGCTGTGATAGCTCTTGAGGAAGACGTTGGAAGTGGTGGTGAAGTGGAGGACTTCACCCTGGCAGGTGACATGGACGCTGACCAGCTGGTTGGAAAACAATCCTTGTCAGACTTCGTTGATGAGAAGTACGAGGTGGAAGTGACATGCTTGGGGGAGCTTCTGAGGGCATTGACACTGGTGGCATCTGCAGGTGAAGGATCCTACCCAGATGCAACCAGGACTGATGTTTACATCATACAATCCACAGGCAGCACCTTCATTTTAATAACTTTCAGTGCCTCATGGATGCCATCAGTGCCTCGCCTTTTGAAAAATATTGTATTAAGGAAGAAACTTGGCCCTTGGGTGACTGTTCCTCAGTTTGCATGAAGATCTCAGTCAAGTACCTCCTCAACTTATCAAACCAGATGGAGACCATGATACTTTTTAGCAAATGGAAAGTGATTAGCTGCCTTTCCCACTCCAGGAACGACCCATCCATCAGGTTTGGGAAAATTGGGCCTGTGTTGCGAGACCAGAATGTCGCAGCTTTGGTGTCCAAGCTTCAGTCCATAGACCACAGTTCCTTGGTACTGCTACTGCTAGAAGTGTCCCAGGTCCTGGTGTGATTCCCAGTCCCAGAGGCACAGCATTTTCATTTTGGGTGTGGCTGATATTTGGAGGACCTCTACCATTCTGAGTAGTGTGTCATTTCCGGTAAGCGAATATGTGCCTTCAGCTCTCCATTGTTACAACTGTCACCAGTTTGGTTACACTAGGTTTTCATGGAGCAATATAACCAGGTGTTTTGTGTGCAGCTGCTACCATCCTTTTAGATCAGGTAAGGCAGAGGGGCAGACATATTCAGGGAGCCCCAGGTGTTGCATTTGAGATGGGGACCTCAGTGTGGTATCTCGGCAATGTTCGGTACATTTAATTGTATGTGGTGGCTCATCATACGTATGACACCCTAAATGGAGATGGTGTGTCCTTGACAGACATCAACAAGAGACTGTGCACTGCACTCAATGCCTTGGCACTCTACAGTGTCCAACACATAAGTGCCTTTCATCCTTCCCCAGGATGCCTGTGTAAGGGATGGGACGAGCTACGGTTGTGCCACCAAGAACAGAATGATATACTGGCTGATCAGGATCAGGACAGCCCTGGGCTGGTTGAAGATGGATCAGGACAGCCCCATGCAGGTTGAATTCATGATGAGGGTCGCCACTAATCCAGCTTCTCAGGCTGAGGTTCAGATTCACACCAGTGATCCTGTTAGAAGGTCACCTCTCCCCAAGTGTCCATCTCACCAACAATGTCACACCTGTTTATCAGTCTTTGAAGAGCCACAGGGGGATCCAGATCTGCATGTCCCATCCACAGCCAGTGATGTCAAGCCTCCAACCCTTTCTGCCAGACCTCCTCAGACCTCTTCCAACCAGATCAATGGTTCTCACCCTGCACCACTACCAAGATGCTGCCCAACCAAGTGTTAGTGAGAGCAGGTACTGGTGGCATCTTCACTGCCTTGCTAACTAAAACCCTGGATTTGTATCAGAAAGGTTGGTCCAACATGGATATATGTACACACCTTTAGTCCAAGCTACTCACTCTTCTTCTGCCATCATGTCAGGCATAACAGGCTTGACTTTCATGCTGTGGAATGTGGGGTCATTGGTGCCTAAGATCCAGGATTTTAAAATATTGATGGCTGATAGGGACCCCAGTGTGGTGGAGTCTGTGAGACATGGATGCAGCCCCACCCACAATTCCACATGGGAGGCTATTTGGTCTTGCAGTCTGACTGCCCTCAGGAGAGTGATGAAAGCCTGTTCATAACTGTGCAGAAGGAGTCTCAAAGTATGCAGTTGCGATTCACCCCTTTTCCTGGTAGTCTGTTGGAGGTGTTAGCCATCAGGGTGGCCCTGCACTTTGTTTGGGCATTGGTTATCCTTTGCTATAACCCATGCAGGAACATCACTTAGGAGGAGTTTCAACATTACTTCCATCAGCTGCCTGTTCCATCGTTTATCATGGGTGGCTTCACTACTTCTCACAGCTGCTGGGACCCCATTCAGGACACCGCCAATGCGGCTCTTTTGGAATCCCCACACATTAGACTTCCCTCTCCCCTCCAAGTCTCAGCGTACGTTTTGACCCCCGTACTGGGAGGGCTTCTCTTTTGGATTTCTGCCTTGTGGATGCCACCTTTCAGCGTCCAAAGGTGGGTGGGCCCAAAATGATCAATGATCATCTGCCACTGATCTGCAACTTTCCTAGGTTGTCACCAAATCTGTCCAGTGTAAGTTGGCCCTGCTGGAGGTTGCATGGTGACAATGGTTGCTTATATGACTGAGCTGTTTGGATTCTTCCCAGATAACTGGGTCTCTCCATGGTTAACCACCCAGGGACTTTCTTGCCTGTTAGTGGAGGCAGGGTATCAGGCCTGGGGGAACGGTGTCACTGCATGGATGCTGAATTCACCTGGACCATCTTGTCGGAAAAAAGGAAGGCCTGGAACTCCTGGCAAGCCTCTATTTCTTCAGTTCCTTCACCCAGATTTGGCGGTTCCTGAAGGTGATGGCTGGTCACACAACTGCATACTCCTTCCACCTCTGTCATGATAGTATGAACTTACTGAATGACTTGTCCAAGACAGAATTCTTAACATCATTTTTTCTGACTCATTTTAGCCTCCCACCTGCCTTACAATTGTCCTCCACATATGAGGAGATACAGCCGATTGTCTCAATACCACTTGCCTCTGACCTGGATTGTCCACTCTATGCCTTTGAGCTGACCAGGTTGCTGGCCACCCTGCTATGGGTCAGGCTGTGGGCCCTAACATGATACCAATGAAATCCTGTTACACCTTCCTTCTCAGTTGCAAGACAGTCTTCTGAAAATCTTCAACCACACTTGTCAGGGAGTGTTCTCAAGTGGCCGGGAAGAATCCATGCTGTTGCCATTCCCCAAACCAAGATGAGACCCTACTACCCCATCATCCCACAGACCCATAGTTCTGCAGTCATGTGTGGGGAAGCTGCTAGAGAAGATGGTGGTGTGTCATCTCCTGTGGTGGCTGGAATCTCAGTAGCTGCTGCTGGAGGAACAATGTGGATTTCACGCTCCCTGGGGCACCATGGATATCCTATGCCAAGTGGAGCACCTAATGCATGATACATATAGCTTAGGGTTGTTAATGCTGATCATCTTCTTAGACCTGAAGAGGGCATTTGACTCGGCCCCTCATCTGGATATACGTCTCAAACTCTCCCATCTTAGGGTCGCTGGCTCCCCTCTAGCTTGGTTCCATGACTTCCTGTCAAACCTCAGCTTCAGGATGTCAGTTGGTGGACCCCATCTAGTCCTTGTCTGTTTGGTCAAGGGGCACCTCAAGGATCACCACTCAGCCCCCTCCTCTGCAGTGTCATAATGCCTGATCTGCCTTGCTTTTCTGATTGCACTTACCTGGTTTATGCTATTGACATCACCTTTGTCAGCCAGGTAGCCACCCTTTTTGAGGTCCAGACACATTTTCAGTTAGCAGAAGCAGCTGCATACATGTGGTCGTTGGGTCTGCTTGACCACGCATAATGGAGTTGAACATTAACAACAACAACAATGACAACAACTCACTTTCTCATCTCATCTTCTGTGCCCTGAATATCTCATCTCTCCACCCTATCACCCCCTTTCACACACATATCCCAACCATCCCCTTTCTTAAGTTCACAAACAGATGCTATGAAACTTGTTCTTTCTTTGTAGTCATAGTTTGGTATTCATACCATGGGATGAGAAAGGTTTGCAGTGCTGGGTTGTTCTCATGGAACTACAGATGTGTACCTTAAAAATCTTTAGGGAGAGCTTTAGAATCGTCATACAAGCTCAGTTGAGCTATAACTCATCTTTGCTTGACTCTTGGCTATTCTGGGGACAAATACCATACTCATTGCACTTTTATGGCAAAAAAGTGCAGGAGGTTGTACCTTCCTCTATTCAGGTGCCGAGTAACATATAAGGTGTGCAAAATTACATTTATAGTGTTTTTTTTTCATTTAATTTTTGAAGGCTCCAGCATGCTTGCATTCATTGGCCTTGGTCACCTGATGGCAGCTCTCCCTGCTGCATGATCTCGGGCAGCTTCCGTATTCAGTCCCCATATCCTTGAGGTCACACTCAATGACCTCATCCCAGGTCACTTTCAGTCTGCCTCTCGCAACCTTACCACTAACATTAACACTTCTCACTTTTTGCACTCAGTTATAATCCCCCATCCTCTCCACATGCCCAACGCACCTCAGTCTACAGTACCTCTCCTCGTCTGGGGCTGTTTGGCCAGACTGCCAAGGGAACAACTACTACCTCTCGTCATCACAACACCAATACACTCCTGTCCCATCCTACCTCTCAACTCTTCCATTGTGAACCTAGCCCCCCCCCACCTAATCATTTCCATTTCTGTATGTCTGAGCCTGTCAACATCCTCTTCCTTTTAGTGCCCAGGTCTCCCTACCATACAGCATTACACTCCTAACACATGCCACATACAAAGATCTCATACACGGAGGGGAGCCCTCTCAGTGTCAGGAGAGGCAACAGCTCCATGAACTTCTTCCAAACACTCCTCATTCTAGCCACAGAGCTAGTTCCAGCCCCACCTCCAACACATAACATGTCTCACAAATAACAAAACTCTTCTACACTCTCAGGAGAATCACCAGCAAGTTCAATCCGTTCATCCCTGGCAATCTCCTCATGCTCTCCCTGACACACCGCACACATGAAATCAGCATTATCTTGCAATCTGCCTCTAGTACCACTACATCTCTTATTCATCCACCTATCACAAACAGTACACAGTCGGAATTACTTCCCACGCTCTTGTGGCAAATCGCACGTGGCCACTCTCCTTCATCTTTGACAGTACTGCCACCAGCCCTAGACATTATCATGTTTCTTTTATCTGCATTTACTGTTAAGTCCACATGCCCCATACCGTCCCTCCACTTCCTAAATCTTTCCTCCACCTCCCTTTCATTCTCTGCAGTCAACACCAATTCATCAGCATACATCTCCCACGGGAGTCCTTCTCTGAAGTCATGTGAGAGGGCTTCAAGTACCATGATAAACAACAAGGGGCTACCAATTTGCCTTCCTCACACCATCCCATCATACTCCTCTGCACCCCCTGCAAAGTCAATGAATGACTAGTATTACAATTAGGTACACCTCACATTTCGCTAGCCCCATCACAACATTGTTTTAGGCTGCTACATTGCACAAAACACTCGTCTTACTGACCATATACAAAGAGTTTTTGATGGCATCAATTCAGCTAGACCACCACACAGAACACTCGTAGTCTCACTAGACATTAACAAAGCTTTTGGTGCCATCCCTCGCCACAACCTCACAAACAAAATATTCAACACATGCACAATAACACAAAAGATGGCAGGCAAACTACATACCAGGAAGATGTGCACATGTAACATTTGCCGGTCAGTCATCGAACATCAGAAACTTCACAAACGGCGTCCCTCAAGAATCTGTTTTGTCCCTAACACTCTGTAACCTATACATGCATGACATACCCACATGCAACACACCAGAGATACACATAGCTTCCTGTGCAGATGACATAACACTTACATGTACACACCAAAATGCAAGCACAGCCACACGCATCCTCCAACCTTAGCTCAACACAATACATGAATGGTTCACCACAAACAGACTCACAGTAGCCCCAGCCAAATCTACAGTGACCCTTCTCACAGACTGGACAGCAGAACATAGTCACACTCCACACCTCACCATAAACAACACCCCCCCTACCACTCACACACACACACTATCTATCTATCTATTGCCAGACGCCTCAATCCCGTTTGGGGTGGCCACAAACAAATCGCCTCCAAGTCGCCATGTCCCCCGCCATTTCACTGCCCTGCTCCCAACTCACACCCCCCTCTCTCATATACCTCTCCACCCCATCCCTCCATCTCATCCTCGGCCTCCCCCTCCCTCTTCCCCCCTCCACCTCACTCACATACACTCTCTTCGTCAGCCTTTCACCCTCCATCCTCTCCACATGGCCAAACCACCTCAGTGTGTTCCTCATAACGCTTCCTATCACATCCACATCCACACCACAACGCTCCTTTATATCCTCATTCGTCAGCCTGTCTCTCCATGTGACTCCACAGGCTCCTCTTAAATAACTCATTTCCACTGCTCTCACTCTTGACTTGTGTCCTTCCAACAATGTCCAAGCTTCACTTCCGTACGTTAGAGTTGGTATCACAATACTGTCATGTAGTAACTTTTTCACTTCCATGCTCACTTCCCTGTTTCTTATCACTGCTTTCAAGGAACCAGCAACCTTTCTTCCCTGCTGTACCCTTTCAAGCACTTCACCCTCCAAACCTCCATCCTTACTCATCACACTACCCAAATACTTAAACGTACTCACATTTTCCAATTCCTCACCATCCAACCTCACTGTACATTCACTAACTTCACCTCTCTCAAAGACCATTACTTTACTCTTCCCTACATTCACCTTTAGGTTCCGTTTCTTACACACTCTCTCAAACTCATCCACCAAACCTTGCAGCTCCCCTTCGTCTTCACTCAACAACGCAGTATCATCTGCAAACAACAGTACAGGGAGTTTCCAAACACTATCCTCTCTCACCAGGGCCACTCCAACATCCACTACCCTACCTTGTACCTCTTTTATTACCCCATCCATGTACAGAATGAACAACCATGGAGACATGACACATCCCTGTTTCAAACCAACTCTCAAAGAGAAAAATTCACTTAGTTCACCATCCACACGCACTGCAGCCTTCGCACCATCGTACATACTCTTCACAGCATTCAACAACTTCCCATCTACTCCATATATTCTTAACACTTTCCACAATCCTTGTCTATCCACCCTGTCATATGCTTTCTCCAAATCCATGAAAGCCGCATACAACTTCTTTCCCTTCTCTAGAAACTTTTCCACTAAAGATCTAAGTATGAATATCTGGTCTACACAACCTCTTCCCTTCCTAAAGCCTCCCTGTTCTTCTCCAACTAATTTCTCTGTTCTTTCTCTAACTCTGTCTATAAGTATCCTACCATACACTTTTCCTATTATACTAAGAAGACAAATGCCCCTATGATTACCACACACTTCTTTTTCCCCCTTTCCTTTGTACAAGGGAATAATTATACCTGACACACACACAATTAGGTAAATACAATTAGGTAAATACACACACAAAATCCTTGGTGTAACATCAGTGTCATTTAAACAACGCATCACAAACATTAAAAATAAATTAACACCAAGACTCAGTGCCCTAAGTTCACTTGCCCTTACAACATTCACAAACAACAAAGAAACCATTGCCACAGTATACGAACAGTATATACGTTCAGTGATGAATTATGCAAGCCCTGCTTGGGCTTCTAACCTCACTAAAACACACTACAACACCCTTCAGATCATACAGAACAAGGCCCTAAAATAATCACAGGCTGCTTAGCTACTACACCTGCAGACCACCTACACCAAGAAACCAAAGTCCTCAAATTCAAGGATCATCTAGACATGAGAGTCACACAGATTCTTGCTGCAGCCTCCACAAACCCACACCATCCACTACACTAAATGGCAGCACATCCACACATGCCAAGGAACATCAAAACAACACCCAGCACATGATATCATACATAAATACTGTCATCTGTCTCCCCTCGCCCACCTCAAACCAGATTCCAGAAGCATATCCACGCTCAAATCACTCGTTGTTCCATTCAGTCAGTCAAAGACAGCACACAGCTGCATGCACGGCCTTCTGATATCAACCCTTCTGAATCCTACCTCCCTCGTGAGGACAGGGTCCACCTGGCCAGACTGAGATGTGGGCATCATCCAGCCCTCTTGAGTTATCAAAAAAGGCTGGATGACTCAGATGCTGATGCCTGTCCAGGATGGAACACAGCACCCCATACTATTAAGCGCATTATGGAAGACTGCATTGCACACAGCTGCATGCACCAACAATACAACATACACTCCTTGAGAGCTCTGTGGGAAAGCCCGGTCTCGGCCGTGGCCTTTCTTAAGGACATGGGGCTGTTTGGCCAGACTGCCTAGGGAACAACTAATACTGCTACTTCTACAACAAGGGGCTCAGAGTGGACTTATTAATATATTTTAATATCAAGTCATTTACTTTATGCATCTCAGTAAAATGTATCATTATGGTACTTGCAGGTCACATGGGGGAATCAGGATAAACTTCTGGTAAAATGGAAAAATGGTTTCAGAGAAAATCTGAATCTTTATGTGAAGATGGAGGCAAATGGTGAACCTGTGTTTATCTCCGTCCCAGAACAGACAGGGCTGCCTGGAATTTCCCCTCCCACTGTCATCACCAACACAGACTCAAGTTATGCCCAACTGGACTCTCAGGGTATGGTAAAAAAGTTTATGTTGATACAAAGGAAATTGAAAATCTTTTATTTATTTATTTTTTTTATAAGTTATGGAGTACTGTACTGTTATGGTTGTGTAGGACTGTACTTTAAATTGAATGATCACCTGGAAATTACATTTGCTCCCCTTCTTACATACTTTTGCATTATGAACTTCCAGAGATACAGGCTGCTTTTGAGAAGTATTGAGTAATTTTGTCAGTGACCTGCAAAATACTTAACAAGTATAGGTACACCACCAATAATTCCAGCATCCTAGGTTCCAGAGCCTTTCTGGATTAACCATTTTGCTGGACTAATGAAGGTCGCATATGTCACATATTATAATTCAACAGGGACCAATGAAGGTCACGTATAACAATCCAACAATACTCCTCTGACCCATTATCCATCAGTTTAATCACACTCATATTCTAATTTAAGCTCTATATGGAACAACTGAGCTTGGTTCATTATCATGCTACCTGACAAGGCCATTCTATCGCTCTGACGAAGTCAAAGCCATTCTATCATCGCTCAATCATGCTCAGTATTCTTAGTTTTTTTAATGTTCATTTGCTTCTTCAAATCACTGTCTGCATACATTTTCAGTATTTTTCCCCATTGCTTTTTTGTACAGTACCTTATACAGTTGATGAACCAATACTGTATGAGTCACACAACTTCCAAATGAGAACAACACAGTTCAGTTTTTTCAACAGTTCTACCGTATCCTGCTTAGTCAAACCTCCTTGATCTCCGGTTTCATTCTTGTGGTTTTTCTTGCTGCAGTTTTATGAGAAAATGCACTACCTTTAGTACAGTATTGCACGTAAGATTGTGTTGATCGCTGTTAAGTTAAAAGAAAAAATGAGGAAAATCAAAGGGAACTGCAGAAATGCAGTGCTACTCCTTGCAATGAAAGTGCAAAAAAAAAAAAAAAATCATCAACAGCTGTAAACGACTTTTATTGGTGCATTTAGCACCACAAAAAATGACTATAGTGCTTTATTGTTTTTGATTTTAGCATAATCAAAATGTCTTACTGCATTAAATCACCCTAAATAGCTGTTGATACAACTTACACCATTCTGACCAGACAGATGAGTGAAGATACAGCACAGTAAACTCTCAAATATCCATCGTCACACTACCCGGTCCAATGCAATATCCAGTGCTGCTGGCATGGCTGTATTAAAGCAATATCCGGTGCCATAATGGGATGTAACCAGCGTTTTAATGCAATGTCCAGTGTCGAGGTGTATCATCCTACTCATAAACAGTAGCCAATCGGCACTGTATTACTGTACAGTATTTTATAATACCTTTCAGTGGTGGGCAGTGCAAACAAAAAAGGACCTTGCACAAGCACAATGCATAATCCACAATTCACTACCTTGTGCAAGCACAAGTGTGCAATCTGACTAATGTTTAGCTTGCGCAGTGTCGCAAAGTGCAAGTGCAAACCATTTTCATATATTTGAGGGAATTACTGTAAAATATTGAGATATTTAACCCCTACACCGCGGGGTTGTTTTTGCGCTCCTTGCACGTCCCGCAAGGATATTCGCGCTCTGACTGACTTTTTAAAAATATTTGCCAAAAATCAGTTATTAGTCCTAGAATATTAAAATTATATATGCATATGGCACATACCTTCAGCTTTCCCCTGGGATGTTTGTTGAGCCTTCATCGTCTACCGTAGGACCTGTGGAGACTTCTGAAGTTGGGTACGAAGTCTCCACTTTACACTTCCCGATACCCCGTAATATGGTTACCACTGCCTGATATTATAACTACAAACACTATTCTATGAATTTCAAGTAGTTTGGAATCCATATTCCCCCCAAAAAAAACTGTGAAAGCAATGTAAATTATGAGCGCATACGAGCTTTCCTCCCGTGTTGGTTCCCCAATGGTATTCTGAGGCGGAGCTGTCATTTATTATTTATAAACACACTCACTCTTTATATTCCTAGTACTTTATTACACTTATTTATATATACAATATTTATCTATAAGTTTCTTTCAGTATTAATAGTTTATTTTCACTCCAGGCATTCACTTTCTCGTCCTGTATACTAGCGTTGAGAGCGAATCTGTCACTTTCACTTTCATAACTCCCAGTATTCATACATGCTAGAGTGAAACTTTCACTTTCATTACTCCTAGTATATATACTCTTGTTCTTATATTACTACTCATTTACATTTCTATTTACTTTCTCTCTTTTCATTTACATTATTTACATTTCTGTTTTATTTACACTATGTTATGCACTGTCACTTGCAGTAACTTATAAAACTATTTTCCACTGTTCACTTATATTTACATTCATTGCTTTCACTTCCTGTTTACACATTATTTACATATTATTTACATTTCCACTTGCACTGTTTTACTCACCAGAAAGATCATAGTCACTGTCTATCATTTTCATTGACATATTAGCCAGTTGACGTTCCACAGCAGTCACTTAGCCCTTTACCCATTTCCACATGAGGTTTAGTAGGGGTAGAGGTCACAGGGCCCTTTGCATGGGGCTAAAAAGCGGCGGAATTGGACAGACGCGAATCCGATGTGGTTTCATCTTGAAAGACGACGGTAAACTGAATGCTGTTGTCTAGGGGCAGTGAAGGACTGCCAGTGTCAGCGTGGTGACAGCTGCTAATATATACGCTATGAAATGATTGGCAGGAAATCTAGACAATACATAATAAATTAGGTAGCTCCAGATGAATGTAAATATCACTTAAGCTTCTCCCTTCCTTTCTTATATATAATTTTATTATGAGAACAGGTCATACGGCATATTTCAAGGGGAAATAAACGGGGAAAATTAGCGAACGAGTGCACGTGAGGTGTTGCCAGGTGATAATTAGCCCATTCCAGATGTATGGCAGTATCAATTACCTTTTCTCTTTCTTTTATATATTGTTTTGTATAAGAATAGGGCAAAGGGCACATTTCAATGGATAAAATGAGTGGAAAAATCCGTCCAGTATTTGTGTAGCGCAGTGCAGCTGGTCAGGCGGGAGGAGAGGGTAATGGAGGGGAGGTAAGGAGAGAGAGAGTCAAGAACAGGAGAAAAATGGCTAAATTGTCAACAGTGGATGGGAGTACAGGTGACATTAGCAGAACTGAGTATGGCTGGACACTGGTAGTACTGATAGATGATACAAGTCACCACTTGAAAGCCGGGACGAATTCAAAATAACACAGAATCACAAAAGTGACGCCCCGCGGTATGATCCCTTGCTCCCGAGTGTCACAAAAATGACGCCCCGCAGTTAAGGGGTTAAATAAATTAGCATACTTACTTCCTTACTTTTATTTATTATTATTATTTTCTTTTATTTGTAATTTGCACAAGTGCGCAATCTAACATTTAGCTTGTGCAATGTCGCAAAGCACTAGCCCAAACCATTTCCATATATTTGTGGGATTTACTGTACAACATTGAGATATTTAAGTAAATTACTAATTTATTCAAACAGAGGAGTGAACAGAGCAGAGGGACAGGGAAACACTGGCTGTGATGTTGCCAGTTTTACTTTTATCTGCATTTTCTCAGGACATTTAATAATTTAATATAGATGTACAATAGCATATGCAATTCCTTACAAAAAACATTAAAACATATTATTTAAGCAACGTTGGGTCTGGTTAGTACTTGGATGGGTGACCACCAGGGAACACCAAATGCTGTTGGCATCCCTACGTGTCAAGTGGGGTTGGTGGAGGATTAGTGCCCCTTCCTGTAAAACAATTAACTCTAAGCCCTTGACTACCCCGTTTGGGATACATGGCGTCTGGCAATGGATGGATGGATGGATTTAAATCAAATATTATTAGGCTGTGGATATTTGATTTAAATAATATATTTTAATGATTTTTGTAAGGAATTGCGTATGCTACTGTTAAATACTAATGTATTTTTAATTTATTATTATTTCTTAACCCTTTAACCGCGGGCAATGTTTTGGCCTGACTGTCCTCTCCCGCGGGGGTTTCAGCCAAATGTGAACAAACCTTTAAACCTTAATAACTCTGCACAGAATAAAGCTAGAGAAAAAAAATAAGGTACCGTTAGAAAGTACTAACCTTCAGCTTTCCATTGATGTAGGTTTCATGACTTTGTTGACTTTCACAGGACGGGCAGTGCCGTTAGAAGTGAGGGGTGTAAAATCACTATTTTACGCCCCACACACCAGTACCAAATGCCAACCACTCTCTGATAATAGTACTGTAAACATATATGAACACTGCACATACGATAAACACCCACTCTGTGTTCACTGAGGTAGGTAAAAGGCACTGTAATTGCCCGCACTTCACTGCGGCATCACCCGCTCACTGACGTTTGGTTAGCGGCGATGTTTTCATTATTTCTAACTTCTAATACTATTTTACATATAATCTGGGCAATATACATTATATTTACACTGCACTTATTACTATATTGCGTCACTGTCACATCACAGAATTACACAAGTGCCGCAGAATTACACAAGTGCCGCAGATTCTCTTATTACAATATCACTTATTATACTGGCCAATATTTACATTTTTTTCTAGGCAAAATATCCCTTATTACTACATTATCCATTATACAATTATTGGTAAAGCATGTCACTGTCGCATCACTGTATATCACTGTCACTTTCAGTATTTACTCAGAGAGTGGTACTCGGCAAAGCACGGAGTCACACAGAGAGCAACTTGGCATTCCTGGCACTGGTGTGTGCTCATTTTTCTCATCCGAGGCCTCCGTGTGGTGTTATGACATACTCTGCAGCAGCCCTGTGACAACCTGCCGCCTGCGGTAAGAGGCAATTTCACAAGCTGGTGCCGGCTCATGTAATTGCGGCTCTCAAGACGGTCAGGTTGTGTGTCAGAGTGTCGCCTCGGGATCAATGCCGTCACCTGACCAAATCGTGCAAGCAGCTGCTGCACGACAGTCTTGGAGAACTGTCTCAGGGATGGTTGCCTTATGCCCCCGACTTGTGTCTTGTAGAGGATGAAGGCGTTGAGCATGCACATATCGAGCATGTGCAGGCAAGCCTTCCTATACCATCGGGTGTTTCTCCTGAGACAGTCTATTTCGCCAGTCATCATATCAGACTTATCAACAAGTCTCATGTTCACATTGTAATCAATGATGGCATCGGGCTTCATGATTGGCTCTCCCGTCCTGTAGCTGACCTTCCCAGTTCTCTGCAATTCCCCCTTGTGGATGGTGCTGATCATATTCACGACCTTCTTGTCATGCCACCTGATCCCCTGAAGCTTGTCTGACTTCTTCAGGTGCACATCTCCCTTGGATGAGGATGATGCTCCTGGGAAACTTGGCCACTCTTTCCTATAGCTCCGTACAGTGCCAACAGTGCCAATGCCGTGTTCAGCCAGGTATTTGGAGAGTTTCGGTGCAGTGTAATACAGTAATTGTCTGTGTACAGCACATGATTCCCACCAAAATACCTCTCCATCAGCACTTTTACAACGGAGCCAGAGAAGCCAAGGGGGTCTTTCCTGTTCACGTCCATTGTGCTTGCAGAGTAGATCACGAAATCAAGGATATACCCCGTCTCACAGTCACACAGCACAAAGAACTTTATCCCAAAGCGGTGGCGTTTGCTGGGGATGTACTGCATGAATTTGAGATGTCCTCTGAACAATACCAGGGATTCATCTATGACGACTTTCTGCATAGGATGGAAAAATCGCGTAAATCGATCCCTAATCCTGTTGAGAAAATCCCTCACTTTCCACAAAGGGTCAATTTGGGACGGGTTTCCATTGTCAGCGAAGTGCAGGTATCCTAGCAGCTGTCGGAACCGATCCCGTGACATATACTTCCCGAATGTTGGGATAGAAGTAATGTCATCCACGAGCCAGCACTCCTCCAACTCATGTCTCTTGATATGGGGCATCAAGAACATCAGTGCAAAGAACATATACAGCTCTCTGATCCCGACAGGCAACCACGACACTTGCTTTGGTGAGCCAGTAGGTCCCAGCCCTTCTGCTGCACACTGAGCTGCACACCTATTGGTCTCATCGCTGACATACTGCACAATTTCGTCATCCATGAAGGCCAGGAAGTAGTCAACAAAATCATCTCCTGCATTGCATGGAAAGGCAGGCTGTATTCAGCATTTGTCTTATCAAACGGCGGATTGTGTGGCTGAAAATCTGCACCGTCAGACCAAACAAATGCATCAACTTTCTCTGTGCGTGGTTCAGTGGAAGTGGCAGGTCGCATTGCACTCATTTCCCCATGAGAAGGAGCTGAGGTGGAGGCAATGGGTGAGGCAATGGGTGAGGCAGGAGGTGAGGCAAGAGGCGAATGGGAGGGGGGTGAGTGGGGGGGTGGCGAGAGTGAGGGAGCTGAGCGGGGGGGCAGGCGGGGGGGTTACTGACCTGGTGCGTGGTGAAATTTGACCCTTTCTTCCCCGCTTATCACCCAGCTTTGCCCTCCAACTGCCACGCATCCCCTTTGTTCTAGGCCGGCCTGCCCTGCTCACCCTGCCTGCATGGCCTGCCTTCCCTCGCTGTGCAGGCTCTGGGAATTCATATTCCTCAGATGATGTAGACTGAGGAGAGGGCACGGCAGAAGATGAAGATGATGTGAGGGCAATAGGGCTAGGGGAACGGGAAAGTGGTGGGAAATGCTTGCTAGGGCCTGGTGTAGGAGATGTAAGTCTGCGCTTCACTCCCTTCCCACGTGCAACACCAAATTTCCCCATAGGCGCCTTCCCTTTCCCAGAGTAAGTTGGGGGTGCTGGGGGGGAAACTACACGCTCACTTTCATCACTGTCACTGTCAATGCTAAAGGGTTCACCACCAATCACTGCAAAATCGTCACTACTTGCTGTAAGTGTATCACTCTCACTGCCACAATCCAGAGTTGTACTTACAGTTTTGTCCAGCTCTGTTCTAATTTCTGGAGTGCTCAACCCCTTCTGCCTCGCCGTCGGCAGTTCCTTCCTCAGTGTAGAGGTCGAAGGCACACTAGCACTAATCATTTGCGAGGAGGAAGCGAGCGACGATGAGTCGGGACGGAGCGCCATTATCATGCACAGAGCTGGACAGATACTGAGTGATGAGTGTCAGGGCAGGGGTGGGGGGGGCCCCCCTCGGGGTGGGAGGAGGGAGGTGTGGGATGGCTGGCGTGAAAGAACTCGACAGCTACTCTTGCGTGAGACAATTTGAGCACAGGAAAAACGCGTGGTGTTCAAAATATTCACGAACATTCCAGAATGACACCCGCGGTTTGGTCCAGTTTTGTCTATGTCATTCTGGAATGACACCCACGGTTAAAGGGTTAATAATAATAATTTAAAAAATATTAAAATACATTATCTCTGTTGAAGCATTTTAAGAAATGCTACTACCCTCCCACCTCCCCCCAACAATCCAGAACCCTCACGACCCGCCCGAGCCTCCCCCATCCCTTGTTCAGCCATGCGGGCAGCTCCCAAGACTACGTGTCCTGTGGATTGCGTGGTGTGCAATCCACAGGACAGGTGCACTTGCGCACCTGCCTTTTCATGTGCAAATGTGCAATATTGCACAAGGTCTTGTATGGTGCGCAATGCACAAACCATATTCACCGAAGCGCAACGTGCACAATTGCGTATTGTGCAAGTCATTGCTCACCTTCCCAGCACTGATAACTTTATTGTATTGTATGCTTAATTTTCATCTTTTACTCATGGGAAAGTTTTTAGGATAGAGGGTTGAGACAGATAATAATGCAATATCTGGCTCAGTGCCAAATATTGAGCCAGTGGGGGGTACCATGCAATATCCAGCGTTATGCAATATCTGTCGTAGGGCTTGGCTGTATTATGGTGGATACTGGAGAGTTTACTGTAATCCCACGATTATCCAATGTAATAGAACCAAAGGCATGTCTGGGTAATGGCTACGTCCAGATAATGGATTTCTCTTATGTCCCCCCTTCGTACATAACCTCACTTTGAAAGCCATTGTAAAAGGCCACTACAGTACATCGTACAGCATGCTTGCCTATCTCATTCTTGTATTTCTCTCTCTCTCTCTCTCTTTCTCTCTCAGGAGAGTGCTGCTATGAATCAGAGCTTTTCTACTCTCATTCTGACTTTATAGTAATATTTCTTCTTTTTCAGTTCAAAAAAGAAAAGAAAAAGAAAAAGTATTATTAAGTATCCTGCATGGGAGGAGAGACTTTGGACCTCTCTGTAAATAATGCCCTATAACACTCACAGAGTATAAGAGACTGGGATTGGAGGAGTCCTAGGCAGACTGGGGACAGGTAAATTAAGTGTGGCATTTGTACCCTATGTAGCTCACTACTATCATATAATGCCTGACCAGCCTCTGTGACTGTTCTTTGGTGCTTCTGGTTGGACTGCTCTTAGGTGAGAGGGCTTTACTGCCATGTTGGAGGTCAGGCCAACTAAAATTGCCTGAGCTTGTCCTCTGGACCAAGTGTGATTGTCTTCTAGATCAAGTGTGATATCCCTTGACCATTTGATTTTAAGAGTCTAGCCATTTGAAGATGATCTGAAAACTTAGTAGGGGCCTTGCTCTCTCTCTCACTTCTGGTGGGAAATCAGTGTACACTCAATCCTCGTAAATCGCGGCAATTTGGGTCTGGACCACTGCCGTGATTTACGAATTCCATGATTTGTGAATAATAACTCTTATGTGAAAAATTAACTTGGGTCTGGACTTCGGCCAACCCGTCCCCACGGCACCCTACCTACACCCCTCTAGGCACCATCAAACACAAACATACAAATTTAGGAATATTCAGTGCATGTATTAAATAGAAATAAGCCATGTTAAGGGATCTCACCTTAATCCCATGACAAAATTGTGTAAGTGAATGGAGTGGAGTGGTGTTGGGAAGAACTTAGAACCTCTCAGCACTCGTTCTTCCCAAACTTTTGCCAGCTTCGAAAACTTCTCTCCCTTCTCAACACGATGAATGAGCTCCAAACGTTGACTGTACGACAACGGCGGCAGCTCTTGACGCCATACTGCTTAGAGCACTTCATTGAGGGGTCGGGAGGGACCATGGCAGGTAGGAGGCGGGGGGAAGTTGCACAAAAAAGACAGATAGCTCTTGTACTCCACGGTGACAGTCTGTAGTGTGCGGACTGGCGGACAAGAACAACAATATGGTGGCATTAGTATGCACACTTCCCACCAGGGACGTGTGGTGATTGGTTGTTGGGTCTCGATTTTCAGTTTGAATGACGCAATTTACGGTTCTCCTTGGAAAAGGCCCACTTCGGTGCCTAGGTCCACGATTTTCGTGACTTAACAGAGATTTAAGGTTGGCGGCAGTCTGACGGCCACTTGGCCGTGATTTACGAATCCGTGATTTATGAACATGCGATTTACGAGGATTGAGTGTACTGCACTTCGTATCACCTGTGCCACCCATTTGGGAGGTGCGGCATGTTTGAGATCATCCTACACTGGGGACACCTTTGTTTGGTGTGACAGGCCATAAGGAGAGGGCACTGAATAGAATGAAGACCACTGACAGATAGGAGATTGCAGATAGCACAGGAAAAATTGACCACTCCCCTCTTATCTTTTGATGAATTACCAGTAGTTATTGAAGTGGTCACACAAGTTTCTTAAACTTTTACCAAACTACTATAGTACCATTACCTTGAAAAGTTAGAACTAAATACTGTAGTACTGAAATAGCAAATTACTTTCTTTCATTACTTTTGATGATTTCATCACATCAGGTAGTCCCTCATCTGCTCCCTCCTCTCGGATGACTTCAAATGGAGTGTTGTGATGATGGAATGAGTATCTTGATATTGGTTGATGGTCATTTAGTTCTGCCACCCATTAATATAGCATGATCTTAAAGGTCTCCATGCTGGTCCCATTAATGGTATGGCCTGCTTGAGGTAGGCTGTTGAAAAACCGATGTCCATTGCAAGCAAAGGAGTTGTGGATTAGTGTCTTCACTTGCTGTGTGGTGCCTTCAGACATGACATAGCTTCCCTCTTCTTGGGTGGTGAATTACTATAACTCCAGCATTTGGTACCTTGCCTTTAGCATTTTCCTCATGTACATTATGATGCAGCATTCCCTTCTCTGCAGGGAGTACAGTTTTTGCTGGGAGAGCCTTTCCCAGTACTGTAGTTGAGGTTCAATATTCCCTGAATTTTGCTTGTGAAAGCTCTTTGAGGGGGTTTCAAGAGCAGCTGTTTCTTGTATCATGTGTGGGGACCATAGTTGGCAGTAGTAATCTAGTCTCGGGAGGACAAGAGATTTTTGTAGAGTTTTCCTACAAACTTCTTTCTTTGTGGTGATGTGTTTAGTGAAGGTTGCATCTCTTCTTATTATGACTCCCAGATCTTTAACATGTTCTTGATCCTGAAAGGGTTGGCAATTGTAGTGGTACTCGGTTGACATTTTCGGTTCCTTGTCCTCTCTGTATCGAAGAAGCTCAAGTTTCTCCGCATTTAGGACCATATCATTTTCATATGCCCAGTTTATTATACTGCTCAGGCCTTCTTGGAGTATGTCTGCATCTTCTGAATGTGTCATTTGTTTCTTTACTTTTGTGCCATCCACAAATAAGGAAGCTTCAGCGTGTCTTAGGTTTACATCGATGTTGCCAACGTAGATGATAAATAGCACAGGCCCAAGCAACGAACCTTGTGACACTCAACTCAGTACATGACTTTTGCTGGACACTTCTCCGTGTACTGATACCGACTGAGTCTTCCTGTCAAGAAGCTGTGCAGCCACTTTCTAAGTGGGCCTATGATGCCATGGCCTCTTAATTTGTGAAGGAGAATCCCATGATCCGCCTTGTCAAATGCCTCAGCGAAGTCCAGGTAAATGACAGTTGAATTATGTCCATCCTGGATATTCTCCAGAATCTTTTCATGGTGCAGGAAAAAAGTTGGAGAAGGGGTTAATATCACACACTGCATTATTTGTTAAGCACTTATGCTGTTATCTTGTGATAACAGTGGCATGAGTGGCCTTTCATGGACAAAGTAAAACAAAAGGCAACAATCATAGCCAGTGTAAACACTGGGTGGGCATCTTGGCTGTCAGCTGAGTAGAGCCCCAATGGGAATGATGGTTACATAAAGTTGATATGATTTCCAAGTCACAAGTTTCAGTATATCACACACAGAAAAGTATCACTTCACTTAATATTGCACACTGCACCATTCATTAAGCACTTGCACTGTTATTTGGCAATTACAATGGTGTTTCAGTGGCCATTCATGCACAAAATAAAATGAAAGGCAACATCACAACCAGTGTAAACACTGAGCAGGCATCTGGGCTCAGTCAGCTAAATAGAGGCCTGAAAGGGGATGATGGTTATGTATAGTTGACATGAGTTCTAAGTCATGTTTCAGTACAGTGCTCCCTCCTTTAACATGGGCAATGTAGACTGGCCACATGCTGTGATGTGCATTTCCATGGTATATGTTCCATACACTTCCATAATAAAGGGCTAACCTAGACTGGACATTTTCCAAAGTCTCCCTTTTCACCCCAAATCCTACTCAAACCCTCAGTTTTTCCAAATTGTCCTGATGATGCTTTTATTAACCTTGTGCTTGTCTGCCAAGCCAACTTGTCTCTCCCACCTTCCAGCTCTCTTACTATCTCAATTTTCTGGCCGTAAGTGAAGCATCATCGCTTGTGTGTGTGTTACAGTTGGCCAAGAGGCATAATGCATAGGTAATAATGCTCTGTACCACGGGAGTAGCTACCTCAGATGCGACCATGAGGTGGGAGAGCACCAAAAAACAATGTAGCATGCCCCTACTGGCCAATGGGGTTACATATGGGTGTGACGTCATGCGACCAATCACAGTGTACCACTTGCCTGACATCATGCACAGCATTTGATTTTCGGCAGGCTGTCTGAGAGCTCCGACACCCAACAACTCACTGCAGTATATCTGTTTGTGACTGCAGTATATTTTTTTGGTCACACTCTAAGGTACTGTGTAAGTATAAATCCTTGTTACTTGATACCACATTACAGGAGGGAGCACAATTTTTCATACTCAGAAAGTATCACTTCACTTAATATTGCACATTGCACAATTTGTTAAACACTTGCACTGTTATTTGGCAATAACAATGGTGTTTCAGTGTCCGTTCATGCACAAAATAGAACAAAAGGTAATGACACAGCCATTGTAAACACTGGGCAGCCATTTTTGGCTTGTGTGCATCACCGCATCTACACGAGGTTCTCAGAGTGGGCCATTGAAAATGTCGTTGTAGTGAAATTGTGATTAACTTTTTAATGTTGTACTGAGACAGGGTATAACTTTTTAATTATCATTGTAGCAGTTTATCACAAAATGAGGCATCATATGATGAAGCTGCACTTTATTTCAGTAGTGTAACAAGTAAGGATGGAAGTTGGGAGGTTGAAGTGCTTGAAAGAGTACAGCAAGGAAGAAGGTTGCTGGTTCATTGAAAGCTGTGATAGGAAACAGAGAAGTGGTAATGGAAGTAAAAAAGTAACTGCATAACAGTATTGTGATCCCATTCTAATGTATGGAAGCAACGCTTGGACCTTGTTGGAAGAACACAAGTCAAGAGTGAGAGCTGTGGAAATGAGTTGTCCAAGAGGAGCATGTGGAGTTACATGGAGAGATAGACTGATAAATGAAGTAAAGAAGCATTGTGGTAAGGATGTGGATATGATAGAAATTGGTAGGAGAAATACATTGATGTGGTTTGGCTGTGTGGAGAGGATGGAGAGTGAGAGACTAACTAGGAGAATGTATGTGTGTGAGGTGGAGGGGAGGAGAGTGATGGACTGAGGATGATATGGAGGGATGGAGTAGAGAGGTATATGAGAGAGGCGGGTGTAAGTTGGGAGGAGGGTAGCGAAATGGCAGGGGACAGGGCAACATGGAGGAATGGGATAGGTAACTGGCTATAGATAGCTAGATATATTGATAGTTTTTCATTAGTTGTGCATGAAAGCCATTGGGTGCAGCTGCTGTGTTAGGAGCAGAGCTGATGGCTTCTATTACCATACAACCACTTCACTGACATTGATTGTGGTCAGATGTCGGGGGATATTGATTGAAGCCATGAAGAACACATGAGATTTTGTCACTGTTTTATCTCTCTTTGGTTCACTGAAGACATTCTCATACTGCATCTTCTGAATTTCCACCATGTCCTTAGAGTCTTCAGTCAAATCAACATTGTCTGTAATGAGGAACCCTACTGACAACATGTTCCTTGGTTTCTTTTTGGTGTATGAGAAGAAGTATTTAAAGTTATCGTTTCTGTGCATTTGTTTTCTTAGTGTAATAGGAAAAGTGTATGGCAGGATACTTATTGACAGAGTTAGGGAAAGAACAGAGGAATTAGTTGAAGAAGAACAGGGAGGCTTTAGGAAGGGAAGAGGTTGTGTAGATCAGATATTCATTTTTAGATCTTTAGTGGAAAAGTTTCTAGAGAAGGAAAAGAAGTAGTACGTGGCTTTCATGGATTTGGAGAAAGCATATGACAGGGTGGATAGACAAGGATTGTGGAAAGTATTAAGAATATATGGTGTAGATGGGAAGTTGTTGAATGCTGTGATGAGTATGTATGATGGTGCTAAGGATGCAGTGCGTGTGAATGGTGAACTGAGTGAATTTTTCTCTTTGAAGGTTGGGTTGAAACAGGGATGTGTCATGTCTCCATGGTTGTTCAATCTGTACATGGATGGGGTAATAAAAGAGGTACAAGGTAGGGCAGTGGATGTTGGAGTGCCCCTGGTGAGAGAGGGTAGTGTTTGGAAACTCCCTGTACTGTTGTTTGCAGATGATACTGTGCTGTTGAGTGAAGACGAAGGGGAGCTGCAAGGCTTGGTGGTTGAGTATGGGAGAGTGTGTAAGAAACGGAATCTAAAGATGAATGTAGGGATGAGTAAAGTGATGGTCCTTGAGAGAGGTGAAGTCAGTGAATGTACAGTGAGGTTGGATGGTGAGGAAATGGAAAATGTGAGTACGTTCAAGTACTTGGGTAGTGTGTTGAGTAAGGATGGAAGTTTGGAGGGTGAAGTTCTTGAAAGGGTACAACAAGGTAGAAAGGTTGCTTGTTCCTTGAAAGCAGTGATAAGAAACAGGGAAGTGAGCATGGAAGTGAAAAAGTTACTACATGACAGTATTGTGATACCAACGTATGGAAGTGAAGCTTGGACGTTGCTGGAAGGACACAAGTCAAGAGTGAGAGCAGTGGAAATGAGTTATTTAAGAGGAGCCTGTGGAGTCACATGGAGAGACAGGCTGACGAATGAGGATATAAAGGAGTGTTGTGGTGTGGCTGTGGATGTGATAGGAAGTGTTAGGAGAAACATACTGAGGTAGTTTGGCCATGTGGAGAGGATGGAGAGTGAGAGACTGATGAGGAGAGTGTATGTGAGTGAGGTGGAGGGGGGGAGAGGGAGGGGGAGGCTGAGGATGAGATGAAGGAATGGAGTGGAGATGTATATGAGAGAGGGGGATGTGAGTTGGGAGCAGGTCAATGAAATGGCGGGGGACAGGATGACGTGGAAGTGATTTGTCTGTGGCCACCCCGTACGGGATTGAGGCGTCTGGCAATAGATAGATAGATAGACAGTTTCTGTGCATTGCTGTCTCTCTTTTCTGTAGTGTCATTCTTCATGTCCTCAGCTTGTACCCAACCACTTTTATTTGTTCAATTTTTATTTGTGTGGGGCAGTAGGAGGTTTCCTGTAGCTTTCTTTGTAATGAGCCTCTCTTCCTTGTTAGAATTCTACTGTCTTGGGGTACTTGCCTTTTATTGCTCTTTCTCTTCTTTGGTACATGGACCAGACATATTTCCTAGCGTCTGGTTATTAATGTCTTCAGGGCGTCATTTGTATTTTTCCCGTGCAATTGGGCCTGCCAGTCTATCTCGTGAATGTCTGATTTAATTTAATCCCAGTTAATGTATGGACTGTAAAAATTAAGGTTCCCAGGGGTGTCTTCTGTGGCACTACTTGTCACATATCCTTTTTTGTTGTGTCAGTTGGTTTATGCATACATTTGCTTGGTTTAACTTGTGTTCAGACATGATTGTTTCATTAGTCACATATGAGTAGATCAGGCTGTGGCTGTTGCTGAGAATTAGGTTAAGTATATTTTTGTCCTTAGTGGTTCCTATGATAATTTGGGTTAGGAAAGTTTCTTCTCTCAAATCAATTAGTTGAGCAGCTTGATGTTTGACCTCAAGAGTCCCTCCATTTACCTTCATATCTGGCCAGTTGAGGTATGGGTGTAATGGGGTGTATAAAAGCCCGCGTTGCCCGTAGGCAGAGCGGGGATCCTCTCTTTGCCTCAGTGGTAACATGCACGCCTATTAAGTACGAGGGCCCAGGATCGAATCTCGGCCAGACCAGTGATTAATTTGTTAAGTTTCAGATGGGGCCTTTACATTGGTTGGCAGCAATGTGGGATGTGAGGTGGGGCTTAGAGGGCCATGGTGTTGAAAGTATGTTAAACCTTACATCCCGGGGGTGAGCTGTCTGTGTGGCTCGCGGGTTCCCCCTAATGGTGGCCTCCAGTGTGCTACGCTACCACGTGTGTTCGAAACTGACCAAATTAATTACCAGGGGAAGAAGAGAGTGATGTAATGGGGTGTATTGAAGCCCGTGTTGCCTGTAGGCAGAGCGGGGATCCTCTCTTTGGCTCAATGGTAACGTGCGCGCCTATCAAGTGCGTGGGCCCAGGATTGAATCTCGGCCAGACCAGTGATTAATTTGTTAAGTTTCAGTTGGGGCCTTTACATGGGAAATTGAAGTCACCCAGTCTAGGGACTTCTGTAGTTGGTGTTGAGAGATTATTCAGTGCAGACCTAATGCCAGTGAGAGTCTTGTCAAATGGATCCACTGTGTTATTTGGAGGACTGTACACTGTGATGACTAGCAGGTCTAGCTCTTTCATATGCACAGTCAGGACCTCAGTTGTTCAATTGGAGAAGGATCCAAGTTTCTGTGTGCATAATACTATGTCATCCCTGATGAAGTTGGCTACTCCCCCATTGGTCCTGTTGTCAGTCAGCCCCTAATATGGTGTAATTTTCAATGGTAATTTCAGCATCTAGGTGGTCTCTAGTTAAATGCATTTCAGTTAAAGCCAGGAACAGTATATTTTCCTGGTGACCTAACTCCTTGAGCATCTCAAACAGATGGCTGGTGACCAGAAACTAAAAGCTACTTATTGTAGATGCAAAACAGAAAAGTGGGATATTGACTTCAAAGAAGGAGCATACACCAACATCCACCATCTACCTCTCTTGTGAGAATGAAGAAAGGCTTACAAAAGAGGTAAGAGAGATAAAGAAGATGCCAAAAAAACATGATGAAGAAATTAGAAGCCTAAGAAAGAAAGTTGCTGATGGTCAGGAGACAGGCAAACTAAAGGGTGAACTCAGGAGTCTGAAGACTGAAGCAGACCCAGAAAAAAGGTCTGATTCCCACCCACCACTGTAACAGGAGGTGAGGCATCATTTTCAAGGTAAGATAGCAGTATCACAGAGAGTACAGTACTGGCTCCAGTCAAAGACAATAATAGCTTTGAAGGCTGTTAAACAGTAGGCAAAAGAAGGGGAAACACCCAGCTCAAGAAACCCCAAAAATGGATTGTCTCGAGAAGATTCAGAGCCCTTGCATTGCTAGAGGATGAATCTGCCACCACCCAGACACCACTAGAGATGGAAGAGAATCTGAATGATAGAGCACAAAATGAAAAAACAGAAAGCCTCAGAGGCAACAGTGAGAGGGGGCAAAGAAAAGTAGCAAGTTAAATATGAACAGATTATATTTGTAGATACCAAGGAAACCCAGAGATTTCTGATTGGCGTTTCACTGGTCTGAGGGCATCGAGTCTCACTTCTGAAAAGTTCCAAAGGGGAAACAGGAAGGCCAGGACCTATCAGGGTGCCAGAACAGTTAAAATTGCTGGAGAAGTAGAGAAAACCTTGGTAAAGGAAAAGGGGACTACTGTAATTGCCCAGGTTAGTGGCAATGATATCATCCTCAGTAACAATGAGGTTGGTGCTACAGAGAAGAGTACTGTACACTGGTTTGCATTTGATTTTTTTTTTTTTTCCTGGGGTCAGGGTTTTCTGTGCTGTTCTTTTATAATTTTTGCATGTTGATTTAAAAAATGTAACTCATTTTGATCAATCAAGGCATGTTTTCATACTATCACAATTACTAACAAATAGATAGTTTGAAAGTAATAGCTATGAAATTAGCTTGTTTATTTTTTTCAAATGAGACTTACAATGACCATAAATGAACAGAGTATATAAAAAATGGTACACAAGTTCAGTTATTGTGGAAGAAAGGACATTCTCAAAGACTTTTGTCTGTGTTCCACACATGGAATTTCTTTTGAGGCATCAGCAGTAGTCTGTGAGCATACAGGGTATTCACATCCCAGTGGCCCTGGTGCCTCTTTTTCATCACTTTATTATCCTGGTAGAAGCAGTCTCCCTGCTTCTTCTTGACATCACCACAGTTATTGGGAAAGTAGTCTAAATGCGAGCTGACAAAATGTATCTTTATGAACAGGCATGCACTAAGAGTCTGGAAGCTCTGCATAAGATCCTTGACAGCACGTTTGTACTCTGGACTTCAGTGGTTGCCCAGGAAGCTCTTGACAGTGGACTTGAATGTGTACGTCTCATTGTCTTCCACACTTTCGTCAGATTGAGCATCTTTAATAGCCTCCCTGATTTGAGGGCCATCAAAAATATCTGCTTGCAGTTTGGTCAGTTCTGGCAAAAAATAAGCAGGGGAATGCTAAATATACAAAAATGCGTACACTCAAATATGATGCAGAGCCACATGAAACTGGCAGCGCACAAGACCTACCTGTGAGAGTTCTGAAGCCTCAGCAATCTTTTTCAAGTATGGACAAATCTTCAGTGACTTCAGGGAAAAGTTGTCACATTCTGTGAAGCATTATAATGGGATACAAGTGGTAATGCATCCACTCTGCAACTCTCAGAGTCAGTACTTAACCCCCAGTCACCACTTTTAATACCTGTGTGGTCATAACTAGCCTGATGCCTCTCTTTAGGATGCCTCCAATTTTTTGTACCATAATGACATTAGTAGAAACATTAAGATTACTTTGGAAACCACTAAAATTAAGCATAGTTACTCTTTTATTCCTCAGCAGTACATGTGAATGGCCTGATTGCAGCCCTAGTAGTGACTGTGATAATCGCATTAGTCTGCTTCATTGTGATTTTTCTACTACTGTATCCACAGTTCAGATGTGTACAGGTATGGTAAATATGTGTTATACTGCTAAACACCTTCATTAATCCCTTTGCTGCCAGTGGGATCAATTAATACATTGTTTACAGAGCCGAGAGCGCAGGTGGCATTGATCAATACGGCACCACCCAAATCTACGTGGTGAATACCTTTAAAATTTCCCATATTTGTTTTCTCATGTGGGACCTTTAGCATGCACCTAGACACTTACAAAGATCATTAAACCACTACCTGTAACATGATATAAAACTTTTGCAACTTAAAATGCATTGATATATTTTTTTAATTATAGGTCTATAGTTCTTCCACAGACATTTATCAAATTTTTTTCAGCATATTGTTAGTGCAGTTAATGCCAAACAGTTTGGAAAAAAAAAAAAAAAAAAATTGCAATCATCTATCTCTATCATCTATCTATTGCCAAATGCCTTAATCCCGTCAGGGGTGGCCACAGACAAATTGCCTCCATGTCACTCTGTCCCCTGCCATTTCACTGCCCTGCTCCCAGCTAACACCTCCCTCTCTCATATACCTCTCCACTCCATCCCTCCATGACATCCTTGGCCTCCCCCTCCCTCTCACCCCCCCTCCACCTCACTCACATACACTCTCCTCATCAGCCCCTCACTCTCCATCCTCTCCACATGGCCAAACCACCTTAATGTGTTTCTCCTAACGCTTCCTATCACATCCACATCCACACCATACTGTTCCTTCACTTCCTCATTTGTCAGCCTGCCTCTCCATGTGACTCCACAGGCTCCTCTCAGATAACTCATTTCCACTGCACTCACTCTTGACTTGTGTCCCTCCAACAAGGTCCAAACTTCACTTCCATATGTTAGAGTTGGTATCACAATACTGTCATGTAATAGCTTTTTCACTACCATGCTCACTTCCCTGTTTCTTATCACTGCTTTCAAGGAACCAGCAACCTTTCTTCCCTGCTGCACCCTTTCAAGATCTTCACCCTCTAAACTTCCATCCTTGCTCAATACACTACCCAAGTACTTAAACGCACTCACATTTTCCATTTCCTCACCATCCAATCTCACTGCACATTCACTGACATCACTTCTTTCGAAGACCATCACTTTACTCTTCCCTACATTCACCTTTAGATTCCGTTTCTTACACACTCTCCCAAACTCATCCACCAAGCCTTGCAGCTCCCCTTCGTTTTCACTTAACAACACAGTATCATCTGCAAACAACAGTACAGGGAGTTTCCAAACACTGCCCTCTCTCTCTAGGGCCACTCCAGCATCCACTACCCTACCTTGTATCTCTTTAATAACCCCATCCATATAAGGATTGAACAACCATGGAGACATGACACATCTTTGTTTCAATCCAACCTTCAAATAGAAAAATTCACTCAGTTCACTATCCACACGCACTGCAGTCTTAGCACCCTCAAACATACTGTTCACGGCCTTCAACAACTTCCCACCTACTCCATATATTCTTAATACTTTCCACAATCCTTTTCTGTCCACTCTGTCACATGCTTTCTCCAAATCCATGAAGGCTGCATACAACTTCTTTCCCTTTTCTTGAAACTTTTCCACTAAAGATCTAAGAATGAATATCTAATCTACACAACCTCTTCCCTTCCTAAAACCTCCCTGTTCTTCTCCAACTAATTCCTCTGTTATTTCCCTAACTCTGTTAATAAGTATCCTACCATATACTTTTCCTATTACACTTAGAAGGCAAATGCCCCTATGATTACCACACTCATCTTTTTCCCCTTTTCCTTTGTACAGGGGAACAATTATACTTGACTTCCAATCCTCCGGAACTCTACCTTCCTCCCAGGCCAATCTGCACATCTTCCACATCCATTCTGTTACCATCTCTCCCCCATGCTTCAGCATTTCACCACACACTCCATCAATTCCTGGGGCTTTCCCGATTTTAACTTTCTTCATTGCTTCCACAACTTCCATGCTACTGATTTCTTCCTCTCTTCTTACATCCCTCCTTCTCCCAGCCATTCCCCAGCCACTTATACTTACATTACTTTCATTCTCTATGTTCAACAGTTCATTAAAGTGTTCTCCCCATCTGCTCACTTTTCTCCCCTCTTCACTAGTAATCTAACATTTTCATCTTTCACTCCCCAACTAACTTCTTTGGCACCATGTCTACCTCTCTTATCCTCTTTCCAGAACATTTTCTTACATTCCCTCTACTTTACACTCAAGTTCCTTCCAAATTCCTCATCCACTCTCTTCTTACTCTCTCATACTAATTTTTTCACCTCTCTTGTCCTCCCTACATTTAACTCTGTCTTCCGTCTCTCAACTTCTTCGACGCCCCTGTTTCTCATCCATTCATTATATGCTTTCCTCTTTTGTGCCACAGCTTCTTTGATGTCTTCAGTCCACCATGTTGTTCCCTGCATCCCTTTTTGTCTTCTCTTCATCCCACACACCACCTCACATGCTGCACATATTTCTTCTGTGAATCTCTTGCACACACCTTCCACATCCCCCATCTACTCCAATCTACTGTATAATTACGCAATTGCTCCTCCAGTTCCCTCTTGTATTCTGCCTTTTTTCCACCCTCTTGTAACTTTTCTACCCTTCTTGTAAGAACTTCTTCCTCATGTCCTTCCCTTCTTCTATTTCTCCAGTTTGTTTGGACTTTGATCCTGACCACCACCAAGTGGTGGTCCGAAAGTCCACTCCCCCAACCTCTATATACTCTTGCATCCATCGCACACCTTCTCATCCTTTCATCCACACACACATAATCAGTCATTGCCTTCTGATCATTCAGTTCACCATCCACCCTTCTCATCACTCACCACATATATCTATGGATCATTTTGTGCCTGAAGAGGATATTGGCTATCACCAACCTCCCTCCCGGCACAAATGTCCACTAAAGCACTGCCATTCTCATCCATCTCTGCAGGCACACCCCACTCATCAACTACTCCATCCACCTTCACATTCCCTACTTTTCCAGTCATATCTCCAGTCAAAGACACTCTCTCATTCCTTTCAAACTTTTCCAAGCACACTTCCACGTTTGTCCAGCACTCTTCTCTCACTCTGCTTGCATGATCTTTCGTTGGCGCATGCATGCAAACAGTCACCCACATTTGTAGTCCAACTTTCACTCTTACCCACACAATCTTTGAGCCAACTGATCCATACTCTCTTTTATTCTCCTTCCATCTGTTATACACAACAATACACACTCCTTCTTTTGCCCTCTCTTTCTCACCTACTCCCACGCATATATCCCATCCATACTCCCATTCTTTCACACTCTCACCTACTCATTTAGTTTCAGTTAATCCACATACGTCCACTTTTGCACCTTCAGGCACCTGTACAATCTCTCCTTTCACCTCTTACATTTTTACCTCTTACATTCCATGGGGGAGGCAGTGGCTCAATTGGTAGAGAGGTGGCCTGCAGTCCTACCGAACTTAGGTTCAAATCCCGGCTGGGGCAGGGAACAGTTTAGGGATTTGAATTTCATACAAAGCAGACTTTACTGATCTACCAGAAGACCTGCCGACATGTCATAAAAATACCCCCGCTAACACCAATACACCTTCCAGTCCTGTATGAGACAGCCATAGCATGTATTCAATATGGACGGTGGGTGTTAGCGCCGAAATGGTGACATTAGAGATGTATGGTGTGTAGGAGGACTGCTGGGCCTTGGGAGCTGGCTGTGAAGCCTATGCCCAAAGCCGAGCACATAAAAAAGAAAAAAAAAGCTATCCGTACCAAGTCCTTTGTTTGGTCCTTAGTCGTCACCTCTTGGTCAGTCCTGGTCTGAGGCTTCTTCTTGTTCGTATTTTTAGTTAATTGTTTTCCAGGGAGGGGCTGAATATCTGCATAACTTTGGTAGAATTTAAAAATAAAAGAAAATAAATCTGTAAAGAAAACATCATCTTCATCATCATCTGATCCTGTGTTGCCACATTAGAAGTGTAGGAGCCCAGGGGTAGGCAAGTTGGTCCTGACATTTAAGATGAGAGTGACCAGCCTCATTCATCCCTGAATGGCATTACATGTGCAACAAACCCCAACCACCCCATGCATATAAACCTGCACAGGCTCAATCCAGTTGGAGCACCTTAATTACTCACTAAACTACCAGACGCCATAATTTGGTTATATGGTTACCACCCAGCATTGTTAATGGTTTCCTGGTATACAGGAAACCATTTGGCTTGTCACTCAGTGAAAACAATGACCATAATATGATCACTATTTTGTACATCTTTTCATTTTTAATGTTCCTTCTATTCTGCAGACCTTTCCACACATTTGAGTAGGTATTAAAAAAAAAAAAAAAAAAAAAAAAAAAAAAAACTGAATACACAAGTCTCTTCTGTTAGTCTTGTGGCCACATGAGTATAAGTAACAAGTTGTAAAAAGGCATTTGTGTCAAAAATGGGATTGTTGTTTATTTTAGTTACCCAGGACTCCAGAAGAAAAAAGTCAAAATAAAGACAAAAATTGATAGCTCAGTATTGACAGAAGGTTATTCAATAATTCTCACATTTGGAATCACATTATTTGAATTTTGCTACTACTGTACCTGGACTTAATGATTTGCTTATGATTTTTAAGTTTTTAAATGGCACAGGCACTGTAGTTTTGCATGGACAATGTGCATCAGGCTTCAGTGGCATCATTATCGCGCTTGCTTGCATCACCACTACCATGTGTATACCTGCACTCTGATGGGCTCTGTGCATGTGTTTACCAGCTCTGAATTCATGCTTCTCCGCTTTGCATGACCATGGTTGTCATGACTCCCATTCCTGCAAAATTGCCTGGATAAATACTGTGCTGGTGCTTGAATTGAAACATAAGTTCTTACTACTACCTGATGATGGCAAGGCCAGTTCAAGGATCATGGAGCATTATGAGCTCTCAGTATTTATTTGAATGTAATACATGGACAGTACTGTTGTGCAGTCAGGCCTCACTGTATGATGGGGTTATATTGAGTAATAACCCATCGCATAGTGATTTATTGTACAAAGAGGTGGTTATGACATGGATTCAATGGGGATAGGGTTTTGGTCGTCAAATCTTTAACATGGACCCAGGAGGTGTACAGACAAGAAGCCAAACTAAGCAGGAGGAGGCATCTTTGGCTGCAATCATAAAGTTTCTACAAGCGCAAAGTGAACATCTACGAGCACAAATTTGAGGGCAGAGAGAACTTAATGAACAACTACAAGCACAAAGTGAAGAACAGAAAGAGCTCAAGAAAGAACTCAGTGAGCAATTACAAGCACAGTGTGAATGACTACAAGCACAAAGTGAAGAACAGAAAGAGTTTAAGAAAGAACTCAGTGAACTACATGCACAAAGTGAACAGCTAGTACCACAAAATGAAGAAGAGAAAGAATTATATGAATGGCTTCAAGAGGCATTACAGGAGCAACAGAAAGAGTTGCAACTGAGAATGCAGGGACAGCTAGAAGCTTTCATGGGGAAAGTGAAGGAAGAACAGCAACAGTTGAAGGAGGAAGTATACACTGAGCTACAGCAGCAGAGGCATGAGGTAAGCAATGACGTGATGGAGTGCTGACAGCATGTAGACGACCAGTTGAAGACAATTAGTGAGAGAATTGAGGCTGTAGAGATATCTTGCACTGCTGAGCCTCAGGTTAGTGTACAGGGAGCACATGAATAAAATGGACAGTGTTTGCTGAATCTTGATGAATCCCAGGCATCTGAAGATAGCAGTACAGGGTTGAATAATCAGAATGTAGGAGTTTCGAGTCCTGAATTTAATCATGATGCCCCAGTTTTTAAGCCCCATCCCAGTGAAATGCATGGGTATAATGGGGGTCCAATTAAAAAGAAGCCTCAGGATTTTGATGGTAAAGAATCTTGGGAATCTTACCGTGTGCAGTTTGAGTTACTTGCTTATCAGAATGGTTGGGATGATAGCAGAGGGCAGTGCAGCTCGCCACTAGTCTCAAGGGTGCCACAATGGAGATTCTTGGCCAGGTGTCAGTGGAGGAGAGGAAGAGTTAACAGTCCCTAGCAGAAATGCTGGAGTGCAGATACAGGACTATGTACCAGACTGACGTTTACAGAGAAAGATTCCATACCAGTGTATGGGCTTGAGGCAGATCCCTACAGCAGCTTGCTCATGGAGAGTATGGCACACAAGGCATAACTTGGAACAGCACCTAATGTGTTGGCTATTCTTTTGAGGGACCAGTTCATTGATGCTGTTGATAGTGCAGAGTTGAAATTGCAAGATTTCAAGAAGCATTAGCCAGGGCTCTGGAATTTGAGTCCTGTGTTAGGCCAGTACATGCAGTTTGCAGGCAGGACATGGTGCAGGGTTCAAGGCAAGAAAAGGGCAGGTACATGAAGCTGAGAAATTCAATGGAAGCTGCTGATACTGTGAAAAGCCAGGACATAGGAAAGAGGACTGCTACAAGTGGAAAAGGGAACAGGAGAAGATCAGAGGAGGTTGTTGGTTCCTGTGGGAAGTCAGGACACAAGAAGGAGGATTGTTACAAATGGGAGAAGGAGCAAGAACACATCAGTGCAAGGAAATCTACGAAGGCAACAAAAGAGTGTTGGACCTGCGGTGAGGTGGGACACGTCAGTCAAAAGAAAAAGGTGGATAAGAAGAAGGCTGTAGAAGACAAGAAAGAAACAGAGACCCAGTAAGGGCTGGTGTTAAGGGGCAACAGCCTGCCGGTTTTTCCCAAGTAGCCCCACCACTGAGAAAATGCAAGAGAACTGCAATTAACAATGTGGGAGTAGACAGAAGGATAGATGGCAAGAGGTGTTCCCTGGCGATTGATTCAGCCTCAGAGCAGACTTTTGTGAGGCCTGATATGTTACATCGTCAATATCTGCCTGAGTCATTAGATTCTAAGCAATTGTGTGGCTTAACTGGGCACCGCACTGAACTGAGGGGGCCCTTGGATGTCCAGACTGAAGTGGCAGGGCAGGAGGCTACGTTTCCAGTCTTTGTGGCGGACGTGGAGGATCCTTGCCTTCTTGGTCCGGACCATCTGATGTCCATGGGATGTAAGCTGGACTTCTGCATCATGAAGCTTAAGGTCCAAGGAAAGTCAGTTCCTGTCACGACAGTGAGACATACCAGTTCTGGTGAGGAGGTGAGGGCGCTGCGCACTACGGTGATATCCCCAAGACCAGAACTACTGCTCCAGTGCAAGGTGAGTGGCTCTTTTGACAGCTGTCTAGGGGTGTGGAGCCTGATGGATGGTGCAGGAGGAACACTAGAGTGATGGTGGGGAGGACTTTGGTACAAACAGGTGCTAGCGAAGTGCCAGTTGTGGTGGCCAGTTTCTCTCATGAGACACAGCAGATTGACGACAAGGGAGAGCTAATGGGACTGTGCCAGGCAGTGGACCCTGAGTGGCATCAGTGGAAGGCCTGTAATGGAAATGTAGTCAAAGAAGATGGGACTCTACCAGACCACTTACAAGACCTGTTTTCAATGAAAGGGAAAGGGAAATGTTCCCCCGAGCTAGACCTTATTAGATCATATAGCCCTGCTAGGTGACAGGAGGGCACTACCCCTTCCGGCATGGCAGCTACTGTGGGTGGCTCGAACTCACGACTCCCCAGTCTCAAGTCCGACGCTCTACTACTGTGCCACCCTGCCCCCTGTTTTCAAGGAGTTGCCAGTGCCTGGATGACCCACAAGTGCTGCAGTTAAGGGAGCTGCTAATGAAGTTTGCTGATGTCCTTTCCACCGGAGACCTAGACCTGGGATGCACAGATCTGGTGAAGCATTGTATCGACACCAGAGATCACCACCCGATTTAACAGCCACTTTGGAGGATGGCACTAGTGCTACATCAAGAAATGGAGAGAGTGATGGAGAATCTTCAAAGTCAGGGAGTTATGGAAAAGTCCAGCAGTCTGTGGGCATCAGTTGTTCTGGTAAGGAAGTAGGATGGCTCAGTAAGGTGTCGTGTGGAGTATCAAGCCCTGAATGAGGTGACATTGAAGGATGCATACCCCTTGCCAAGAATTGATGATATGCTGGATGCTTTGTCAGGTGCCAGGTGATTCTCCACCTTAGACGTGAAAGCAAGATATCACCAGGTCAAGATCACCAAAAAGGACAAGGAGAAAATTGTCTTTTCATTTGGGAGGGGTTTATGGCAGCTTAAAGTGCTGCCATTTGCCCCAGCTACTTTTGATTATTTCATGGATCAGGTACTGGAAGGTCTGCACTGGCAGATAGCTCTCATCTATCTTGGGGATACAATTGTGTTTGGATGGAATTTTGACCAGGAATTGATTGGAAGAAGTTCAGGGAGCTGTTACCTCTCCTGACACTGAGAGGGCTCTCCCTCTGTGCTAAGGGATCTTTGTATGTGGCATGTGTTAGTAGTGTAATGCTGTATGGTAGTGAGACCTGGGCAGTAAAGGAAGAAGATATTTGCAGGCTCATACATACAGAAATGGCATTGATAAGGTGGATGTGCAGTACATCCCTGAGTGTGAGGCCTGGGGAGACTAGGTTTACAAGGGAAGCATTGAGGGTTGAGAGGTAGGATGGGACTGGAGTGCATTGGTGTTTTGATGGGGAGGGGTAGATTGTGATGGTTTGGGCATGTAGTACTCTGTTCACTGGTTGTCTTATTCCTTTAACCACAGTGACAGAGACCAAGGTGCAAACACAGTCAGAGATGGGAGAAAGGAAACCCATCGGACCTAACGGCATTTTATTGAGTTAATTGTAAAATTACAGCAGGTATAGGGGTTTGTCAGCTGCTGTAGTGATGACGGCTGCCAGTGGTGCTGGTGAGATGTTGCTGGAGAAGCTGGTGCTGGTGCTGCTGGTGGGCTAGCTGGACCTGGTGCTGCTGGTGAGCTACCTGGATGAGGTACTATTGAATGAGCCGGACCAGGTGCTGGTAAACTAATGTTGATGCTCACCCTGGTCTGATTTCCCTGGTATGGCTGCAGAGTTACCTGCTCTGCTCTTGTGGGCAAGAATGGCACATCAGCCAGGGGTCCCCTGTGCCATTGTTGCCCAGAGTACACATATGTTGTCTCTGGGGCCACCAAGGGAAGTGGTTGTAGTGGATGCTGGTGGTGGTCACTACAGGCGTGTGGAAAGGATGGGGGATGATAAATGGGTGCAGAAAGTGAGAAATGTTAATGTTAGGGGTATGGTAGCAAGAGGTAGACTGAAAAAGACCTGGGACAAGGTCATTGAGTGTGACTATAGAGATAAGGGACTAAATATGCAAGCTGCCAGAGATCGAGCAACATTGAGAGCTTCCACCAGGTGACCAAGGCCGATGCATGCAAGCGTGTTGGAGCCTTCAAAAACGAAACGAAATGAAATGAACAAAATGAATTGGAGAGGTTGTCGGAGGTATTCAACTGGATCTTAGCAGCACACCTCAAGCTGAACCCGAAGAAGTGTTACTTAATTGTAGGCGAGGGCGGCATCCGTAGTGATCCGGAGAAGATGGAAGCTGTGAAAAACTGGTTGGTTCCAGCTTGTGTGAAGAAGCTACAGATTTTCCTGGGTTTGTGTACCTACTATTGGTGTTTTGTTAAGGACTTTGCAAAGCTAGCTGCACCTCTGCACAAATTGTTAGGAAAGAGACAGAAGTTTATGTGGACTGCAGTGAGTCAGAAGGCCTTTGATGAACTCAAGCATGATTTGGCAAGCTCTCCAGTGTTGCTGTACCCAGATCAGAGTCAGCCATTCATTCTGGACTGTGATGCTAGTGACCATGGCATCGGTGGAGTCAATTCGCAGAAGAAAGATGACAAAGAATATCTATCTATCTCTTTATTGCCAGACGCCTCAATCCTGTTCGGGGTGCCCACAAACAAATCGCCTCCACATCGCCCTGTTCCCCGCCATTTCACTGCCCCGCTCCCAACTCACACCCCCCTCTCTCATATACTTCTCCACCCCATCCCTCCATCTCATCCTCAGCCTCCCCCTCCCTCTTCCCCCCTCCACCTCACTCACATACACTCTCTTCGTCAGTCTTTCACCCTCCATCCTCTCCACATGGCCAAACCACCTCAGTGTATTCCTCCTAACGCTTCCTATCACATCCACACCACAACGCTCCTTTATATCCTCATTTGTCAGCCTGTCTCTCCATGTGACTCCACAGGCTCCTCTTAAATAACTCATTTCCACTGCTCTCACTCTTGACTTGTGTCCTTCCAGCAACGTCCAAGCTTCACTTCCATACGTTAGAGTTGGTATCACAATACTGTCATGTAGTAACTTTTTCACTTCCATGCTCACTTCCCTGTTTCTTATCACTGCTTTCAAGGAACCAGCAACCTTTCTTCCCTGCTGTACCCTTTCAAGCACTTCACCCTCCAAACCTCCATCCTTACTCATCACACTACCCAAGTACTTAAACGTACTCACATTTTCCATTTCCTCACCATCCAACCTCGCTGTACATTCACTGACTTCATCTCTCTCAAAGACCGTCACTTTACTCTTCCCTACATTCACCTTTACATTCCATTTCTTACACACTCTCCCAAACTCATCCACCAAGCCTTGCAGCTCTCCTTCGTCTTCACTCAACAACACAGTATCATCTGCAAACAACAGTACAGGGAGTTTCCAAACACTAAACTCTGTCTCACCAGGGCCACTCCAACATTCACTGCCCTACCTTGTACCTCTTTTATTACCCCATCCATGTACAGATTGAACAACCATGGAGACATGACACATCCCTGTTTCAACCCAACCTTCAAAGAGAAAAATTCACTCAGTTCACCATCCACACACACTGCAGCCTTAGCACCATCATACATACTCTTCACAGCATTCAACAACTTCCCATCTACTCCATATATTCTTAATACTTTCCACAATCCTTGTCTATCCACCTTGTCATATGCTTTCTCTAAATCCATGAAAGCCGCATACAACTTCTTTCCCTTCTCTAGAAACTTTTCCACTAAAGATCTAAGAATGAATATCTGATCTACACAACCTCTTCCCTTCCTAAAGCCTCCCTGTTCTTCTCCAACTAATTCCTCTGTTCTTTCTCTAGCTCTGTCAATAAGTATCCTACCATACACTTTTCCCATTATACTAAGAAGACAGATGCCCCTATGATTACCACACACTTCTTTTTCTCCTTTTCCTTTGTACGAAGGAATAATTATACCTGACTTCCAATCCTCCGGGACTCTACCTTCCTCGCAGGCCAATCTGCACATCTTCCACAATCATTCTACTACTATCTCTCCCCCATACTTCAGCATTTCACCACACACTCCATCAATTCCTGGGGCTTTCCCCAATTTAACTTTCATCATTGCTTCCACAACTTCTATCCTACTGATTTCTTCCTGTCTTCTCACCTCCCTCCTCCTCCCAGCCATTCCCCAGCCACTTATACTTGCGTTACTTCCATCCTCTATGTTCAACAATTCCTTAAAGTGTTCTCTCCATCTGCTCACTTTTTCTCCCTTGTCCACCAGTAATCTACCATTTTTATCTTTCACTCCCCTGCTAACTTCACATCCACCCTGTCTTACTCTCTTCACCTCTTTCCAGAACATTTTCTTACAGTCCTTCCACTTTACACTCAAGTTCCTTCCAAATTCCTCATCCGCTCTCTTCTTACTCTGTCTTACTAATCTTTTCACTTCTCTCTTTCTTTCTACATATAACTCTCTCTTCCACCTCTCAACTTCTTCCACGCCCCTATTTCTCATCCATTCATTGTATGCTTTCTTCTTTTGTGCCACAGCCTGTCTCACCTCTTTATTCCACCATGCTGTTCCTTGCACACCCCTCCGTCATCTCTTCATCCCACACACCACATCACATGCTGCACATATTTCTTTTGTAAATATCATGCACACACCTTCCACGTCCCCCATCTGCTCCAATTCATATTTGCCCAATCGTTCCTCCACTTCTCTCTTATATTCTGCCTTTTTCTCATCCTCTTGTAACCTTTCCACTCTCCTTACAAATACTCCTTCTTTCCGTCCTTCCCTTCTTCTATTTCTCCATCCTAATTGGACTTTGATTCTTGGCACCACCAAGTAGTGGTCAGAAAGTCCACTCCCCCAGCCTCTATAAGCTCTTGCATCCATTACACATTTTTGCATCCTTTCATCCACACACACATAATCAATCATTGTCTTCTTTTCATTCAGTTCACCACCCACCCTTCTTATCACTCGCCATGTATACCTGTGGATCATTTTGTGCCTGAAGAGGGTATTGGCTATCACCAACCCCCTCCCAGCACAAATGTCCACTAACACACTGCCATTCTCATCTGTCTCAGCAGGCACACCCCACTGAACAACTATTCCATCCACCTTCACATCCCCTACTTTACCATTCATATCACCAATCAAAAACACTCTCTCATTCCTTCCAGACTTTTCCATGCACACTTCCACATTTGTCCATAACTCGTCTCTCACTCTGCTTGCACGATCTTGGGTTGGTGCATACACACACACACAATCGCCCACATTTGTATTCCAACTTTCAATCTTACCCACACAATCCTTGACCCAAGTGATCCATACTCTCTTATGCTCGTCTTCCATCTTTTACTCACAACTATACATACTCCTTCTTTTGCCCTCTCATTCTCACCTACTCCTGCACCTATACCCCATCCATACTCCCATTCTCTCACACTCTCACCTCTCCATTTCGTTTCAGTTATTCTGCATACATCAACTTTCGCACCCTCAAGGACCTGGACAATCTCTCTCTCTTTCACCTCATCATTCGCTCCCCTTACATTCCAAGTTCCAATTACCATGTCCTTTGTCCGTTCCTTGGTCGTCATCTTTCAGTCAGTCCTTGTCCGAGGCTTATTGTTTGTCTTTCCAGTTAGTTGTTTTCCAGGGAGGGGCACTAACCCTCCGCCAACCTTTTTAGCCGCTTTTTACGACAAGCAGGGATACTGAGGGAGTATTCTTGAAAAACCCCCCTACCCCCTTTTTTTTTTTTTTTTTTTTTATGCGAGGAAGAAGGAATCAAAGGCCATGAGCCCGCAGTAACAGTTCCCTCCAAGAGAAAAACAAAATACAATAGAGAGCCAAATTCAAGATCCGATCATTTTGAGATGCCTGGACACACTGCGTTTGAAAGACTGGAGATCATAGGCAGCAGGAAATACAGATAGAGGGAGACAGTTCCAGAGCTGACCTGTTGCATAAATGAAAGACTGGGAGTAACGGTTAACTCTTGCATTAGAGAGTTGGACAGAAAAGGGATGAGAGTTTGCTGCCAGACGGGTGCTACGCGCACGTCGTAGAGGTGGAGGAATGCAAGCATACAGTTCAGAGGAGCAGTGACCATTAAAGTAGCGATAGAAAAGAGATAAAGATGCAACAGTGCGGCGAAGAGACAGAGGTTGAAGGGAGTCAGTAAGAGGAGGAGAGTTAATGAGACGAAAAGCCTTTGACTCCACCCTATTGAGAAGAGCTGTGTGTGGGGAGCCTCCCCACACATGAGAGTTGTACTCCACACAGGGGCGGATAAAACCCCTGTATAGAGACAACAATTGTGCAGGGGTAAAGAAAGAGCGGAGTCGGCTTAGCACACCCAATCTTTTGGAAGCAGATTTTACAAGAGATGTAATATGATCTTTCCAAGATAAGTCCCGAGTAAATGAAACCCCAAGCATGTTCAAGGATGATGCAGGATTAAGCTGAATATTATTAAACATTAATGGGTATACCTGTGGAAGATTTTGTAGGGTTGATAGGTGTAAGAACTGAGTCTTAGATGCATTAAAGACAACCATATTATTTTTACCCCAGTCAGAGATACGAGCCAAGTCAGACATTAGGTGTGCCATAGCCTCATCCCTTGTTTCTTGAAGTAACTGTTGAGATGGACGTTGCGGGAACCGAATGGAAAGGTGAAGGGTGGAGTCATCAGCATATGAGTGGATAGGGTTAGATGTACAGCTTAGAAGATCATTAATGAATAAAAGGAAGAGAGTTGGTGACAGGACAGAGCCCTGAGGAACACCACTGTTGATAGATCTAGAAGAAGAACGATGGCCGTCTACAACAGTGGCTATGGAACGACCAGAAAGGAAGCTAGCGATGAAGGCACAGATAGAAGGATAGAAACCGTAGGAGGGCAGTTTGGAAATTAAAGATTTATGCCAGACTCGATCGAAAGCCTTTGAGATGTCAAGTGCAATGGCAAAGCTTTCGCCGAAGTCCCGAAAGGAGGATGACCAGGAGTCTGAAAGGTAGGTGAGAAGATCGCCAGTGGAGCGTCCCTGACGGAACCCATACTGACGATCGGAAAGAAGGTTGTGATAGGAAAGAGGCCTTAAAATTTTTCTATTAAGAATTGACTCGAAAACTTTTGAAATACAGGACGTTAAAGCAATTGGATGATAGTTGGAGGGTTGGGAGTGGTCACCCTTCTTTGGGACTGGCTGAATGAGAGCAAACTTCCAGCAAGAAGGAAAGGTACAAGTTGACAGACAAAGGCGAAAGAGTTTGCCTAGGCAGGGTGTAAGCACAGAAGCACAGTTCTTGAGAACAACAGGAGGGACCCCATCAGGCCCATATGCCTTGTTAGTACTGAGGCCAGTGATGGCAGAAAATACATCAACTGAAGAAATTTTAATGTCAGCCATGAGGAAGTCAGAGGGGAGAAGTGATGGAGGAACAGCACCGGAATCATCTAAGGTGGAATTGGAAGAGAAAGTCTGTGCGAAGAGATCTGCTTTATCAGTAGAAGAAATAGCTACAGAACCATCAGAGTAGAAAAGAGGAGGGAAGGATGATGAGGTAAAGTTGTTAGAAAGATTTTTGGCAAGGTGCCAGAAGGAGCGGGAAGAATTCGAGTTGGAGAGTTGAGAGCATTTAGTATGGATGAAATTATTTTTAGTAGAGCGAAGAACAGACTTAGCACGATTCCGTGCAGAAACGTAAAGATGATGTGATTCAGGGGTGGGTTGGCTCTGGTACCTTTTGTAGGCCCTCTCCTTGTTGCGGACAGCATTAGAACAAGCGTGATTAAACCAAGGCTCTCTTGCGTTAGTCAAAGGGCGGAACTACTGTGTGACCCATAAGGAGTCCCTGGCAGTGATGAAGAGCCTTGACTTTTTCCATCCCTACTTGTATGGGTCCTACTTCATCATCAGGATGGACCATACAGCACTTAAGTGGCTGAAGACATTAAAGAATCTGGAAGGACAACTGGCACGCTGGGACGGGAAGCTGAACCAGCACACCTGTGAGGTGCAGCACCAGGTGGGTGCATGGCAATGTTGCGAGCCTGAGTCGTTGTCTTGTGACCCAGATTGCAAGCAGTTTACTGGGAAAGAAGAGCAAAGCAAGAAATGCACCCATACTGCAGTGACAGGGCCAGTGTCAGCTGAAGAAGACCTGAAAAGAATGCAGATGGTGGATACAGATTTGCAGCCAGTGCTAGAGTGGCTGCAGTGAAATACAGTGCAACCATCTTGGGAAGAGGATTCTGGGCTCAGCCTGGAACCTTCTTTGTTTGAACAATGGACCATTGGAGCGTCAGTGGGAGATATCCGATGGCCTCAGCAAGTATTGGCAACTGGTGGTTCCTAAGAAAATGAAGTCTGAGGTCTTAGAAGGGTCTCATAACTGGATCACTAAAGGGCATCTGGGAGTGAAGAAAACTCTGAGTTGGCTGCATCAGAGATTCTACTGGACTGGCATGCGTTAGGATGTCAAAGAGTGATGTTGGGCCTGTGATGTAAGCTGTGCAAAGAAGGGACCCAAGAAACATGGTTGCACCCCTCTTTAGCTGTACCAAGTGGGTGCACCAATGGAAAGAGTCACGATGAACCTTGCTGGACCTCTGCCACTCACTGTAAGAGGAAACTGGTAAATATGTGTTGCCATGGACTACTTCACAAAGTGGCAAGAAGCCTATGCCATCCCCAATCAGGAAGCTGCAACTGTTGCTCAGGTATTGGTTGACCAGTTTTTCTGTCATTTTGGGATGTCACAAGAGTTACTTTCAGACCTGGGTAGAAACTTTGAGTCTGCTGCGTTCTGTGAGTGCTGCAAGTTGCTGGGGATCAAGAAGACCAGGATGACCCCACAAAGGCCACAATCAGATGAGATGGTGGAGAAGTTCAGTTGGACCCTTGGACAAGAACTGGCCATCTGTGAGGAGGGATAGATGGAATGGGACCAGAAATTACCTGCGTTGCTGATGGCATATCGTTCTGTATCCCACGAGTCTCTCAGCTGCACCCCTGCAAAACTGATGTTGGGCCACAAGTTACAATTGCCAGTTGATCTCTTAATGGAAAGGCCACCTGATGAAGAGCTGCCTACAGACACCTCCAGCTATGTGAAGTATCTTTAGGAAAGACTGGCTGAGGTACATCAAGTTCAAGAAGCTTTGAAGTTTTCAGACGAAGTGATGAAGCGCAAGTAGCCTGTGATGCCAAGGCAAGTGAGATGAGCTTCAAGGATGGTGACAGTGTTTGGCTTTACAATCCTCAGTGGAAGAAGGGACAGTCACCAAAACTGCAGAGCCTGTGGGATGGGCCGTACACTGATAGACCACCTGTCAGACGTAACATACCTGATTCGGGAAGGAAGGAGGTCTCACCCGAAGATGGTACAGTAAATCGTCCGTGGCAGCACCATGGGCCAGGACAGTACAGCGGGATGTCCCCAAGGAATTATGCACACTTTTAGCTGATGATGTTGAGGAGCACGAAGGAGCTGAAGCACAAGAGGATGGTGGCAGTTTCCCAAGGGAAGAAGCGAATCAGGAAGAGGACTGAGTCATTCCAGGAGCAATGGACTGTCTGGAGGAGCAGGGACATTGTTGGAAGCAGCACAGAAGACCTGATAAGTGGAAGGACTATTTTGTGTATAATTAAAAGTTTAGTTTGGAGTATGGATTTCACAGTATTTGTATATATTGTGCTGTTTTTTTGGAACAACAAATGGACTAGGGAGGGGGTAATGTTGAGAAGCGGAATTTTCCTCTTAGGTAGTGGTGAAGTATTTCCGACAAATCTTGCATTTTCTGTTATAAGTCTGAGTTGCAAGTTAGCCTGCTGTTGTGAACAGAGGTATTTTGTAAAATTATGCAATAATTTTTATTCTATTTTTCTTTGTAATATTTTATTTATGTGATTGTTGAATTATGTAATTTGATTTCAGTTTGTATGCTAAAGAGTTTGGAGTGATACATAATGTGGGAAGGCACTGGAATTTTGTGATTGTCTATGAGGAACTGTTGTTGTTAGGAGCAGATACCAGAATGTCCTAGAATGCAGGGAATGTTATAAAAGGATGGGGGAGAGACTAGAGGAGTTTTTTTCAGTTCAGTTCAATTCAGTTTGACTTGTGGCCTTGTGAACTTAGTGTAGCTACGGTACTTGTCAAATCTGTGAAGTGGGTTAGCAAGCATACAGTGTAATTACTTGGTAAATAAAGACAGAGAAGGTGCGAAGCTTGTGTTATTATGCCAGAGCTGATCTTGTGTACTGTACATTGAAAGGCAGACCCTACAACATCACTGGGTGATGTCCATCCTATACTGTACTACTGCTGTTAGAGTCTGTGACAATGTGGGACAGTTCCTACATCCCTGTGGGAAGTTTTATTATTCATGTCAATATTATTATTATTCTGACTAATTTTAAAACTGTGATGCGCCAAAGGCTATTTGGGCTAGAGCCTTCAAATTTGGTTATCTTAGCCATATAGCTATCGACATCTTTTGGCCAAATATGGTGGCAATTTGTCAACCAGATCTCTAAATATTATCTGGAACACAGAAAAGTGAGTCAGCCATGCTATCTCAAGAATAACTTAGAATGGATAATGAAATATTACTACAATATAGCCTTAAGGCAGATGCACTGCAGGAAGGAGTATGGTTCTAATCAGTTTATTCTCTGAGATTGCCTGGGGTAAAAAATTCAGATTTTTCCATATATTTTGGATCCCACCTAATTTTCCATGAAGGATTAAAGCTGAAGCCACCAAACTTGGTGGACTTAATGAATGTGATGACCCAAAGCCCCTTTATAGCTCAGCTTGTAGTAGGGAAGTACTGTGGGAAGTTTTTATCAAAATTATTGTTCTTGAATTTATGGTGTTTTAGTTATTAATATTATTACAGTATTGTTGTTATTGTTTTTGTTGTTATTGATGTTATTTTTATAATAATAATAATAATAATAATAATAATAATAATTATTATTATTTATGGTAGGTGGGGGTGCTTACAATCCACTCACTTGATGTAGTGCTGCTCTTGAGTGTCTGTCCTTTCCTCTCCTCCATCCTTGTTTTCTTCAATCCTCTTCTGTCTTTCTTTCCTTCAGTCATTCCTCTTCCTTCTGCCTGAGGGTGACTCTACACTGAGTGACAAGCCAAATGGCTTCCTGTACACCAGGAAACCATTTATTATGCTGGGTGGTAACCATATACCCAAATTTTGGCACCTGGTGGTTTAGTGGGTAATTATTGCGCTCCAGTCAGATTCAGCCGGTGAAGGTTTGTATCTAAGGGATGGTTGGGGTTTATTGCTCATGTAATGCCACTCAGGATGAGTGAGGCCGGTCACTCTCATCCTAAATGTCAGGACCAACTGCCTAGCCCCAGGCTCCTACGCTCCTCATGGTGTTACCTAGGAGTGTATGATGGATGGATGGATTATTATTATTATTATTATTATTATTATTATTATTATTATTGTGTGCGTGTATGCACCAACACAAGATCGTGCGATCAGAGTGAGAGAAGAGTTCTGGACAAATGTGGAAGTGTGCATGGAAAAGTTTGGAAGGAATGAGAGAGTGTTCTTGATTGGTGATATGAATGGTAAAGTAGGGAATGTGAAGGTGGATGGAATAGTTGGTGAGTGGGGTGTGCTTGCTGAGATAGATGAGAATGACAGTGTGTTAGTGGACATTTGTGCCGGTAGGGGGTTGGTGATAGCCAATACCCTCTTCAGGCACAAAATGATCCACAGGTATACATGGCAAGTGATGAGAAGGGTGGGTGGTGAACTGAATGAAAGGAAGGCAATGATTGATTATGTGTGTGTGGATGAAAGGATGCGAAGATGTGTAGTGGATGCAAGAGCTTATAGAGGTTGGAGGAATGGACTTTCTGACCACAATTTGGTGGTGGCCAGAATCACGATCCAAGTAAGTTGGAGAAATAGAAGAAGGGAAGGATGGGAGGAAGGAGAAATTGCAAGGAGAGTGGAAAGGTTACAAGAGAATGAGAAAAAGGCAGAATATAAGAGAGAAGTGGAGGAACGATTAGGTAAATATAGATTGGAGCAGATGGGGGACGTGGAAGGTGTGTGCAGGATATGCACAGAAGAAATATGTGCAGCATGTGATGTGGTGTGTGGGGTGAAGAGAAGACGGAAGGGGGTGCAAGGAATTGTGTGGTGGAATGAAGAGGTGTGACAGGCTATGGCACAAAAGAAGAAAGTATACAATGAATGGGTGAGAAATAGGGGCGTGGAAGAAGTTGAGAGGCGGAAGAGAGAGTTATATGTAGAGAGGAAGAGAGAAGTGAAAAGATTAGTAAGAGAGAGTAAGAAGAGAGTGGATGAGGAATTTGGAAAGAATTTGAGTGTACAGTGGAGGGACTGTAAGAAAATGTTCTGGAAAGAGGTGAAGAGAATAAGACAGGGTGGATGTGAAGTTAGCAGGGGAGTGAAAGATAAAAATGGTAAATTACTAGTGGAGAAGGGAGAAAAAGTGAGCAGATGGAGAGAACACTTTAAGGAATTGTTGAACATAGAGGATGGAAGTAATGCGAGTATAAGTGGCTGGGGAATGGCTGGGAGAAGGAGGGAGGTGAGAAGACAGGAGGAAATCAGTAGGATAGTTGTTGAAGCAATGAAGAAAGTCAAATTGGGGAAAGCCCCTGGAATTGAATGGAGTGTGTGGTGAAATGCTGAAGCATGGGGGAGAGATAGTAGTAGAATGATTGTGGAAGATGTGCAGATTGGCCTGGGAGGAAGGTAGAGTCCCGGAGGATTGGAAGTCAGGTATAATTATTCCTTTGTACAAAGGAAAAGAGGAAAAAGAAGTGTGTGGTAATCATAGGGGCATTTGTTTTCTTAGTGTAATAGGAAAAGCGTATGGTAGGATACTTATTGACAGAGTTAGGGAAGAAACAGAGGAATTAGTTGGAGAAGAACAGGGAGGCTTTAGGAAGGGAAGAGGTTGTGTAGATCAGATATTCATTTTTAGATCTTTAGTGGAAAAGTTTCTAGAGAAGGGAAAGAAGTAGTACGTGGCTTTCATGGATTTGGAGAAAGCATATGACAGGGTGGATAGACAAGGATTGTGGAAAGTATTAAGAGTGTATGGAGTAGGTTGGAAGTTGTTGAATGCTGTGAAGAGAATGTACGATGGTGCTAAGGCTGCAGTGCGTGTGGATGGTGAACTGAATGAATTTTTCTCTTTGAAGGTTGGGTTGAAACAGGGATGTGTCATGTCACCATGGTTGTTCAATCTGTACATGGATGGGGTAATAAAAGAGGTACAAGGTAGGGCAGTGGATGTTGGAGTGGCCCTGGTGAGAGAGGATTGTGTTTGGAAACTCCCTGTACTGTTGTTTGCAGATGATACTGTGTTGTTGATTGAAGATGAAGGGGAGCTGCAAGGCTTGGTGGATGAGTTTGGGAGAGTGTGTTAGAAATGGACTCTAAAGGTGAATGTAGGGAAGAGTTAAGTGATGGTCTTTGAGAGAGGTAAAGTCAGTGAATGGACAGTGAGGTTGGATGGTAAGGAAATGGAAAATGTGAGTACGTTCAAGTACTTGGGTAGTGCGATGAGTAAGGATGGAAGTTTGGAGGGTGAAGTACTTGAAAGGGTACAGCAGGGAAGAAAGATTGCTGGTTGCTTGAAAGCAGTGATAAGAAACAGGGAAGTGAGCATGGAAGTGAAAAAGTTACTACATGATAGTATTATGATACCAACTCTAATGTATGGAAGTGAAGCTTGGACGTTGTTGGAAGGACACAAGTCAGGAGTGAGAGCAGTGGAAATGAGTTATTTAAGAGGAGCCTGTAGAGTCACATGGAGAGACATTCTGACAAATGAGGATATAAAGGAGCGTTGTGGTGTGGATGTGGATGTGATTGGAAACGTTAAGAGGAACACACTGAGGTGGTTTGGCCATGGGGAGAGGATGAAGGGTGAGAGACTGACGAGGAGAGTGTATGTGAGTGAGGTGGAGGGGGGGGAGAGGGATGGGTAGCCCGAGGATGAGATGGAGGGATGGAGTGGAGATGTAAATGAGAGAGGGGGATGTGAGTTGGGAGCAGGGCAATGAAATGGCTGGGGACAGGGCGACGTGGAGGTAATTTGTTTGTGGCCACCCCGTACGGGATTGAGGCGTCTGGCAATAGATAGATAGATTGATTATTATTATTATCATTGAGAGACATGGAGTCACTGGATGTACAGTGAGGTTGGGTGAGGAGGAAATGGAAAACGTGAGTGGATTTAAGTGCTTAGGTAGTGTGATGGGTAAGGATGGAAGTTTGGTGGGTGAAGTGCTTGAAAGGGTACAACAAGGAAGAAAGGTTGCTGGTTCTTTGAAAGCAGTAATAAGGAACAGGGAAGTGAGCTTGGAAGTAAAAAAGTCACTGCATGACAGTATTGTGATACCAAGTCTAACATGGAAGTGAAGCTTGGACCTTATTGGGAGGACATAAGTCAAGAGTGAGAGCAGTGGAAATGAGTTACCTGAGAGGAGCATGTGGAGTTACATGGAGAGACAGCCTGACAAATGAGGAACTGACGGAGCATTGTGGTGTGGATGTGGATGTGATAGAAAGCATTAGGAGAAACACATTGAGGTGGTTTGGCCATGTGGAGAGGATGGAGAGTGAGAGACAAATGAGTAGAGTGTATGTGAGTGAGATGGAGTGGGGGGAAGAGGGTAGAGGAGGCTGAGGATGAGATGGAGGGATAGAGTGGAGATGTATATGAGAGAGGGGTGTGAGCTGGGAGCAGGGCAGCGAAATGACGGGAGACCAGGTGACATGGAGGCGATTTGTTTGTGTCCACCTCTTTCAGGATTAAGGTGTGTGGCAGTAGATAGATTATTATTATTACCTCTACCAACAAAGTTGGAGACGGTTATGTATTCAGCTATGTTTGTCTGTTTGTGTTTGTTCACATGATATCTCCAAAAGTTCTCAATGAATTTCAGTGAAAGAAATGACGGTAGACCACGTGACATGGAGGCAGTTTGTTTGTGTCCACCTCTTTCAGGATTAAGGTGTCTGGCAGTAGATAGATAGATTATTATTATTACCTCTACCAACAAAGTTGGAGATGGTTATGTATTCAGCTATGATTGTCTGTTTGTTCACATGATATCTTCAAAAGTTCTCAAAGAATTTCAGTGAAATTTTGTGCAAGGATGGGCCATAGGCCAAGAAGGAATTGATAAAATTGGGGGCAGATCTGGATATGGGTCCAGAGTATTCTGCACAATATCTCCAAAAGTTCTGAGTGAAATTCATTGAAATTTTGTGGAAGGGTGGGCCATGGGCCAAGAAAGATTTGATTAAACTTTAGGGTAATATCTCCAAATGTTCTCAGTGAATTTCAATGAAATTTTGTGGAAGAGTGGGCCAAGGGTCAAGGAATGATTGATTAAATTTGGGGACAGATCCGGATCCTATGTAGTCCACACAATATCTCCATATATCCGGATCCAGATCCTTATTAATGGCATTGCAATGGCATTGGCGAAGGTATGCACTGTCTCAGTGCTTTGTAGTTATTAGTATCATTATTACAGTGTCATTATAATTATTATTATTATTATTTATTACTTCATTCTTTTCAGTTGTGTCGATGCCTGAATTTGGCACCAGAAACTGGTAGAAAACAAGGAGATGGAGTGGTCAGAAAAGAAGCTGACAGACCAGCAAACAGCAGACCAGTGACTCCACCTCGACCAGTTCATCAGACTCCTGCAACAAGAGGACAGGAAGGAGCTGACACGAACATCTTGGATTGTCCAACCTACACAACTCCTTACAGTCCAGTGACACATGCACACGAAGCAATCCGTGACTCTCACGATGATGAAGAGGATCCCATGTATGTAAAACCCAATGAGGTGAAGCCCATTGAGGTAATACTTCTGGAGAAACAACTCGCTGGGAAAGTTGACTTCACTAATTCCTCATACAAGCCTGCAAAATCAGTTACCAGTGCTCCTACTTCCATGTGTTATACTCACTCTTCTCACCCTGCTGCTTCCTGTAACACCTCTGCTGGACGTGACTTCCAGGGTTATTCACAGCAAAGCGATTCTGAGCCGGAGTACGCAAATATACGCCCAGTGTGTATTAGTAAAGATGATGACTTGTATCTTGCTGTCAGCCCTTATTAGGCAGTCTTACCTTAATAATTTTATTATCCCCTTCAGTATGATGATATATTTAGTATCTTAGTATTCTTGTTATCTTAAGGTGTTTCTGTTTATCTTAGTAAACATTTTTTTACCTGGAATGGTCTGACAGAGTTTCATTTTTACCCATGTGCTACAAGAGGACTCACTTTAACCTAATAAAATCATCTGAAGATAGCATGAACATTTTGAAAAATGCATAATCATACTAAAGGGGTTAACTGGATATAGAAAACTGACCTGACAACAGTTTGCTGTATTATCAGCATAATCATACAGTGTACTGCAAATTGTTAATCTTGCCATATATGCCAGTAAAAAAAAAGTCCCCCTAACAAAATTCTCAGATAATTTTCTTGTTACAATAGTTCCCTACTAACGACAAATGAGTATTTGCAAGGAAAAAATATTTGCTGTTATGTGTTATACTGTATGCAGTACATTATATACATGTACCCATGTGCAGTTTTATATTACTGTATATAATACCTGTTTCCATTGCAATATTCTATACAGTATTTTTAATTTGAAGTCAAGGTAGATTCACACTGGACTAAAACAGCTAACATGTCGGATATTTTTGCAAGCTATTTTGAATATATTTACCTGAATGCTGGCAGAAGAGAAATCATCATTATTTAAGGAAACAGAACGGGTGGCGACACTGATAATGTCCTGACTCTGAAGACTGGTGAGTGACACCTTCATCAAGCTAGTTCTGTCCAAAACTTGAGTGTACTGTATACTCCAGTTAAAAACCAAATTATAAAGAACATATTAATCAGGTCGTCAAAAGTTGCAAGCTGCACATCAGAAATCCATATTCAGTGAGACAGTTTCTAAATAGACATTGTCTCTAAACAGTGGCTCATGCAATGGTCTCATCTTATGGTAATTACGAAACATCATTATCGATTGGTCTTCCAAATAATAATCATTAGTAAAGAAGGTTCAGTCTTTGCTGAATAGAAAAATTATGCTTATTGTTGGCCTCCTCCCAGAACCCTGACTACTTCATTTCTAATGGAGTTGCACATTTGTTTTTTACAGATGATGAACAGAGGAAGGAAAAATAAATGAAATAAAATCAATAATCCATACACAAGATTACAGGTGACCTCCATTCATAAAGATAAGGGGGGATGGAAATAGAAGGTGTGATATCTAATGCGCATTTACTCTGGTGTAGACAATTGGAGGTAGAGGTTTATGAGAGTGTGCTGGCCTACACTCTGTGTAAATGAAAACACTGAAAAGGTGCAGCAAAGGGAGATGGTTAGGAGCAGGTCCTGTGGGCTGGTGAAATGGGAACTCCTGCTCTTCCTGTCACCAGCTTGCCATTCACCCCAGGAGTACTACCCTGTTTGACTGATGTAAAGGCTAGAATACAATTTAAACTGTGTTTTATTAGTTTCAGGGTTCTTAAGTTTAGTAAGCTGAAGTACCATACTGAACTGATAAAACCTCTGCCAGCATGCCCAGGTGTTATGTTGCGGAGTGAAGATGATTCCTTGCATCGTGATGAACCTAGAGATCTTCATATCAAATTGTACTGTTTTTGAAGGCTACAACATGCTTGTATATGTTGGCCTTCGTCACCTGATGGTGGATCTCCATGCTGCTCGATCTCTGGCAGCCTCCCTATTCTCCTTATCCTGAGGTCATGTTTTATGACCTCATCCCAGGTCTTTTTCAGTCAGCCTCTTGCAACCCTACCTTTGATGCTCACACATCTCATCAGTCACCTTTCTCTGATTGATCATTTTTCTACACAGCCCCTAGGTTATCCAATAAACTGCCATTGTCCATGAGGAAACTGACCTGTTCAAGAGGCAGCTCAAAGCCTTTCAGTTTTCAAAGAGCTATGATCTGAAAGATATTATGATGGACAGTTATAGGATTTAGTTAGTCTATTCTGCTGGTGAAATTTGTATTGTTCTTGTAACTTTAAAAGCATAAACATGTATTGAATGCTAGTTAATTCCTTAAAGGAGGACCTTGTGCTTTTGAGAAACAAGAAACACATTGTAATTATTATTATTATTATTATTACCTTGTGCTATAATGAAATATTTTTCTTACCATAAAAAAAGAAAAATTGATATTTAGCACCTTTGAGCACACAATGCAGCAACAAATTTCCTAGCAAGCTGTATCCTGTTGAATGTTGCTCATTCAGCTAACATGTTAACTGTTTTCTGCCTAGTACAATACAGGCTTTAATGATAGTTTGTGATATCAGAAAACTGGATCGGTTGCTTAGTGGTATTACATACCTTTACTACTGTACTGAGTATTGCAAACATTGACATTCTAATGAGCTGTACTTATGTTACAAATGATATTACTGTATTGTTCATTTTATATCTGTAACTTGGTACTGTAAGTTGGGGCTGACTATTAAGTTTCTCATTTATTCCCTGTGATTATTTTCAGCCCCAAAAATGAAGTACAATGAGCCATTCAATTCTCCATCATTGGGAGTGAAGAATCTCCGCAAATCTAGGATTAACCCCTTGACACTTATATTCTTGTCACTGCCAGGCAATTTTATTTATCTTGGGAGCCCACTAATGGTGAAGGGGTTAATGATGAAAGTGTTTCTAAACCAACAGTTCAGAAAAGTCTTTCCTTATTTGAATAATGCTCTTTAGATGTAATTGGAATGAAAAATGCAGGCAACGTTATTTTGAAACAGTCAAGGAGAAGAATGTTTATCTCCACTGCTTGTACAATTTATTTTGAAACTCGCCCTATTGTTTCTTGAGCTCCAGTTTAGCAGTATGAGTTATGGTAAAAAGCTGAGACAAAAGTTGTACTCCTACATGGTGTCTAACTCAGTTGGTTCCCTTTCCTAAACTCTAATCTTGACTCCTTCACTGATTTGTTTTGTTTTGTAATTTTTTTTTTTTTTTTTTTTTAATAAATGACCAGATGATCATCTTTGGCACTGGAGATACTTCATATAAAGAAAAGGTTAATGAAGGCTATATTAACCCATCCAGTTTTAGAAATCTCTACTAAAACAGATAGTGTGGAAACAGGGAGAATGAAGTACAGAAAAAAACCACCAGATATGAAGGAATTATAGTGATGGTTAAACTGTAAACAATAGAATCTGCACATTAATGGTATGTGTACTGGTAATTCATGTTCATACCATTACCAGCACTATTAAAATCTCACCTTCCAAGCAAATCACAGCAGTAAAATTAAAAAAAAAAGTAGTTGCACCATTCAAAACGGACCCATGCTTTAGGCTTGGCAAAGCTTCCAGAAAAATAAATGTGCTGTCACTTCTTCACATGTTGGCACCCATCTTTATTCCTGCATCCACTGTTGTGGAGCTGTGTGTTTTTCTCTGAAGTAGGATGGTTGGCCACCAATAACAAATCTGTTAACAAACATAGCACATTAGGTGTTTCATTGGAGGAGCAGATGGAGATTGCCTGAAAATGCTCAAAGTTGCCCTGATTTTCCAATGGTTATTATTAAATACAATGCACCCTTACACAATGTGAGTTTATGGGCGGCAGAAACCCTCGCATTCTACGATTTCGCATTATGTGAACCAAAGAACTTATGGGAAAAATTGTATATGGTGGAAAGCCCACCCAGGGTTTGGTCTTCGGGTCCCCTTCCAGCCTACTTTACCCTGCTAATACCTTGTCTAAAAGTACTTCTAGTTGGACCAACAAGTAAAACAATAAACAGAACACCATGAACCTTTATTTAAGTGACTTCTGGCCTTATTAAGAAGGGAGAGGGGTGGGTATCCGAGGCTCGGGGCATCTAGCTGTCTACTCTTGCCCTGCGAGGTGAGGCGCCCCATTGTCACTCTCACTGTCACTGCTGAGGTCTTCTGGAGGTGCCATAAAGCCTTCAAAGTCAACAGCTGAGACCATGATGAACAGGTGGGTGCTGCTATGATGCTAAACCAGACCACAGGATGCGAGGTACAACATGTCTTCTCGCGGCAATATGAAGAAGTGTCTGTTTACCCAGGAAAGTTGGTAGATGGCATGCAGATAGCTGGCCAGCCACCAGCAATTTTGAATCTGACTAATTGCCAGCCATCTGCTTTCGTGTGACTGACTCGTATTGTCCAGCCCGATACTCATAGTAATGGCGGGAAGTCCATTTTTGCCTTGGAATCATAGAGCCGATTCGCATGTTGGGAAGTTCGATTCACAGATTTCGCATTCGATAAAAATAATCATTTTCTGGGTTGACCTCGCATTGTAGGTGATTCACACCATGTGAGTTTGCACTGTGTGGGGGTGCACTGTATGCATATCATATGAAGAAGAGTATGTATATACAGTACAAAAAAAATTGTAAACAGTCTATGTGCTTAAATTCTCATATTTGCCTCTGCCAAGGAGGTTATGTTTTCACCTCTGTCCATTTGTTTGTTTGTTGGTTGGTTGGTTTGTGAGCAAGATCACACAAAAACCACTGGCCTGATTTCCATGAAACTTGGTATAAGAATGGGCCTTGGCCCAGAATAGTCTCCGTTAAATTTTGGTGTGGCTCCGGATAAAGGTGCGGATCCAGGATTTTTTTTTTTCACTTTCTTTAACATTGCGAGATAGGGCGTTTTTTGACACTTCGTAAAATTTTCAGTGAATAATGCATGGATCTTGGTGAAAAAAATCAGACATACTTAGGATGGTATTTATGAATGTAGGGTTATGAGTTTGATACTGGATTAGACTTGACTGAATTAAAAAGAACTGCATGTTGGGCCTTGGCGGAGGTATGCGCTTTACTGAGTGCCATTCTAGTTGTATCTGTATCCATATGAAAACTGATAGTCTATTCTGTCTTTCCATAGCCTTAATCCCATAACAGATGGTCACAGATAAATTGCTTCCATGTTGCCCTGTCCCATGCCATTTCTCTCCCTTCCCCCATATACCTCTCCATATCATCCCTCCAGCTTATCCTCAGTCTCCCTCTCCCTCTCCCCCCCTCCACCCACTCACATACACTCTCCTTGTTCATTTCTCATTCTCTGTCGTCTCCACATGGCCAAACCACCTCAGTGTATTTCTCCTAATGCTTTCTATTATATCCACATCCACACCACAACATTCCTTCACGTCCTCGTTTGTTAGTCTGTCTCTCCACACAACTCCTTATGCTACTCTCAAATAACTCATTTCCACAGCCCTCATTCTTGTCTTGCATCCTTCCAACAAGGTCAAGCTTTCATTTACATATGTTAAAGTAGGTATCACAATACCGTCGTGCAGTGACGTTTTTACGTCCATGCTCACTTCCCTATTTCTTATGACAGCTTTCAATGAACCACCTTACTTCCTTGTTGTACCCTTTCATGCACTTCATTCTCTAAACTTCCATCCTTACTCATCACTACTCAAATACTTAGAAGCACTCACATTTTCCATATCCTCCCTATCCAGCCTTGCTGTGCATTTAGCGACTTAATTTCTCTTGAAGACCACAACCTTACTCTTCCCTACATTCATGTTTAGATTCACAAACTCTCCCAAACTCACTCACCAAGCCTTCCAGTTCCCCTTTGTCTTCATTTAACAATACAGTATTAGTTGCAAACAGCAGAACAGAGGTTTCCAAATGCTGCCCTTTCTCATTAGGGCCCCTCCAACATCCACTGCCCTACCTTGTATTGCTTTTATAACTCCATCCATATACAAATTGAACAGACATGGAGACAAGACACATTGCTGTTTCAATCTAAAATTCAGATAGAAAAATTCACTCAGTTCACCATTCACATGCACTGTAATCGTAGTGCCATCATACATACTCTTCATGGCATTCAACAGCTTTCCATTTACACCATATATTCTTAACATTTTCCACATTCCTTGTTTATCCATTCTGTCATACGCTTTCTCCAAATCTATGAAGGATGCATGCAATTTCTCTCCCTTCTCTAGAAAGTTTTCCATTAAACACTTTAGTTTGAACATCTGATCTATACAACCTCTTCCATTCCAGAAACCTCCCTGTTTTTCTCCTTTCCCTGTTATTTCCCAAACTCTGCTAAGAAGTATCCTACCATATACTTTTCCTATTACACTAAGAAGACAAATGCCATTACGATTACCACACATTTCTTTTTTCCCGTTTCCTTTGTACAGGGGAATAATCATACCTGACATCCAATCATCTGGGACTGTACTTTCCTCCCAGGCCAAACTGCGCATCTTCCATATCCATCGTACTACTGTCTCTCTCCCGTATTTCAACACTACACCACACACTTCATCAATTTCTTGGGCTTTCCCAATTTTGACATTCTTCATTGCTTTCACTACTTCCATTCTACTGATTTCTTCCTTCCTTCTCATCTCTGTCCTTCTCCTAGCCACTCATCAGCCACTTAAACTTGCATTGCTTTCATTTTCTATGTTGGACAGTTCCATAAAGTGTTCTCTTGATCTGCTCACTTTTTCTCTCTTCTCCACCAGCAATCAGCCATTTTTGTCTTTTACCTCCCTGCCACCTTCTTTATCATCCTGTCTTTCTCTCTTTACCTTTTTCCAGAACATTTTCTTACATTCCCTCAATGTTACATTCAAATTCCTTCCTAATTCCTCAGCCACTCTCTTCTTACCGTCTCTTAGTAATCTTTCACTTTGCTTTTCTTCTGTACATATAACTTTCTCTTCCGTCTCTCAACTTCCTCCATGCCTCTGCTTCCCATCCACTTACTATATGCTTTCTTCTCTTGCGCCACAGCTTGTCTCACTTCTTCATTCCACCATGCTGTTCCTTGCACCTCTTTTCGTCTTCTCTTCACCCCTCGCACCACCTCATATACTGCACAGAGTTCTTCTGTGAATATCTTGCATGCACCTGATAGTGAGTAATAAATATATTCAGTAGACCCTTATTGTACAGTGAACCAGTATGTGATGAATCACTTATACAATGGCAAAAAATCCAGGACATTTTTTTTAAATATGATAGAATTTTTGCATATACGATGATTATGATCCCATACAAAGCTTCACTGGTTAATAAGCAATCACTGTTTTTGCTTGTACAATCACCCTTACACATATCTAAAGTCACTTGCTTGTTCAGAGATGGCCTTTGCACTTGTCACCATCAGGTGTGTTAGTATCAGTGATGGAACTGTAGCATGGTGTTGGAGTTCAGGCAGCAACTGAAGTTCTGTGAAGCAAAATAACTACCAATTTAGGCTTAGGTAAGCTGAAAACTTGTTTTTAGACAGTTGGGCAGGTCACCTTTTACCAAAAACATATCCCCACTGAACTCATGTTATAACAGACCTGATATATGATAAAGCTTTAAGCGATGGATTTTTCAAATGGATCCTCATCATAAAACGAAGGCAGGCTGTATGTCTCAGAACAAAATGGAAGCAAATCAGTTCACACATTAAAAGGACATCTTCATTAAGCATGGATTTGAATAACTTTAACTATAATTTCTTTTCATTTTACTAGTGAACCATTAGAATGATTTTCCCTGAAAAAAATAATATTCTTATTTCTTGGGGGCTACCACCCCCCCAGACCCCTTGTCTCATAGGCCTGTTATCAAATCTGACATGATGACTGATGGTAAGTGACTGGTGATTGATAATTAATGATGGTGACTGGTGGTTGATGGCTGTAGATGATGACCGGTGAATATGATGAATGATGATGATGATGATGATGATGATGATGATGATGATGCTGTGCCAGTGTTTGTAAAGGGTGCCTAGGAGCACTTTGTATGTGAGAATGTGTGGCTAATAGTTATATGCAGTATGTGGGACGTAGATATAACATTTGGAGGGGGAATGAGGGAAGTGGGTGGAAAAATTGGACTTTGGCCAGACCTCAGAATTATAATAAATAGTGTGCTTAATTACATGTACTTAATTCTCAGGTGATTCACATTTCAGCCTGTTAGCATCACTGATTGGAACAATATATCCATGAATGTGCAGATCCTACTATATATGAAACCATATACTGTATTCAACTACTGTATTTTCATGTGTATTCTTAACTGCAGTTCAACCCCACATTGACTAGCCTCTGTGTTTCATGCCATCAGCAAATGACTTTGTGGTAGTAATAAATCAAGCTTTGCCAAATTTTAAAACCTTTGGTGAATCATATTTGTGCTTGGTTAACCTTATTTTTCTTTTCGTCATTGGTTACTTTCGCTTGCCTTAGGTAGCACTTGGTGCTTCCTCTTTGATTTTCTTATCAGTATTCTCTTAATGCAGCCATTTTTTTTTTTTTTTTTTTTTTTTTTTTTTTTTTTAAAGCTCTGCTACCTGCCCTAAAGTTATATCTAAATGCTTCCCTTAGCTCTATGCATGCAGTATAGTACTTCTACTCATTTGCTTTGGCATACAATATTTAGTGCTTTATCATTCCTTTTCTAATGTAGACTTAACTGAGTCTATCTTTTCTAGGATTAAAAAAAAATAGATGCCTGAAAGATTTGAAGTACTGGTCTGAAGATTGTGATAAATGTGGATGTGAGAGAATACTTGAGTTTGGGGAATCACTGAACATAGTAGTTAATAATACAAATTCATGTGGGAAAAGAGAGAGGAAACTGATAATACTGAGTCTGGAGATGTGTGTAACCCATTTTGCTTTTTTTGCTTAAGAAATTAAATATGATAGGATGCTAGTTAAGGATGTTTGGAAGTCACTGATGGAGGAAAGTGTGTACAGCAGCACAGATTGCTTGTCTGTGATATGGTATTGAGATGTGAGGGGAGGAAAATGACTTATTTATGAATCAGAAGAGTAAGGAAGTTGAAGAACCTGACAGTGAGGGAAATTTTCAATGCAGAAATGAGCAAAAGGATGGCAAGTAATGGTGCCATGACTGGGGGTATAATGGAGCAGTTTAATGCTCTAAAGGAGGATCTCCTGAAAGCCAGCACTTTAACCTGTAGCTGGACAAGATGCCCACCAAGGCACAAAGTGTCTCAGTATTGGAGTAAAGAGATTAACGTCACAGTAAGAGAGAAATTAAGTCATCATCATCATCATCCAGACCTTTCCCACCCTAGGGCAGGGTGAGGAAAAAATATAGCACAAACAAAAATCTCCCATGATTAAGTGATTTTAGATAGGAAAATCTGGGGGACACCTAACCCATCCAAAAACCATGGTTATATGGTTACCACCCAGCATAGTAAATGATTTCCTGGGTACAGGAAACCATTTGGCTTGTCACTCAGTGCAGAGACCATAAGGCATCCCTACACTGAGTGAGTGGATGATGGGTGCCCCCATCTACCACAATTAAGACTTTTGAAAAATGCAACAGGGTTGAAGGGATAAGGAAAAATATTTTGCAGTTAAACATAGAGCTAGAAGAGAAGTGTTTAGAAGAAAGAGACTAACTCAGGAACCCCTGTTAAAGATATATACAATAGTGAGACTTGGACAGTAAGTAAAGGGAAAATATTCCTAGGCTCAAACATACAGATGAGAATGATTGGATGTGTGGTGTATCATTGAATGACAAGCTTGGAGGGTTAGGATTGCAAATGAAGAGTTGATAGGAAGGATGGGTCTTGAATATGTTAGTGTTGTAGTGATAAGGTGTAGACTGAGATGGTTTGGGCATGTGGAGAGGATGGAGGATGATAACTTGGAGTGGAGGGTGAGAGAGGTGAACCATGAGGGTAGAGTTTCAAGAGGTAAAGCAAAAAAGATTTGGGATTAAGTTATAGAGTGTGACCTCAAGGATAAGGGACTGAACAGAGAGGCTGCTAAGGACTGAGCATGCTGGAGCCTTTATAAATTTACTGACCAAAGTGAATGCAAATATTTGTGGTGAACAGTGTGCAAAGAATGATGAAGATAGGGTGGTAGTCAGTGATGATGATATCAGATTCTTGAAGAGATTATTACAGTCACCTGCTGAATGTGGAGTTCAGCTGGAAAATGGATAATCAGAGAACAGCTGAACGAATGATAGATCCCCAGACACTGATTGATCTTAGGACTGGAACTAGGGAAAGTAATGAAAATGGGTAAAAGATAAGGATGTGTCTGGCGTGGTCATTGACATGCTGAAAGTATCTGGGGTTGAGGACGTAGGAGTGCGATTAATAACGAAGTTCATTTTATAACCGATGTTAGAAATGAGTTTTTTGTGTCAAACATTTGAGTAAAGAAAACTGCTGGGATCACTAAACATGCCCAAGGGGACTACTTCAAAGGAGATGATGGAAACCAGGAGTTAGGGTTTGTAATTTTTCTTTAATGATCAAGTTCTCTGAACTTTCAGGTAGCACCTCGTAAAGTCTGCATAACATGGATGTAGAAGTGCAGTTGCATCAGAAGTGGGCTGCAGGATGTGATTAGCTTCAATCACTAGGTGTATGGCTGAACAAGGAGAGAGGGTTGGGCACTTGGCAGATGTGTCTTTGGAGTGTGTAGAGGAATTTTGTTATCAGTAAATTCATTAATAAGATCAGTGCTGGGGAGCTGAAGTTGGCTACATTGCTAGGGTTAGGACAGAAGTTCAGGAAGCTGTTGACCCTGTTGACATTGAGGGGTCTTTCCCTTTACAGTCTGCCCTCCAGTCTTTTTTTTGCCCTACCAGGAGCATTGGAGTCATGGGCTATGCTGTTCAGTCTTGACATTTAAGGAAGGGGTGATCAACCTTGCTTATCCTTGAGAAGCACTGTGTGAGCAATAAGCCCCAACCATTCCTCGGATGTAAACCCTCATTGAACTCATCTTGTTGGAACGCCTCATGACTTAAGCACCAGACAGCATCATTTCCCTTCACACTGAAGGAAAATTGTATGCTCCATGTCTGAGACTCTGCAATTCTTTATGATAGTAAAACTTGAACAGTAAAGTGAGGGAACATGCATAGTTTTGAATGTACTGTATTGAGATGACAATTGCCATTGGATACGTAATGCTTCTCTGAATAATGGACCTCTGAATTGCAGAATTACAAGTGAGCACCTAATATAGTAGGTGGGAATTAAAACAGTGGCATAGACAGAAAGGTGGCCAGGGTGGTCCTGGCCACCCCTGAAATATGCCTGGCCACCCCAGTGGCCACCCCAAATGTCTGTGGGAATACATCCAGCCCCCCTGAAGAACTGTCCTTGGGCCATCCCATTTAAAAAATCCTGGCTATGCACCAAAATTGAAGGCACTGGTGATACGATTTATGTGGTATGGGCATGTGAAAAGAATGGAAGATGAATATTTGGAGAAAAGATGTAAGAGTGTGAATCTGGAGGGTAGAGCATCAATAGGAAAAGCTAAGAAGACTTGGGATGAGGTCATTTTGCTTGTTTCATCTCATTTTTGAAGGTTTCATCATGCCTGAATGATTCAGCCTTGGTCACATAATGGCGGCTCTCCACGCTGCTTGATCTCTTCTAGGTTTCCTCTTCAGTCCCTTCTCTCAGAGGAGACACTCAATGACCTCGTCCCAGGTCTTTTTCGGTCTACCTCTCGCTACCTTACCCCTAACATTAAAACTTCCCACTTTCTGAATCCAATTATCATCATTCTCTCCACATACCCAAACCATCTCAATCTACCTCTCCTCATCACAACACCAATACACTCCATTCCCATCCTACCCTTCAACTCTTCCATCGTAAACCTAGCCCCCCCCAGGCCTCGCACTCAGGGATGCATTACACATCCACCTAAACATTGCCATTTCTGTATGTTTGAGCCTGCAAATATCCTCATCCTTTACTGCCCAGGTCTCACTATCATACAGCATTACAATCCTAACACATGCCACATACAAAGATCCCATAACACAGATGGTGAGCTCTCTCAATGTCAGGAGAGGCAACAGTTCCCTGAACTTCTTCCAACCACTCCTCACTCTAGCCACAGAGCTAGCTCCAGCCCCATCTCCAGCACATAACATGTCTTCCACATAACAAAACTCTTCCACACACTCAAGAGACACACAAGCAAGTTCAGTCCTTTCACGCCTGGCAATATCCACATGCTCTCCGTGCCACACCATGAAATTAGCTTTATTTCGCAGTCTACCTCTAATACCACTACATCTCTTATGCACCCACTTATCACAAACACTGCACAAGATGGAATTACTTCCCACACCCTTGTGGCAAATCACATATGACCACTTCCTTTTTCTTTGACAGTACCACCACCAGCCCTACATACCATCCCTTTTGTTTCATCTGCATTTACTCTTAAGCCCTTGTGCCCCATACCATCTCTCCACTTCCTAAATTTTTCCTCCGCCTCCCATGTTCATTCTCTGCAATCAGCACTAAATCTTTCACTTACAACATCTCCCACGGGAATCCATTTCTGAAGTCACGTGAGAGGGCTTCAAGTGCCATAATAAACAACAAGGGGCTCAACACTGACCCCTGATGTACACTGAGATTCATGGAAAACTCACCACTCAAATTTCCATTCACCCTTACCTGGGAACGACCACCCACATACACGGCCATAACCACCCTAACCAGCCACTCCTTGATCCCAAACTTTCTCATTACCCACTTCACCACCTCTCTAGGGACTCTGTCAAAGGCCTTCTCCAAATCAACAAAAATAAAGTACAGTTTTCTTTTCTTTCCTATATATTTTTCCTGAAGCTGTCAAACAATGAATATGGCATCAGTGTTCCCTTTGCCTAGCATTAACCCAAACTGCATCTCATCAGTATTCACTCTTTCTCTAATCATACCTTCTATACTTCTCTCCATTACCTTCATTATATGGTCCAAAAGTTTTATGCCTCTATAAGTTCCTCTTTCCAGGTCATCATGCTTCCCTTTGTACACATTTACAATTACACTCTTCAGCCAGTCATCTGGGACAACACACTCATATATAATCGTATTTGATTTGCCATGTTGAATATCATATTCTTCCTTTCCACACTATTTAGGTTATCAAGTAAAAGTCTCAGAGGCTCAGACTTTGCCCTGTAAACCTCTTTTTTTAGCCTTATGCTTGGCAGCCAAGTATTCATCTTTGTTACCACCCTTCTTCCATTCCTGGAAAAGCCTTCTTTTCTCCTTAGCAGCAGCTTCTACACACTCATCCCACCACCAAATTATTTTATGTCTTAGGGGGCTTCTTGTCCATCCACACACTGAATTAGTAACTCTCAAGTGATTGTTCTTGAGGGCTCTTGTGTTCATTAACACTTCTTTCATTGTCTCCTTGTTCAGCTACCACTCTGCCCATTTTGCTATGGAAGGCATCCCTTACTGCTTGTTTTTTCAGCTTCCATATTTTCCTCCTAGGTGCATAGGGCCTCTTTTTCATCACCCACTCCTTAAGCACCATGTCGTATATCAACAACTTGCGTTGCAACACACCCTCCCAGCTCCCTATAACTTTAACATCCCTCACCAACTTCCTATCAGCTCCCCTGACCAGGAAATAGTTTATCTGGCAGTTGTTTCCCCCAGATTCATATATAGTCAGCCTACTCTTTTCCTAAAATGTATGTTGCACAGAATCATGTTCATTGCCTCCCCAGACTTGAGTATCCTTTCCCCTTCCTCATTTCTTATACCATATGCACATACCCCATGTACTCCTTCATATCCTTGAGCTGCTTCACCAACATGACCATTTAAGTCCCCTCCCAAATCTACAATCTCATCATCCGCTATACCACTTACTACACGTATTAGGTCATCCCAGAACCTATCCTTCTCTACCTCGTCCAAGCCTGCCAATTTATATGCAAACATAATCCCACCAAACAAAATTTTCACTTCTATTATCCTTTCACTGACTCATTGCATTCATGACATTCCATCCATTTTTTCTTAACCAACACACCCACACACCCTTATCCATCCACCCTACCCTGCCAAAACAACTTGTAACTTCCATCTCTCCCAGCAATCATTCTGGCTGATCCTACCCTATACTGTACCTTATTTCCTGCACACATGACACATCCACCCACCTCCTACTCAATGTCTTGACTGCTTCCCCTGCTCTACCCCTCAAACTTCTTACATTCCATGATGCCATTCTGATCCCCTTCGGTTATTTAGTTTCCTCAGGCTTGTTTAGAATTTCTGTGTTTCTTGTCATAATTAGGCAAGAATAAATAATGGGGAGAGACATACCACAGGCCCCACCCACCCATACAGAACTAGGCCCAGGCACGGGATCTGGGACCCTTAACCCACCAGCTGTGACCGGAGGCTGTGGCAGTGGCCTTGGGGTGCCCTGCCAGGACAGCTACAGGGACACCCTCCAAGTGCACCTTGGCATTGTAATTGCCCCACCATTATGCACCCATTGGTAGTTCAGCCTCCTGGGGTGCTACTCCCAGGTTTGGGCCCCTCTCTACTGGGAACCACAATGCCCTGAACCCTCAAGCACAGGTTTTGAACCTCATCCTATCCTCGCAACAAAATCTATGCTGGCAGAGCCCTCGTCTTGCCTCCCCACAATAGGTCTGCCACTAAGTAGTGGGGACAAAATTTTCTGGTCGCATGCCCTTGCTGGCATCAACTACTACGATGTAGTGGGATACGTTGTGTAATATGTATAGCACATGTATAGTAGTGCAAGAGATAGAGGAAAGTGTTTGGGAGAGTATGCTCGTCTACTCTCCATGTTAGTGTCACACTGAGAAGGTCAGCAAAGGGGGATGGTCTAGTAGCTAGTGAAACGGGAACTCCAGCTCTCCCTATCACCAGCATTCCCATTCCCCTTGGGAGTACCACCCTGATTGGCTGGTGCTACAGCCTGCTTCCTGCAAAATTACTTTGGTTTAAAGTATTGAACAGAGATGCTGCCAGAGATAACACAGAATGGAAAACAGCCATCAGGTGCACAAGGTTAACCCATGTCAACATGTACAAAAGCTTTCAAAACAAAAAAAGCAAACTAAGTTAGTCAACTGGAATGCGCAAGACAAGCACTGATTGTATGGTCAGGACAGAAAATGGATATGAATAAGGTAGTAAACAGGGGTCACAGAGGGCCAAGAAGATGGGTAGATAAGGTAAAGGGATGTATCAAAAAATAAATTATGAAAGGTGAGGAAATGAAGCATGTGACATCATCATCATCATCATCTGGACCCCCTTTCTCACCCTGATCAGGGTGAGGAGCAGCAACGTCCAGACAGTTCGAACTTGTCCAATCCAATGGGCCACACTTCCATTCATTCACCATTCAAGCTCCTGGAATCCTGGTTCTATCTGATACACCAAAAACATTGACCACGTACTGTAGCTTCACAAAAATGCATCCAATAGAGTCAATCCGGACACTGTCATGTTAAAAAGGGGTGCCAAATCCCTGATCATGTGCTTCTCCTCACAATATTCATCCAGCTAGCTCAATATCTTGTCATTTCCCTAACCTCACCAACTTCCTCACCTCTCTTCCTCACACATTCATCCACCATATCTCTCCACCTTCTCCTTGGCCAACCTTGCCTCCTCCCTCCTTCAAATTCTCTCAGATATACCTTTTTCACCACTCCATTGTTCTCTATTCTCTCCACATGACCATACCATCTCAGTGCACTCTCCTTGATTCTGGTGTCCATATACTTCCTCACTCCACATCTTTCATGAATCACATTATTTCGTATCTTATCCACTCTCTCTACTCCATGTACATTTCTCAGCAGTTCCATCTCCGCTGCTCTTACTCTTGACTTTTCATTTTCATGCCACACCATAGTCTCACATCCATATGTTAAAGTTGGCACTAACATTCGTTCATGTAAGCCTCGTGCAGCTGCAACACTCAGGCCTCTGATTCTTATCAAGACTTCATTGCACCAACTTCTTTCCTTCATTGTGTCACTCAGCTTTCCACTTCTTTTGCACATTTTCCTCTTTTCTATCACTGTACCCAGGCATATGAACTCTCTCTCCAGTGCCAGTCTCTCTCTATTCACTGTAACATCACACTGAGAGTCACTTTCTCTCTGTCACCATCACTTTACTCTTTTCTACATTTACTCTCAAGGCATGATGGTCGCAGACGTCTGCAAAACTCTGCATTAGTCTACCAAGTTCCTGTCCGGTATTTCCAAGTAGTATTGCATCATCAGCATACAACAAATTTGAGATATTCCATCCATCACCATTCATTATTAATGCCATCCCCCTCTCCATTACTCGTATTTTTACTTCTCTCATCACCCCACCCATACATATACTGAACAACCTTGGGGACATCACACAACCCCGTCACACTCCCACACCGATCGTGAACCATTCACTAGATGCCCTTGTACCCTTACACATGCTTCACTACCATCATAAAAACTCTTGATGACACCTAGCAGCTTACCATTTACACCGTACATGTGCAAAACCTTGCACAATCCTTCTCTGTCTACTTTGTTGCATGTTTTTTCCAGATCAATAAATGCCATAAACACCTTATAGTCCTTTTCACAAGCCTTCTCCACTATCTGTCTCACTGCAAATATTTGATCCACACATCCTTTTCCACTCTTAAAGCCACCCTGTTCATCACTCACCAGGACTTCTGATATCTCTCCAGTCAGAACACCTTCTCACCAAGGCCACACTGTTGATTTAATACTGTTTGACTTTATTAAAGCTTTTGATAGAGTCGACATTCAGACCCTGCTTGAAAAACTTGTTTTGACTGGAATATCTGGTAGCCTGCTTGAATGGATTAGAAGCGTTCTCACTTTTTAGTAGATCTATGAAAGTGTCCCTAAATGGAGTCCAGCTTGCCCAGACCGTTCATGGAGTTCCCCAAGGGAACTCCATGGAGGTGCTGGGACCTTTGTTGTTCTTGATCTTTGTTAATTATATTGGAGCCAATCTAACCTATAAATATATGTTATTCGCTGATGACCTTTAACTTTAACTTAACCACTCTCTAAAATCGAACATTGCCTCTGATCTTCAAGTGAACATCAATATTCTGTTAGACACAGCTGCCACATTAGGTCTAAACTTCGCACCGAACAAATGCGTCCATCTGAGGTTCTCCAGAGCTCGGCGTAATGTCTTCAATGATGGTGTCTGTTTCCTGAATGGTACCTGAATCCATCCCTCCATTTGTCACAAAGACCTCGGTGTCAAAGCTGACACAACTGAAATTTCATACGCACATTAGGGATATGGTTAAGCCAGGGGTCTTCTTAAATCCATAATATGCGGTCTCCTAAGTTTATGACTTCCCTTCTTATCTCTGACAGTCGTCCCATCATAGACTTTGCTTCTCCAGTTTGGAATTTTGGCTTCGTGGGTGACCATGGAATCAGGTCAACGCAGATGGACCAAGCAAGTCTCAGGGCTTTCATAACTCCCATATGTGGACAGGCTAAAAAATTTGAATATTTTCGATCAGAGGCTGACTATTTAGGTGCGACATGACCCTATGCTAGAAAATGTTTGTAATGCTAGGTGTTTAAGGCTCGACTTCTCGTTCCTAGAACACCTAACATGTAGCGGGGTCCTCTTTCGAGACTGGGGCTTAGGACAAATAAGAGAGAGGCAGGACACAAAAACTCCAGGCAATAACCTTTACATGTGTATTACTTAGTCAGACAAGAGACAACAGCAGATGTCACAACACAATATTTGGTCAATTACAAACTCTTATAACTAGATTCTCATCTCGCAGGATACTATTGTAGTATGCACTTGGAATAACACTCGAGGCATAGTGTACAGAAATAGTAGTCCCGGGTCTTGGTGCACGTGGAGGAGTGAGCGATGGGGCTCACTAGGGGAGGGTGTAAGGCACTGGGGTCTAATTGTATTTATGGCAGTATGAGGCGGAGGTTATTGATAGCGCATTCAACTTATATTTTCTAAGAGCGAGGGGTTTCTGGTTAATTATCACAATAAGATCCAAGGTTGCTGTGCGCATGGAGGAGTTAGAGATAGGGGAGGGTGTAAGGCATATTTATAGTAATATGAAGTGGAGGGTATTGATAGCGTGTTCGATTTAATGTTTTCTAAGAGCAAGGGAGATTTGGGTAAATTACTTATATGAATTCCACTTCTTGGGTGTTTCACTGATTATAATATGAAGGGTGTCACACATGAGTCTTATTCCCTATCACTTGGATTCTACATGGGTTATTCACTACTCCGCCCTGTCGTACATTAGACCATTATTCCAACATCATGTAAACACTTGGCCTGGTGCTAGGAAGGTACACTATTACCTCGTCACTGTTACCCTGTACTCAGGGCACAATCACTGTCTCATAAGTCACTGCACGGCAGGTGCAGCGGGGAGACACACCAGTGACAGGTCTGCCGGGGCAGGGGCACTGCCAGGGGAGGTTGTGCTGAGAGGGCACGGGACGACACGCAGGGGCATCTTTTCTCGTCCGGGGCTGCAGGTGGCGAAGGGGCCCGTGCTCTCTGGGTTAGGAACAGGAGTATGGCCCTCAGGACTGGGGCTGAACAATTCCCTGAACCTTTTGATCAGGTCTCGGCCGGAGGTGGAGGTCCTCCGCCGTCGGGGCATAGGGAGGTCTCGCCTGGGTGTTCTGGGGAGGGCCTGGAGTTCCCGAGGGCTGCAGCCCCCAGAGCCCTGTGGCGCTGTCAGGGAGGGGCTGCGGCACCGGTCTGCGTCAGGGTCCATCAGGTGGGTTTTCTCCAGGCCCAGGCGTAGGGAGCAGAGGCCAGGGGAGGCAATAGGGCCTCTCCAGTTCTCTCCTATGTCCGCTGCATCGGGAGTCAGGATACTCATCTCACGCTGGGACAGCGGGGCTGCTCTCGACTGCTTCCAGCCATGGGGCCCAGCTACTAGCCGTGGCTTCCCAGGGGCGTGACCATAAGGTGCCGAGGCCTGGCTACTGGCAGTGGCCTGAGAGGGGGAATAAGTACCAGCGCACCTCGGGACACCTTCGGAGCTGCTACCGGCCATCGGACGAAGGCGGGAGCGGCTACAGGCTAACTCAGGGGCAATGCCTTTGGAGTGGCTACCGGCCGTCTGATGAAGGTTGGAGCAGCTGCAGGCCGACTCCTGCAGGAGGGGTGTGGAGCGGATACAGGCCAACTCAGGGGGAAAGCCTTCGGAGCAGCTACTAGCCGTCTGATGAAGGTGGGAGCAGCTACAGGTCGACTCCTGTAGGAGGGGTGTGGAGCGGCCACAGGCCGACTTAGGGGCAATGCCTTCAGAGTGGCTATCAGCCGTCTGACAAAGGTGGGAGTGGCTACAGGCCGACTCCTTCAGGAGGGGGTGTGGAGCTGCTACCAGCCGTCTCTGGAAGGACACCTTCTGACGAAGGCGGGAGCGACTACAGGCCGTCTCCTTGTTACCCTCAGGTTGGCTTTTGGCCGATTCCTTTATGAGGGGCGGGCAGCTACCGGCCATCCCAAGAGGGAAGACACCTTCGGAGAGGCTACTGGCACACTCCTGTAGAAGGCGGGAGTGGCTACAGGCCAACTCCTGAGGGGCACTGATCGGAGCTGGACAGACAGCTCCACCCCAAGATGGTTTGGTGGAACCTCGCCTGGAAGGTAGTGCAGGATTCCTGCTATGGCGACGGTGGAGTGGCTCCGAGTCATAGAGGCATACTGCCCGGACTGGCTTGAGCCATTGTCGCGCCGAATCTCGGTGTGCTGCTGCTGCTCCTCCGTGGGGTCCTTGTGGGGGTGTCGGAGAGTTTCTGGGGGCACTATGCTGAATCCCTGGTGGAGGTGATTGGGCATTCCTGGGGACACTGTGCTGTATTTCAATATTCAATGGTCTTTCTCCCATAAGACTCACTTACATTTTCCACTTCCTTCCTCCCACCCCACCAAGGGACTCGAGGCCATAGGTTCAAAATCCACACACAGCACACTCAGGCTGAGGTCCGCAAAAGATTCTTCAGTAGTCGTGTTACACGCTACTTGAACTCCCTACCATCAGATGTAGACGCACCAACCCATTCCTAGTTCAGATCTAAAATTTCAGTCAACGTTTCATTGGGCCATATACTGTACTCAGTATGTACATTCATACCGCTCATTTCGAACCACCTTTTGCTAAATTTTGTTAAAACGGTTTTAAAAATGTAGCACAGCATGTTGCAGGATACACCACACCTGCCAATTCGATATTTGTCATTAGAACACTTTCCTTACATTATCTGGAGTATCCTTACGGTTTCTTGGGCCATGCATCCTCCCTCAGCTTTCTGACTGCCGGAAGGTCATGGCCCTAAAAGTAGCGAGATTACTAAAGCTAATTTCTTGAATTGAATTTGGCGCCATATTGGAAATGCAACTTTAAGGTCATTGCTCTCCGAAAATCATAATTATAATAAAATTCATGCATTTGAGAACCTATAGGTGACAATTTAATACTGTGTATTAGATATTGTGGAAAGTGATTGTAATAATTTTCTAATTCTCGAAAGTAGATTGTACTATCGTACTATGGTTGTCAACAAAGTGCTGGGAGGTAAGAATGACGGACTTTTGCTTCATTTTATTTTTCCGTGTTCAGGATCCATAGCCGGGAGGTTATTGCCACTGTCAGTGCTTCGTCGTAAGACTTGCTACAGTGTGATTATATGCATATGCAGTAGTTGGGAGGACCAGTATTTTTAGGTGTTAACTCGTTAATGTCTGCTCCATAAAAAGTGATTATTGATATTTGCTTTATATAACTGGCTGCTAGATGGTGCTCTGAAAGTATTGTAGTTTTAGGTTTATTTTGTGTTATTTTTATGGATAGCAGTGGTAGTATAAAATTTTTAAGTTTCAACTATTTTAACCAGGTGTGAGCGTTCTTGACGTAGCCGTACCGTAGATGACTGCCGTTTCAGCCCATAATCGTTTTGTACAAAATCAGGAACTTCATCTAAACATGTTGAAATAATGACGAATATTTCTGTAGGTTTCATCATTGTGTACTGTATTTGGATAATTTGGTATCCAGAGCCTGTGGAAATCATGTAGGACTAAAGAATATTGCTTTTCAGTATGGTATTAGGTTAGGCCCTGAAGTTCCAAGCTTGCTTTGATTATGTAATTGATGGTAAAAATTTTGAAGTGTACAGTACCGTGACTCATTTTCACATTCAACTTTGGATAAAATGTTAAGAGTAAATGTACACTTTACTCGAGACAGTAGAAGAACCTCACCAGTTCAAAGTCATATTCCTTCGGTTTGTTTTCTGTATTATTTTTTACTTTGGTATAACTTTAGAAGTAACCAACGTTACCAATTTTCATTATATTACGTCCCTGAACTATTCTAACTAAGACTTATCCTTTAAGCCTAGTTTCAGTTGGGGGAGCAAATTTTGTAGGGATAGTCATATAGTGACTTAGGTTAGGCTGTCGCTCAGTAACGGATGAATGTTGCGCCATATTGGCTGGTGCAGGCGTGTGCATTTGGTCTATGTCAGGCTCTAGATCAGGCATAGGTTAGGTTAGGTTAGTTTGGGTTAGTTTAATGCAAAATAGTGTATTTTTAATTAATCTTGATCTTAATTTTGGGGGATAAACCCACTTTTGGAAATCTTACTCAAAATTCCAAAAGGGGGATTTTCCCCCAAAAATGAGGGTCAAAACTAATTAAAGCACAGTATTTTGCATTGGAAACCATAAAAAAAATTATAAAAGAAAACGTTGGTTACTTCTAAAAATTTACCTTGACTTTTTCAGGGTGGTAAATTACCATATCCTGCTGAAAAATTTACCACTTATTTATCATGTTCCTTAAGCTGTCCTTACATTGTTTGTTCCTGGCGTAATGGAAGAATCTTACTCATCATACTCAAAAGGTGGATTTAATATACCAAATTATTGACTTCCATGGCTCCCTACGTATCACGTGGGTTGGTGGAGGATTAGTGCCCCTCTCTGTAAAACAAATAACTCTAAGCCCTTGGCCACCCCAGTTGGGATTATGGCATCTGGCAATGAATAAATGGAAAAAACATGTTGGCCAAACATTTTGCAGCCGTACCTGGCACGCATGCATTTTTCACGATTTTTAAGCGCAAAAATCAATAACTAAAGGGAAAAAAAATATATTACAAACTACTAACCTTCAGCATTCAGTTGGGACCAGAAAGAGCTTCATCTGACATGTAGTGTTGCTGTAGTGGTGGTGTGAGATAAGGTGATGAAAACAGGCTTAAGCAAGCGGTCTCCCACCCACTGGGCAGCCGTGGGTGGTGTGTGTGAGTGAGGAAGGGTGGGACAAAAAAAAAAAAAGTAACAAACTACCTTTTTTTTTTTTATGCAAAGAAGAAGGAACCAAAGGCCAGGAGCCCACAAACCGTTCCTTCCAAAAAATAAAAAATAAATAAAAAATACAAAAGAGAGCCAAATTCAAGATCCATTTATTTCAAGATGCCTGGACACACTGCATTTCAAAGACTGGAGATCATAGGAAGTAGGAAATACAGACAGAGGGAGACATCTCTAAAGTTGACCTATTGCATAAATGAAGTACTGGAAGTAGCAGTCATCTCTTGCATTAGACAGTTGGACAGAAAAGGGATAAGAGTTTGTTGCTAGATGGGTACTATGCACCTATCGTAAGGGTGGAGGGATGCAAGTAGAAATTCAGAGGATCAGTGACCATTGAAGTAGCGATAGAAAAGAGATAAAGATGCAACAGTGGGGGGAAGAAACAGAGGTTGAAAGGAGACCAATATGAGCCTTGTCTGACGTATAGTGTGGCAGTGTGAAATAAGGTGATGAAAACAGGCTTGAGTTAGTGGTCTCTCGCCCACTGGGTGGCCGCGAATGGGTGAGGGCGGTGTGTGTGAGTGAGGGAAGGTGGGGCACTGCCTTCCAAGGTCATGAACGCTCTACCTCGGCATTCATCACTAAACCTTTTCACTGTATACTAAAGTTATTTAACTATTAATCTTTTTACATATTCACATAATGTATTTCATGTAGGAGTAGCCTAGCTTCATATTCACAAAAATACAGGCAATACTGTTAATGTTTACTAAAATGCAGACAATATAAATGTTTCATTATTTTCTGAATTACTTATTTCACTAGTTTTCTTATAATAAATTCACTTATTGATTCACTTATTCTGCTAAGTCTTAGAGATAATATTTATACTTACATTATTTACACTACCACAACACTGCTTCCACCAGAATTTTTCATTGTGTGGAAGTGCAAGCATGTGCACTAATTACAGTAGAGACACAGGGCGGTACTTTCAACACAAAACAATGGCGGTGAATCAAGTGCGCCATATGACGTACCCTGATGCCCTCCATGCAGTGCCATATGGTGTACCCTGATGCGTGGAGGTTAAATAGAGGTAAGGTAGGTTAGGTTAGGTTAGTTAAACACTTAGGTTAGGATAGTCCCTTCTGCTATTACGCTGCCAAGTCAAATGAGCTGACAGCGGAACATAGCTGAAAACAGTGGGAAACAAATTTTGCATGAAATGTTTATTTTGGATCCCAGAAATAATCAGAAAAGTATAACAGACTATCAGGAAGAAAAAGAACTGTTTTGGTAAGTTGCTTTTACTACCTCAGATAAACCATATGTTTACCAGATTGGCCTGGGAGGAAGGTAGAGTCCAGGAGGATTGGAAGTCAGGTATAATTATTCCCTTGTACAAAGGAAAAGGGGAAAAAGAAGTGTGTGGTAATCATAGGGGCATTTGTCTTCATAGTATAATAGGAAAAGTGTATGGTAGGATGCTTATTGACAGAGTTAAAGAAGAACAGAGGAAGTAGTTGGAGAAGAACAGGGAGGCTTTAGGAAGGGAAGAGGTTGTGTAGATCAGATATTCATTCTTAGATCTTTAGTGGAAAAGTTTCTAGAGAAGGGAAAGAAGTTGTATGCAGCTTTCATGGATTTGGAGAAAGCATATGACAGGGTGGAAAGTATTAAGAATATATGGAGTAGATGGAAAGTTGTTGAATGCTGTGAAGAGTAAGTATGATGGTGCTAAGGCTGCAGTGCATGTGGATGGTGAACTAAGTGAATTTTTCTCTGGAGGTTGGGTTGAAACAGGGATGTGTCATGTCTCCATGGTTGTTCAATCTGTTCATGGATGGGGTAATAAAAGAGGTACAAGGTAGGGTAGTGGATGTTGGAGTGGCCCTGGTGAGAGAGGATTTTTTTTTCATTCATTCATTCATTGCCAGACGCCATGTATCCCACACGGGGTGGCCAAGGGCTTAGAGTTAATTGTTTTACAGGGAGGGGCACTAATCCTCCACCAACCCCACTTGACACGTAGGGATGCCAACAGCATCTGGTGTTCCCAGGCGGTCACCCATCCAGGTACTAACCAGACCCAACGTTGATAGTGTTTGGAAACCCCCTGTACTGTTGTTTGCAGATGATACTGTGTTGTTGAGTGAAGACGAAGGGGAGCTGCAAGGCTTGGTGGATGAGTTTGGGAGAGTGTGTAAGAAACGGAATCTAAAGGTGAACATAGGGAAGAGTAAAGTGATGGTCTTTGAGAGAGGTGAAGTCAGTGAATGTACAGTGAGGTTGGATGGTGAGGAATTGGAAAATGTGAGTACGTTTAAGTACTTGGGTAGTGTGATGAGTAAGGATGGAGGTTTGGAGGGTGAAGTGCATGAAAGGGTACAGCAGGGAAGAAAGGTTGCTGGTTCTTTGAAAGCAGTGATAAGAAACAGGGACGTGAGCATGGAAGTGAAAAAGTTACTACATGACAGTATTGTGATACCAACTCTAACGTATGGAAGTGAAGCTTGGACGTTGTTGGAAGGACACAAGTCAAGAGTGAGAGCAGTGGAAATGAGTTATTTAAGAGGAGCCTGTGGAGTCACATGGAGAGACAGGCTGACGAATGAGGATATAAAGGAGCGTTGTGATGTGGATGTGATAGGAAGCGTTATGAGGAACACACTGAGGTGGTTTGGCCATGTGGAGAGGATGGAGGGTGAAAGACTGATGAAGAGAGTGTATGTGAGTGAGATGGAGGGGGGAAGAGGGAGGGGGAGGCCGAGGATGAGATGGAGGGATGGGGTGGAGGGTTATATGAGAGAGGGGGGTGTGAGTTGGGAGCAGGGCAGTGAAATGTCGGGGGACAGGGCGACTTGGAGGCGATTTGTTTGTGGCCACCCCAAACGGGATTGAGGCATCTGGCAATAGATAGATAGATAGAAGTTTAGGGGCATCTCCAGAAGGTACTTACTAGTTCTTCTGAAAAATTTCTTATACCGCTGTAAATGCTCAGTTTTACGAACACCTATGTAGCAGAAACCCAAGATAATGGAATTATTTTTTTCCGTTGAAGGAAAATTTCTGTTAACCCCTTCGTTACCGCATTCCCCCCCTCCCCCACTGAGCTACCCCCCCCTGCCAAATCAAATTTCCCCCAGGCGTGGCTCTTTCGTGAGGTAGTATTTATTTTATCATTACATCGTTTCTATTTGTTTTATATTATTTATTTTTGTATTGGTAAATAGATATTGACCACGAGATGTGTTTATGATATGTTAAAATAATGTACATGACAATATTACATGTCTGTCCAACTGATTTAGTAAACATACAATATACAGATAAATATAGTAGATAGAGATATAAATCAATGAATAGGGAGGAGAATAATGATTGTATTATTTACCTTGTAAGTATGAAGAAGATCCATGAAGAACGAGGTAGGAGGCAGGCAGGTCAAAAGTACAGGAGGGGGGGGGTTGATGCGCTTCAAGGCCAAACTGATACCAGAATCAGTATCACTTTCCCTACTACTATTGCTCACTTCACCATCATTCTCGGGCATGTACTCCTCATCAGAGTCGCTCACAGTTATGTCAGATTGTGTTTCGTTATCGTCAGACACTTCTAAGCCGCTATCCAAGTCAGATTCATTGCCGTAGGACGCCATGGGACTGAAGTAAATCCAAAAGCACTGACACGTGCGGCTCCACACACTTTCCCGCGGTACCACCACTGTTGCTAAGCTAGCAAGAGTCCCCTTATCAAGAAGCATTATCTGGCTATATTATATCACATGTTATAGGGCATTATATATACCAAATTCAAAATATATAGGGTACAATGACCTACACAACATATCTGAGTCATTTTCATAAAACTATGCCCCATGGCAGGGGAGTGCGGCATCAGTGACAGAGTTGCCATATCACAAATGAGATCGAAAGCACCCAAACCGAGGAAGAGGAAGCCCAATAGGCCCCTATAATGATCATGAGTACCCTAGTACTCATGATCGCATTCGGTTCCGCTGCTAAAATTTCATTTTGAGTACAGGGGTACACATTTCGGAAATTCGGTAAAGAAGGGGTTAAATCGAGCATAATTCCATTAAGTAAATTCCGTACACAATTATGCATTTCTGAGAATATTAATTGTGGATGCAGACTGCTGTGTGTAGCTTTGAGAGTTAACATGGTTTGCAGTGTTTGGGTTGCCTTCAAGGATTTAGCAGAAAATAGCTCAAAATACTGGAAAGTTTTCCATTATATTAAACCTTGGTTACAGAACTTGATTTAGTGGAAACTTCAAGAAAACAGTGTCGGGGTTAGAATTAGTTTGTTAAATCAAGCATCTACTGTATCTTCATCATACAGTATTTTGTAGTTGTTAAAACAACGTTTTTTGGGGGTGAAACTACTGGATAGCTCCCATGCATAAAATTTACAATTATTTATTTTTCTAAATGAACTATAACAATTATCATTGTGATTATCATTGTGATAGCTTTAACAAGTTGCAGAAATGTGTAGTTTTGAAGCTGTCAGCTATAAAACCCCCAGTTTTATATGCAGACCGTGGTAAGTGGCCACCTGCCACGTCGGACTTTTAGGATGATTCAGTTCCATAGTCAGTCCGTCACTAATTGTTCATTCATATCAGCCTAATCCAACTAAACCTAGATTAATTTAACCTGCCCTAAGTAACCTGAACAACTTGTCAGTGAATGAGTTTTAGGTCCAAATGGATCCGTCGCCCTCTGTTGGATGCCGCCATTGTCAATAAACCTAACTTCGTGCTGTTGAGTAGCATGTTTCTTAGGTATACCTCGATATACGATACCCCTAGATACAATACCCCGACTTAACGATGGAGGTAGAAATACCACCGTACCCCGCCTAATGATGGCCAAACCCCGGTTTAACGATGGGTTTTTATTTTTAAAAAATGATTTTGATGATATTTTAGCCTAAAATTGTGTGTTTAGGTTGATATATAAACTGTTTTTAGACTTAGATTAATGTGTTTTAGCCATAGGTGGGGTGAACATTGTCATTTTAGGGTACAGTTGACTAAGCTTGATTTTTTCCTGACATATTTGACGATTTTCAGATTTTATTTGTTGGTTTTAGTGAGTTATTTACAGGTGTTAGGCTTAGGTTAGCTTCATTTACAGCTGTTAGGCCATTTCAATTGGCATTAAACTTGTTTTTGGGCTCATTTGGATGGGTTCTGGACTTGGTCTGGGGGGGAACCCAAGGCTGAAAAACTCATCCCTTTACTTTACATGTTAAATCTGCCCTGATATACAGTATCCCGCCTAACGATGGGTTTTTACCTAACCGATTGCATTGTTAAACTGGGGTATACCTATATTGAACTTGGGTTTCATGAATGAATTATACAGTTTTTAGTAACAGAAATTATATTTCCGTGGAATCTGGGTGTCATAAATGAAAAAATAATCACCATCATAAAATTTTCATCATTTGTCAGTGGGAGCTCTCCTGCAGTTTGTCTTTTTTGTTTTAGGGAGGATTATTTTCTACCATATAATATTCACACGTCATCTTTCTTACCGTGTTTCCACTGCCTTCGTGACATACTGTATTGTAGATGAATGGATCTTTGTTATAATTATGGTATGTATTCATAAACAATTACCGTACCGAACCTATTAATTGCATATGTTTCCTTTCATTTTGTGGTAAGTTAGATTAGTCAAAGTTGGGCTAGATTAGGTTAGGCTAGGACTAGATTGGTTTGGTTGTGATAGGATATGGTAGGTTTGGTTTGGATAGTTTAGGTTAGATTAGACTAGGTTAGGTTGCATTAGATTTTGGAATGGTTAATTTTTTAAACAATTGCAACGGCCATACCACGTTGAGTACACTGCTTCTCGTCTGATCAGCGAAGTTAAGCAATGTTGGGTCTGGTTAGTACTTGGATGGGTGACCGCCTGGAACACCAGATGCTGTTGGCATAACGTTCTCCCTACGTGTCAAGGGGGTTGGTGGAGGATTAGTGCCCCTCCCTGTAAAACAGTTAAATCTAAGCCCTTGACCACCCTGTTTGGGATACATGGCGTCTGGCAATGAATGAATGAATGAAGTTAGGAAAACTGGAGGAGAGTAAACGAACCTTTGGTACAGCGACAATGACCTGTTTTGGAACGTGGCTGATTCATTTATCTAGAGTACGTGTTTATAGGCACAGGTGATTTGGTTGGAGTGGTCAGGTATGAGGGAGCAAGGAGTGTTTGCAGCAACACAAGTTACTGATATGTGACATGGTGCTTAACCCCTACACGCCAGGTGTTTTTGGATGTTGCACGCTTTTCCCTACTGGGGATATCTGTGATGGAAAAATTTACGCTTACTTCAGACTCTAATACCTGCCAAACTATAACACCTAGAGAAACAATTAAAGATACATAAGACTCAACAACTCTTCCTCTTTCAAATGAAAGTATCCCCACGTCTCCAGGTGGCCTCGTCAATGAGGATGGATAAGTAAAAGTTCAAAGGATGGCGGGAAGACACTTGCAGCTTTACATGTCAACCAGCATTGTTCTGCACCCAAAATCGTGATGGCAATACGCGTCATCTGGCGGTTAGTACTTAACCCTTTAACCGCAGGTGTCATCCCAGAATGACATTGCAAAAACTGGACCAAACCGCGGGTGTCATTCTCGAATGTTTGTGAATATTTTGAATACCGCACGTTTTTTCCGTCCGCCAATTGTTTCAAGGGAGAGTAGCTATTAAGTTCTTTCACTCCAGCCGACCCCCACCTCCCTCCTCCCACCCCCGGGCCCCCACCTCCCACCCCCCAGGCCCCCCACCCCACCCCTGACCAAACACACATCAGTATCTGTCCAGCTGTGCGAGTGACAACACCGCTGATGTGGCAGTGAAGTGGGGGCAATTACAGTGCCTTTTACCTGCCTCAGTGAACACAGAGTAGGTGTTTATCGTATGTGCAGTGTTCATATATGTTTATAGTACTATTATCAGAATGAGGTTGGCATTTGGTAATGGTGTGTGAGCGAAAAATAGTGATTACAACACCGCTGATGTGGCAGTGAAGTGGGGGCAATTACAGTGCCTTTTACCTGCCTCAGTGAACACAGAGTGGGTGTTTATCGTATGTGCAGTGTTCATATATGTTTATAGTATTATTATCAGAATGAGGTTGGCATTTGGTAATGGTGTGTGAGCGAAAAATAGTGATTACAACACCGCTGATGTGGCAGTGAAGTGGGGGCAATTACAGTGCCTTTTACCTGCCTCAGTGAACACAGAGTGGGTGTTTAACGTATGTGCAGTGTTCATATATGTTTATAGTATTATTATCAGAATGAGGTTGGCATTTGGTTATGGTGTGTGAGCGAAAAGTAGTGATTTTAGATCGCTCACTTCTAATGGCACTGCCCATCCAGTGATAGTCAATGAAATCATGAAACCTACATCATTGCAAAGCCGAAGGTTAGTACTTTCTAATGGTACCTTATTTTTTGCTCTAGATTTATTCTGTGCAGAGTTATGAAGGTTTAAAGTCTGTTTACATTTTGGCTGGAACCCCCGCGGGAGAGGCCAGTTGGGGCAAAACAGTGCCCACGGTTAAAGGGATAAGGAATGGGTGATGAAAAAGAGGACCTATGCACATAGGAGGAAAATATGGAAATTGAAAAACCAAGCAGTAAGGGATGCCTTCTATAGCGAGATGAGAAGAGTGGTGGCTGAACAGGGAAACGTGGTTGGAAGTGTTAATGAACAGTACAGAGCCCTCAAAACCAACCTCTTGAGAGTTACTGATTCAGTATTTGGATGGACAAGAGGTCCACCAAGACATAAAGTGACTTGGTGGTGGGATGAGGGTGTAGAAGCTGCAGTTAAGGAGAAAAGATGGCTTTTCCGGGGATGGAAAGAGGGTGGTAACGAAGAGGAAGGGCATACCCCGGTTTAACATTGCATTTGGTTAAGTAAAAATCCATCGCTAGACGGTACATTGTATCTCTGGTAGATTTAACATGTTAAGTACAGTCACTGTTCACATAACGTGCAAATATTGTTCCTGGCAGGTCCCGCTTTATGGGAATTCCGTGTTATACAGCCATATGTTTAGGTGTTAAAGGGTTTCATGGTACCCAGGCCAGCACCAGCTTCACCTTTTGAGGCAATTTTCAGGGATTTTTCCCACAACACTTGCCTACCTAAAAATGACTTCTGTAAATACAAACACTAGAGGATTCCTCATGTTGAATTAAAGAGGTTGTGGACTTGCTGAGGGGAGGGGGAGTGGGGTTCTGAGGCAGGGCAGGACTCCTAGTGATCCCCAGCATGGTCCTCTGGCCATGCCAGCTCTACAGAGTCCTCATCTGATGAAGAAGGTAAATCCTGTACATCCACAATCCTCTGTTGCAACTCCTCAGCCTCCTGCACAAACCCCCAAAGTCAAGGGAACCCACAGACATTGCATCTTCCTCTGGCATCTGTCAAGTACAATAGTACCGGGTGATTAAAGTCTGCTGGCGTTGTTGTATTTTCTCTTGCCTGAGGTCTTCGTAGGGCCTAATTGCATTCAACACAGCCCCCACAATATCAGCCTTCCAACCCTCGTTCACTTCATAAGCCATGATGGCTTCCTTGAATGCCTCTACACCAGCCAAGATGTTATTCATGCGACTCATGGTCATAACTGGTGCTGTGGTTCTTGCCTCAACCTGATCCTCCAGCTCCTCTGCCCCACAATGTTCCCTGTTGAGCTCTTCAATGCATTCCATGGCATCCTCTGGCGGCGTGTTTTCCTCCACAACCTCGACCAAATCCTCCTCTTGCACCTGCTCACAGCCTGCCTTGGCTCTGCAGCCTCGAACTGCTTCCTGCCGCACAGCCTGTAGTGACTGTACTTCACGACTGCTAGTGGCACAACTCAGGTGCCAGCTTGTGCCAGGCGTGATTTATTGTTGCCACAGACACCCAATCCCACACCTTAAGAATGTTAGTGATGACATTCCTCATATTGTACCTCTTCCAAAATGCAGTCAAAGTTAAAAGGCTATGCTGTGAAGGGTCAGGCTGAGGTGCATGGGAGGGACCTGGCACCGGTTCAGCTGGGTCAGGCTGAGGTGCATGGGAGGGACCTGGCACTGG
>NC_136959.1:52047787-52070287 GCF_032717465.1 Coenobita brevimanus | reverse complement strand
GGTTAAGCGTGTCTGATTGTATAGCCCACGCCTGGCCACGACTTTGGCTAACTCTCTGGTCAGAGATTAGTAATCGTGAGCGTACCTTAGAGAACAACATATTTTGGTGGGAGATTAGCATTCGGTCCCCGAATGCTTTTGTTTCATCTGTCATGTTTTTCATTCTTTTGATTTCTTCCCTTTACTTCCTTCTTCACATCCCCATCGCTGCCCCCTTCCATCCACCTTCTTTGTCATCTACGTACCCCCATCCCCCCCTTCTCTCTCTCTCTCTCTCTCTCTCCACTTTGTTGCTCTCCTCACGCGCCTCATATCCTCTCATCGCCTCCCTCTCACCTCAACTTTGCCCCAGTTCCCTCCAGACCTGATAAGATATGTGGAAGCCACCCCCACCACCTCCACCACCCCGCCAGCCCCTCACAATAAGGACTCCAATTACACCTCTACCCTTTGCCTGGACGAGTGAACTGACGGACGGACTGGTGTGTGTTGTGAAGGTGTTGTGCTGTGTTTAGAAATCATTTAGTCATTCGAGTCTGGCGATTTGGGACAACCACGATAATATTATGTAAATTTGGTGAGTTTATGAAAAAAGTAGAAAAAAAAACTTGGAAGAATATGAAAAAAGTCGGGAAAAACTTAACAGATCGGCTAAAAACGAAAATACCATTGCACCGAACGTCCTGTTCACAATTTAATTATTTTAACCGACTTTCTGTGTTTTGAAGGGAATCATCTGGCCTCTCAAGGCCATACTTTTGAGAACTTAGTGACGCTCACGAAAAAGCGCCAAAATATTCTCACGATTAGCTGAAAAAAAAAAAAAAAATGTAAGGAGAGTGCTGTTCACGACTTACAGAACTTTACTGACTTTCTGATTACGTCAGAGTTAAGCAATCGTTAGGCCTCGTAAGAACAAGGTTTTTGGATCAAATCGATGGCGATGTGAAAGTGACGTGTGCAGCGAGAACGACTATACGCACGATCACCCATAGATACAAATTATAGCAGCTAATATTTTGTAACTGGTGGTCTTATTCAGCCTACACGATAACTTTGTTAATTTAGTTTCTGAAAAGCTGGAACACTATCGCCACTGACTAAAGAGAAAATACAATACATAACCTTTTATTGTTGTCTTTCCACAGTACCTGTTAACAGAACACAAGTTCAACCTTAATCGATAATCTGCCTGTGAGATTTAGTGCTGAGTTTTGGCAGCGTGAGAAGTGTGTGGCAGCGTCCCCGGCACCCACCTGACCCCAGCACTCCAAGATGGCCGAGAAGTACAAAATCACCCTCAAGGAGTTTATACAGGTAGTGATTTGTGACGGTATACGCTACGCCACTACACCTATGTATGTTACTTAGTACACGCTATATACAGCACACCCGTTGGCTGGATCTTTAGTGTAATTAATTTTCCTCTTTGTTATGGGTTCACATGCCTCACCCTGTCTGCACTTCCTTCTCCTACAGTGCATCAGTATAACATGGCACTGTGGCATAAACAATAATACACAATACGTGTTGTTAACGCCATTTATATACCGATACAAAATCTGTTGACGGCAAAAGCAAGTAAAACAGTACCATATATGACTAATAAACAAAAACGCATAACCATAATATAAAAATACTTATGTTATTAAAAAATTATGCCCGAACGACTGGGCAGCCTTGGGAAGAGTTCTAAACAGATAGAAACTGATGATGATTTTTATTCTTAATTCATGGTACAATATGCATAACTATAGGAAGCTGCAGCTCTACTATCAACACCAAAAGCATCTTCCATTATTATTATTATTACTGTCACTGTTTCGTTGGTCATTACAGCTCCTACGTTAATCATCATCATCATCATCATCATCACTAAAATCTTCACTACCTACACGAATTATCAGCCAACGGTGCTATGGGTTTAGTGCAGATTACCTGCAATACCGGAGGGGAATAAATGGCTTCGCTTAAAGTGAAACAAAACGAGAGAGAGAGAGAGAGAGAGAGAGAGAGAGAGAGAGAGAGAGAGAGAGAGAGAGAGAGAGAGAGAGAGAGCATTAAACACTCAACTATAAACCAGCAAAGACCAAGGAGAAAATGAAACGGATGAAACACGATAATGAAAACGGGAAGAGGAAGGAAGTGAGAAAAGAGGGGAGGGTAAATTGAATAAAGTGACAGTAGGGGGAGACTGATAAAGAGATTAGAGGAAGGGAACGATGCAGTGGGATAAAGTGCGGAGGGGGTGAGAGGCGAGGAGGTGGAGGTGAGACAGATGAGAGAGGAGGACGATAAGAATGGTGAGAGAGAGAGAGAGAGAGAGAGAGAGAGAGAGAGAGAGAGAGAGAGAGAGAGAGAGAGTAAATAAGATGGCGAAAGAAAATGCAAGGGTGAGGGAGAAGCAGGAGTTGGTGGGAGATTAGGGTGCATGTAGATGAGGCAATGAGGGTGAGGCGAGGGTGAGGGAGAATAAGGAGAGGGTGAGGATGGGGGTGAGGGAGAGGAGAAGAGGATGAGAGTGTGGGTGAGGGGGAAGAGGAGAGGTGTAGGTGAGAGTGAGGGAGAGGAGAAGAGGATGAAAGCGTGGGTGAGGGAGAAGAGGAGAGGGTGTGGGTGAGGGTGAGAGAGTAGAGTGGTAGGTGAAGGTAAGGGTGGAGAGATGAGGGCAGGTGAGAGGGTGAGGGTGAGGGTGAAAATGATGTTAGTAAGGGTGACGGCAGATGTAAATGAGATGGTGAACGAAGATGCAAAAATAGGGGTAATAGAAGAGAGAGATTGAGGGTCAGGGTGAATGTAACTGAGATATGATGAGAGAATGACGGTGAGGGTGAGGGTGTGGTGAGGGAGGGTGAGGGTGTGGTGAGGGTGAGGGAGGGTGAGGGTGTGGTGAGGGTGAGGGTTTGACAGTGAGGGTGGGGGTGAAAGCAAGTTAGTATGAGTGAAGATGGATATTCAAAGGAGTAAATGAGATGATGAAAGAAGATATTAGACTGAGGGTGAAAGAAGAGAGGGTGAGGGTGAGGATGTGGGGGAGGGTGTGTGGGTGAGTGTGAGGGTGTGGGTGGAGGTGGGTGTGTGGGTGAGAGTGAGGGTGGGGTGAAGGTGCAGGGGTGTGGGTAGGGGTGGAAGAGGACATAGTGGGTGTGTGATCATAACATGTTTACTGCTCGTCCCTATCACCTCACACCGTTGCTGGGACACGAATAGATTGAGAGGCGTGAGGGGAGGGGAGGAGAAGAATGACACAGGGGTAAAGAGAATGATGGAGGGGTGAGGAGAATGTGGGAAGGGGGGAGAGAGAGTGCGAGAGGTAGGAGTAAGGAAGGGGTGTAGGGAGTGGGGGGGGGGGGAAAGGAGCTGGGGAGAGAAGGGGAATGAATGAGGGGAGAAACAAGAGGGGAGAAAGTGAAGGAGGTACGAAAGGTGATGGAGGGAATGAGGGAGGGAAAGCAGGGGATGGAAGGAAAGCAGGGGATGGAGGGAATACAGGGAGGAAGGAAGGAGGGTCGGGAGAATGAAGGGAAGAGGTGAAGGAGGAAGGAGGTTAAGGCTGGGGGGAGGAAGAATGAAGGGAGAAAGGAAAGGGGTGGAGAGAAGGAAGGGAAGGCGCCACAGGGGGAAGGATGCGAATGATAGGGGAGGATGGCAGAAGGAGGGGAGTTAGAGGGAGGGCGGGGGGGGGGGAAGGAAGGAGAAAGGGAGGGAAGGAAGGAGTAAGGGAGGGAAAGGAGGAGGTGAGAGGGGGTTAGGGGACGTGGATACAATGGAGGAAGGCTGAGGAGGTAGAAGAAAGGAGAGAAATGGGGGAGGGGCGTTGTAAGGGGGTTGGTGATGTAGAGACAATGGAGGGAGGGAGGGAGGGAAGAGGTAGCCAGAGGGTATGGTAAGAGAGAGAGAGAGAGAGAGAGAGAGAGAGAGAGAGAGAGTAAAAATTATATATATATTTGATGGGGGAGCATCCGGTCTCTAATTTGGGGCTTCTTTAAATCTACGGGAAATGAACACCCCGCTTCAAAAACAAAAACGGACAAACCAAAGGAAAGCCACAGCCCTAAAGAAGCTCCCGCATCATAAAAGGGGGGAGGAGAAAGGAAAGGAAGTAAGAGAAAAGGGGGAGAGAGGGGGAAAGAGGGGGAGGAGGGGAAAAATTGGGGGTAGGAGGAAGGAGGGTGGGAAATAATGGTAGGGAATTATGTGATGATTAGAGAGAAGGAGTAATGGAAGGGGGAAGGAAAAAAGATGGAAGAAATGGAGGGACTGGAAAATGACACACACACACATACATTCATACATACATACACACACAAAAGAGAGAGAGAGAGAGAGAGAGATGAGAAATCAATAGGAATTATGGAGAAAGATAAAGACAAGGAACGTAGAGTGGGAAGGACAAGGAAATGAGAGAGAGAGAGAGAGAGAGAGAGAGAGAGAGAGAGAGAGAGAGAGAGAGAGAGAGAGAGAGAGAGAGAGAGAGAGAGAGAGAGAGAGAGAGAGAGAGAGAGAGAGAGAGAGAGAGAGAGAGAGAAATAAAGACAGGACAGACAAACATGAAATAAAGACGATAAGAAAGAAACATAACATATAAACATTACACCCTCTGAACTTTGTGCGCGCGCGGGTGTAACAAGAAAAGAGGATAAGTGCAGAGGACTGATTGGTTCACACACGCCTGGTATCAAAGAATGTGAAGAGACTACGATATAAGAAAAGGATAGTGAAGATGACGACACTCTCTCTCTCTCTCTCTCTCTCTCTCTCTCACACACATACACACACACACACACACACACACCGGGAAAGACTTATACCCAATCTTCCTTGTTAAATGTCCATCTTGCATATTCTTGAAACAATTAAAAAAAGACTTAAATGGGTGACTTACTCCACGCATGCGGGGGGTGGGGGAGAGACATTTAAAAAGGTGTAGAGGAGAAAAATATTGGAGGAAAAGGGATGAGGGAGAGAGGAAAAAGAGAAGTGAAGGACGGAGAAAAGTGTGAGGGAATGAGGGAGGGAAAGGAGAGGTGAGGGAGGGAGAAATGAAAGAATGAGGAAGGAAGAGGAGGGGGGGTGAAGGAGGGAGACAAAGTGGGGGAATGAGGGAGGGAGAGGAGGAGAGGTGAGGGAGGGAGAAAAAAGTGAGGGAATGAGGGAGAGAGGGGGAGAGATGAGGGAGGGAGAAAAAGGCAAGGGAATGAGTGAGGGAATCGCGAGGTGAGGGAGGGAGAAAAAAGTGAGGGAATGAGGGAGGAAGAGGAGGAGAGGTGAGGGAGGGAGAAAAAAGTGAGGGAATGAGGGAGGAGAGGTGAGGGAGGGAGAATAAAGTGAGGGAGGAGAGGTGAGGGAGGGAGAATAAAGTGAGGGAGGAGAGGTGAGGGAGGGAGAATAAAGTGAGGGAATAAGGGAGGGAGAAAGAAAAAGGTGAGGGAATGAGGGAGGGAGAGGAACCCAATTGAATGGGGGAGATAAATATGTAGAAGGGAGGAAGATGTAGGGAGGACAGGGTGAAAGGGAGTGGAAATGGAAGAAATGAGGAAGAGGTAACAGAGAGAAGGGAGAAGGAGGAAAGGAAAGGTGGAGGGGAAGAGAGAGAGAGAGAAGGTGAAGGGGGGAGGGAGGAGAAGGAAGGAGGAAGAGGTGAGGGCTGGCAGATGTTTAAAAGGGAAAGCCGTGCGAGCAGGTGTGAGGAAATCTGAAGACGATGAAGATGACACACACTCCCTCCACCTGGTGTAGAGAGAGAGAGAGAGAGAGAGAGAGAGAGAGAGAGAGAGAGAGAGAGAGAGAGAGAGAGAGGAGGAGACAGAGGCAGGGGAGTGAAGGAAGAAGAAAGGTATAGGATAGCAAAGAGGGCGGAATGGTGAGGGAGTGAGGCAGGAACAGAGGGAAGGAGGGAGGTAAAGAGGAAGAAAGGAGTACGTACAAAGAGTGGATGGCAGAGTGAGGAAAAGAGGATGGGAGGAAGGTAGGGGGAGGGAAAGAGGGAGGGAGGGAGGCAGTGGGAGGAAAAGCGGAGGGAAAGTAGAGGGGATAAAATGGGGTGGAAGGTAGAGGGAGAAAGAGACGTGGAGGAGGGTAAGGATGAGGGTAAAAAGGGAAGAAGGTAGAGGGAGGAAGGTTGAGAGGAAGAAAGAGAGAGGGAGGGAGGTACGAGGAGGTAGACAGAGGAAGGAAAACGGGAAGGCAAAGGGGAGCTAAAAAGAATAGTACAGAGGAAGATTTTTTTTTTTTTTATACACACCGGCATCAACTCCACGTACACGTATATACTACAGTTCGTTCCATGGGGCAAAACGGTCCTCGGAATCGTAAGACAGCGCCACGCACCCTCACATATCACCACCAAGGCACTAAGACCCACCGTCCATACTGAATGCAAGCTAGGACTATTTTATTCAGGGCTGGTGTCACGTATTTGCAGGGGTGTTTTTATGTCGATGGGTCTTGTAGCAGCTCAGGCAACCCTCCTAATCAGACTTTTTTATTTTATTTTAACAGAAGAATCAAATATAAAAAGGGACAGGAAGAATCAAATATAAAAAAGGAACAGGAAGAATGAAATATAAAAAGGAACAGACAGACTTCCAATTCCCATCTCTAAACTCATCCTTGCCCCAGTCGCGTATCGATCGTGCGTCATGTGGGTCAGCGGGGACGAAGAGAGGCGGGGGAGAGAGAGAGAGAGAGAGAGACAGAGAGAGAGAGAGAGAGAGAGAGAGGGAGAGGGAGGAGGGGGGGGAGGCAGAGAGGGAGGGAGGGAGGGAAAGTGGGATGCAGAGACGGGAGGTATTGAGGGAGGCAGGGAAGGAAATAGTGAGGTAGGCAGGAAGGGATGCAGGCAGGTACGTAAAGAGGGAGGGAGGGAGGGAGGGAGGTAGACAGAGATGGAGGGAGGGAGGTAAAGAGGATGGCAATAAGGGAAGTAGAGAGGGAAGTAGCGAGGAAGGGAGGGAGGGAATGAAGAAGGGAGAGAGGCAGAGAGATAAAGGGAAGCAAGGAGGCAGAGAAGGAAGCAGGGAGAAAGGTTGAGAGGGATGCAGGAGGCAAGGCAGGGAGGTAGTGAAGGAGAGAGACAAAAGGGGAGGGAAATAAAGATGGAATGAATGAATGAGTGAATGAATGAATGATGAATGAATGAAGGAAGGCAGGAAGCGAGGGAGGTAGAGAGAGAGAGGAATGGAGTGAGGCAGAGAGGAAGGCAGACAAAAAGAAATATAAAGACGGAATAAGTGAGTGAATGAATGAATGAACGAGGGAAGGGAGGAAAGAAGGAAATAAGGAAGGAAGGAAGGAAATAAGGAAGGAAGGAAGGAAGGAAGGGAGGGAAGAGGATGGAGGGAAGTGTGTATGGTGATGACAGGGACATAGCAAGGACGTTTAAGTAATGATATGTAAAATACTGGCAAAGGGTAGTAGTAGTGACTATCATGGCCACTACCTCACTATGGCGCTCTTGTTCACTGAGAGAGAGAGAGAGAGAGAGAGAATGTGTGTGTGTGTGTGTGTGTGTGTGTGTGTGTGTGTGTGTGTGTGTGTGTGTGTGTGTGTGTGTGTGTGTGTGTGTGCCATCACACTTCTTTACTAACCTTGACTTTATTTTCATCTTCCCCTCTCCTCCTCCTTCCCACACACACACACACACACACACACACACACACACACACACACACACACTTCTCTTGGCCATGTGAAGCCTTCCACGCAAAACATTTACGTACGGAATAGAAAACGGAGGCAAATGTTTAAAAAAGAGAAGAGCCTGGATCGAGGTAAACACACACACACACACACACACACACACACACACACACACACACACACACACACACACACACCTTAATTATGGGTGGAAGTGGAGAAAATCACTACAAACTAAACCCCTTCAATCCGGAGACGCATTTCAGTGACCTTAACAGCTATTTCCAAGCGATTTATTCAGCTTTTGGAAAACCAATCTAGTGCAGGGTGACGTCAGAAGAGGGAGGGAAAAAAAAATCGTCGGGCTGAAAGGGTTAAGCATGGAGAGGCGTAGACTGAGGATGGTATCAGTTCTGGTCGTAGCTCGCACATGGAAGACCAAGAGTTCGATTCGCAGGCCGGTCAGACTGGTGGACAAAGTATGTTTCCCTCCCCCCTTGTCCCTGTTCATCCAGCAGTAGAGTTAGGGATCTGGATGTTAATTGGATTGTTTCGTGTTGTACGCTGGAGGGAAACTGGTGACCCTCCTGCAGTGGACTGGCATTGATTTCTCTCTCTCTCTCTCTCTCTCTCCCCGGAATGATCATCTAAATGTTTTTACTTCACCTCCACACCTCCTCTCGCTATCGCTTCCCTCCTTCACCTGCCTCTAACCCCTTCACCTTCCCTCTCTCCCTCCTCATTAACCACTTCAGTCCCGTCACGATATTATCTGTTTATTATTCTTTTTTTCTTTTCCTCTTCTTCTTCCCCTCCTCCTCCTTCTCCTGTTCTTGTTCTTCTCTTCCTCCTCCTCCTCCTCTTCTTCTTCTTGCTAATGTACCCTAACTTGGACCTTCTTACAATCCAGTACTCCTCCTTGGTCAACCCAACCAAACGATATAGAAAATACGCTAATCTATGCATGTAAACAGCCTAAACAAGATCACCGAAAGAATTTACAGTTCACTGAGAGATGTGGCGTTGCTGTTTACTAAAAAAAAAAAAAAAAAAAATCAATATTCAAGGTGTTAGTCATTTTTCTTTTTTTCATTTTCATTTATTTTAACTACTTTGCTTTGCTCAGGAGTGGAATTCTCAAACCTGTTTTCGATCGTTTCCCTTTCGTTACTCAGGTTCTGATATGCAGGGAGAACAAGAGACACAGACTGTCTGCGCACTCTCCCTTCCTTGTCACTCCTGCAGAAACAGAAAACTGCAGTGATAATCTGCTCGTGAATAAGAGTCGTTTTAGAAGAAAGACCGAGACGTGGAAAGAGTCTGCTCTCCTTATTCTTGCAGTAAATCAAAACCAGAGTTATGATAGTTTAAGTGATTGTAAAAATGCCTGAGAATTCCACCCCAGGTTTACATTTCTGGCCATATTCTAAGTGGCATAGGAGACTTCGGAGCGCCTCTTCCTCAGCGATTTATTTTCCATATTACAGCGTCCCATCCCACTGTACGTTTTCGAAGTAAACTATGTCGATGATAAAAATACACGAATAACGTACAACAGAATATCAGGGAGTCATACACCTAATAAACAACACAGAAAATATTTGCCACGTAGCCTCCACTGACATCTAAATTACGGGCCCATCTCTTTCTCTGTCCTGTCTTGATTACCTTCACTGGAAAAAATGAATCCCAAAAGGAAGAACGTGTTCCAGATCTTTCCTTCTTAGTACAGGGTCAGAGTTCCCCGCGCTGTCATATCTCTACTTCCCTTCACCTCTCTCTCTCTCTCTCTCTCTCTCTCTCTCTCTCTCTCTCTCTCAAACAAAACCAGTACTTCTACCTCTCTCCATCCTTCTCTCTCTCCCTCCTCCTTCCCCAAACAAAACCAATACCTCCACCTCCCTCCATTCTTATCTCTCCCTCTCCCTCCTCCTCCCCCAAACAAAACCAATACCTCCACATCCCTCCATCCTTCTCTCTCTCTCTCTCTCCCTCCTCCTTCCCCACTTTTTTTTTCATTCTCGCTTCTACCCTCCTTCACTTAATACAGGATTCTAATTTCAGTTTTGTGGTGCAGTTGAAACCCGTAAAAAAATATCATCCTTATTTGCGTATATTCCTGCAATTCTGTGATGCAATTCAAAGACGTTATAAAGAATTCAGTCCCGTGTGTGTGTGTGTGTGTGTGTGTGTGTGTGTGTCTTCTTGTGAATGTAAAGCGATTCAAACTCATAAAAACTTGTCTTTTCTTTCTTCTTTTTTTTCTCTTCTCTTTATTCTGTCTTTTCTTCTCTTACTTTTTCTTTCTTTACGTTCCTTCTTTCTCTTCTCTTTTTCTTGTTTCTGTTTTCTTCTGTCCGTACCTTCCTGCACCTTACACCGTTGCGTACCCCTATGGTCCACGTACCCAGTTTGGCTCACGGCAAAGTAAGCTATTTTGAACCACTCCAGGTGTCTCCCAAAGTTGATGATTAGACCCTTCAATACGGTGACGTCATTTTTAACCCCTTCAAGCCGATGACGTTGCTATCAATCTGTTTATGCTATCCCCAGACGATTTTATTCAGCACAGGAGGGGTTTTTGGAACTGGAGGGGTTAGATGCAGCCTTCATTAGCCCCTTCAGCACAAGACGTCTCCCCCATGCTGAATAAAATCGTTTATAAATTAGACAAATGGAAAAATCCGTCATCAGAATAAGGGGGGTTAATTCGCTCTTGCTACTTTCAGACGATATTATTCAGCTTAACAGAAATCTTGGACTGGAGAGGAGATATATAGCCTTCATAAATCCCGGAGTTGCTTAAAAACCGTCTGAAGTTGGTAAGAATAAACTAAACAAAGACATCACTGGTTCAGACGCTTTTCTTCAGCTTTCGGGGGGTGACTTAGTGAACGGGAGGAAAGATAAAGCCATCATTATTCCCGAAGCGTATTCAAACCGTCTGAAGGCAGCAAGAAAAAACTAAAATGTCATTGGGCTGAAGGTGTTAGATGGCACTTTAATCCAAATTACGTCCTCTGACTGAAGGGGTTAATTATTCTCTCTCTCTCTCTCCCATGATCCTTTACTATTTCTGTTTTTCTACTGTCCAGTTAAAAAAAAAAAAAAAAAGGCAATTTTCCCGTCCCTCACCTCTCTACTTACCCTGAAGTCTCCCATGACTATATCGTACTTTAAATGGCTTTGGAGATTTTGTAATACATCTTCCTCAGCACTTTATTCTGAAAATTACACCTATATATTCCCTTCTACGTCACTGCTGTAAATGATGTCGAAACGATATAAATAACATACAAGATAATGTTAAGGTGTACTGTAATATGCAAATTATATCGCTTTGAAAAACAGCCACGAGGCCTCCTATGCCACCCACAGAATAATATGGTAATACATTTCACTGCCTCACTCCTGTACATTTCCCCAGACACCCCAACATTCCTCTCCCTCATTCCTCCATACTTCACCAGGACCTCCAACATTTCTATCCCTACGCCTCCACTCTCCACCGCCCCCTCTCCCACTCCTCCCTTTAACAGTTGCTTATATATATATAATATAATATAATATAATATATATATATATATATATATATAATTATACTTTTTCTATATATATTACTGTACAATAATCTGATATTGTATCCTCAAAAAGATAACCCATGCATGATGGTCAGGGTGTGGGACTGGGGAAGGAACATTAAGGTCCTGCCCATGGTGCTCTCAGGGGTTACGACGGCTTTGAGGGATAGTAATTGGAGTAATGTAAAAAATACTGGAGGAACAACCGAAGGATCGGGAGAGAAGAGATGGGACAATGTTTCCAGGTTATGTAGAAAATATAAAGTAACATTACAGTGGAGACATAGGACGTTGGAAACAGGCTATGTAAAAAATATAGTGTAACATTAAGAATCAATATCCAACCTGCTGACATTACTGTACCACCTAAGCACTTCACGTACGTTCACCTGCCCTTGTCACTATCTTGGTTGTGTCAATGCACACAATACGGTAAGTTTAGGTTATTGTGAAGCAGTCGTAAGTGACAGATTTATGACTAGGAATTTACATTGTTTTTTAAAGCAACATTTAGTTCTGGTCATCTAAACCTACTTCATTCAAAATCAGGGTTTCCCAATCTATAGTGTATGTGGCACTAATGGTAGTCGGCAGCAGAATTTCGCTTCAAGCATCCCTGTATGATCTGCTTACACTATGGTGCAGAACTGACGGATGTGCCTAGGTAACCACATTTATTTACTATTTATTGACTGGCTTAAATTTCTTCCATTAAAAAATAAAATATGTAAATAAACAGTGGGCTCATATCACACGTGGAAACTTTCAGCATTTTTTTGTTTATATCTGTTTGTAGCACTGGTGCAGAGAGAGAGAGAGAGAGAGAGAGAGAGAGAGAGAGAGAGAGAGAGAGAGAAGCAATGTCTCTGAGCGGAAATATATAAAAGTATCGTTGTGAAAAATTCTTCATATTGCACGGGCCATGCTTCAGTGTTAGGGAAACTGTTATTTATGCATGGATTGAAATACAGTTATGCACAAACCCTAATCGAGTTATCGTTTGCTTTATGTGGCCAGCTTCCTATTTCCATGGAAAAAAAAACGGGGAGGTTAAAACTTACAGCATATAATAATAATAATAATAATAATAATAATAATAATAATAATAATAATTATTATTATTATTATTAACAAAATAATAATAACGCTGATAGTGCAGGCTACAAGTTACTAGTCATTTTATAAATGGTATTATCCTCTGTTCACATTCATTTACATAACAGTATGCATGGATGTGGTCACACTGTGGTGTGTCGTTGTTTTAATAAAATATAAATGGCGCGTGAAATGAGAAAGGTTGGGAACCCTTCAATCGAAACCATCGGAGATAATGTGCGCGAGAACAGTGTTAACTAATATTAAACCTGAAATTACAGGGATGGAAGTAGCTGGTCACAGTATCACAGTAAATTCTCATAATTCTAACAAAAACTGAATAAACAATGTATCGTCACCGCTTGTAAGATACTGCACATGTTAGTTCGCATACCGTCTTACAGTGGGTGATACTATTAAGTTTAGATTCTGTATTTATCATTCAAGTTCCAACATCCTGGGGAACGATATCACTGCAGGCCAAGAAGAAAAGGGTAAAATACGACAAGTAAAAATAAGCTGGCAATTACAGGCTGACAAATTTTCCACTGACAGAAAAACAATGAACAAGGCAGCGAAGTTGGGGAAGAAATGAGTTCCCCCTCAAAACATCCATTTTCTCTCGTGGCAGTTTTCGTTAGGGGAGGCTTTTTTATCTTTTTGCCGGGCACCCACCTTCGCTTCATAATCTGCTAAAAATGGCACACACTTCTGCCCTTGCCTCACCTCTCAGTTCCACCCACACACATTCTTTACCTCCCCTCCCTGTCCCTCCTATGCCGGATTTACATCTAGCCTGACATTTTTTTTTTTCTTGTTTTCCATCAGCATGTTCGATCCTATGATAGTCTTTTTTTCAATCATTCTATCTTCTGACGACTGTATGGAGTTTAAGTGAGAATTTTCGGAATAATCTAAATGGTTCGAAATGGCTTACACTGATTTCCTCATTACAAAAAGTCTTCTAAGCCTAAAATCGTAAGGTTGCACAAACAAACCAATAGAAAACGTCACACGAATCAAATTAACCTCCTCATGGCAATTTAACCCCGGCAGTTCGATGACTATTTTATTTTTGTTATCTACTGACGATTTTATTCAACTCTGGAGACATTTCAAACTGAAGGAGTTAGATATAGCTTCATTAAACCCTTCATTATTTGAGGTGTGTCCAAAGTTGAATCTAATCACCTGGGGGGAAAAAGAAAAAAATGACAGAAAACATAATCTCATCAATGACCTTCGCACTGACATATAATCAGAATCGATATGAATGCAGGAACAGCACAAAGTACTCGACACGTGCGCCATTCTTACACCACCTCATTAGCCTCACAAGTGTGCATATGTGCTCTCAGGTGTATGGCAGGGGCGGTATCGATTTCATCTGCAATATCTACACATCTGCTCCAGTCTGAGGGTAGTAAGCGTGGTGATGTTAGTGTGCGTGTGCGGCTACCACTCACGAGATTGAAGCGTGCCAAACCAATATCGCAGAGAACTAATAACCCATCCACCCATCCCTCCCGTCCACCCATCCCCGTCCACCATCATGCCACCAGTTCATCCACCAATCAGGGGAAAGCGTCGGGGGGTAGGTTCAATACTTACCCAGGAAACTAATATTGGTGGAAGGTTTTTACTTGTTGGCCACTTTTTCACGTACTGTTTTGCGCTATAGCCTTGTTTTCATGCTCAAGTACCCGTGGCAAAGACTTCGGTAATTTTATCCCAATTCTTCTGTGGTCCTTCGTTCCAGTATCAACCTTTTCGATCCGATGACGTATTTTATTTTATTTTTGCTAATCCTAAACGGTTTTATTAACTTACATCTACTTGTGAATGGATTGATGAAGGCTTTATCCAACTCCTCCACTGCGAAATCTCTCCAATGCTGAATTAAATCGTCTGGTAATAATCCAATATAAAATCCGTCATCGGAGTGAGATGGTTAACAGGAGCAAAGTCAAGAGAAGGTCAAATCTGGGAAGTACGCTTATTTTTTATTTATTTATTTTTTTAACCTATTGTTTGAGCTTCACTGTATATTTCATCCTACGAAGCCGTTACACAGACTCTGGCAACTTTCTCTTCATTCTTCTGCAGTCCTTCGTTCCATTCTAACCTGGGGATCTAATCTTGGTGGGACTTTATTCTTTTTACTGACCTATTATTCGGGGCTTTATCCCGTCCCTCATCCTAAACAGCCGCGAAAAAGAATTGTTCAACTTTATCCTATTTCTTCTGGTCTTTCATTCCATTTTTTACCTGGGGTTCCAATTTGTGGGGGATGCTTTATACATTTTTCACCCATTGTTTGGCGCTTTATTCATCATCCGAAGTGGCTACAATAATGACTTCCATGCAACTTTGTCCTACTTCTGCACTACTTACTCAACCCTATCCACCTTTCCACCTCAGTCTCGTCCGTGTACCTTCATCCTGTCCTTCGTTTGTATCTCCTCCTGCTCCCTTTCAGAATTTTTAACGGCACAACCCTAACAGACAATGGCTCTCGATATATCCCACCTGTTTCTTCTACTTGGTTTACCGCGGGGTGTTGACTGTATGGCCAACCCAGCGTGAGGACAGCCTAAACTGGGTTCCTTTTATACAGACTGAATTCGGTCAACATAGCCTGAGATTGTCATGGTGTAGACAAGCTCTTGATTTTTGAGGGTTGATTTTAAAACACCCGAGAGGAAAGGAAATTATTTAGATTCCATTTTTCTATACACAAGGCAAATATAGCTCGTTGGTCTTAAGTTGGCCATATATATATATATATATATATATATATATATATATATCAGCTCAGTCAGAAAAAAACAATAACGCTCAACATCCTTTTCACAGAACTTCTTCGTGGGCAGCATCGTATTCTAGTATAATCTCGTGCAACAGCTCAGCATGCAATATCGAGGTGTGACAAGTTCATGTTAGGTGACTGAAAAAAAGTGTATCACTGACGAAAAAAGGTCATACAGTATTTCAATAACGACATCAAAGACTGAACTTGCATTTCCCTTCGCGATGTTTATAATACAGCCGATAGCGGGCACGTGAAGAGGATGAAGGATGACAACTGGGTGGAGAGTGAGAAGTGTGAATGTCGGGGAGATTGAAAGAGACCTGGTACGAGATCACAGTGTGATCTCAGGTATAAGGGACTGAATAGGGAGGTTGCCAGAGATCGAGCTGCGTGGAAAGCCGACATTAGGTGACCGAGGCTGAAGCATGCTGGAGCCTTTACAGACGATACGATACAATACGAGGGTCTGCCAAAACAATTATATGCCTCTGTCATGGATATATGTTGATGATCAAGGTGATGGATGCAAACTTTTGTAATTTTTTAAAATGAATTAACAGCTTCAGGCGAATAAACCTGTCCAGCAGTAATACGAACAGAACGGGTTATAAAGCTGTCATTCAGTCACTGTGAAAAGCAGGCAAAACTCTCGTTAAATGTGAGATGAAGCATGATTAAGGATTATTATACTGTAAATAGCTACAGATTTAAGAAGGTATAAAAATAAATGCTTTCGTTTCTTTAACAGTATATACCATTGAACCCACTACATTTGCTGCCGCTTGTATGCATCAGCTCCGGCAGCCATATTGTCCTCTGAACGCACCACACTCCCCGATCAATGATGTCAGAAATGCACAAGTGTGGCCTTACACCAGAGGAAGGGCCGTATTTCTGGCTGGACTTGGCGATTTCATAACATCTCTTCCTTAGTGAGTTCTTTAGCACACTACACCTTAATAATCTTGTATATTACTATGCTGTGTCAATGTTAATCATATTTACAAAACATACAAGAAACACTAAGATGGCAGACGAAAAACATGTCGCTCTGTAAGAGGCACTACGAAGATTCCTTTATCAGGAAGAATACAGCCATAAGTCATGTGAAGTTCCCCTTGACTAAAGCAGAAAAATCAACAAAAACTATTTACTAAACAAATCTCTCACCCTAAAAAAAAAACGACGGCCGTGAGCACCCGTTTTCACCAGGTAACCTTAATATGGTGTGTGCGTGGTAATGTACTCATTCACACCTGACGGAGGTCACATACTCATGTCTGACGTCTCTGCCTGTGGCAAACTCTGCCTCAGAGTTGTATTTACTCAGCAAGGGTCACTGGTGTTGACTCAGTGGTGAGACGGCAGTGCAGAAGTGCACCAGAGAAAGCGGTGGAAAAGTAACTACCAAAACAGAACAGTCCACATAACTGTAACATAACTGTACCCTACCTAAGTTTGGAAGGACCAGCGTAACATATTATCTATACAATACCTCGTATTATATGAAGTTAGTGGAAGAATTTACATATGAAAAAAGAAGTACATACAGGAAGTGGAGACAACGAGGTCTTCTAAGATTGCATCACCCTCCCCAGGGCCGGCCAGAGCCAATCACAGCTCGGGAGACGTGGGTGTGTGGCGTGGGATGCCGATTACCTCATTAACTAACATTATATTCAATTACTTTACCCGGAATACCAACTGCAAATGGATATGACAAAATAATAAACACGCAGATGTACACCCACTAGTTCCCATAAAGCCATACAAATGAAATACTAGGAATACAGTTAAAAATAGCCAAAATACGGCTTCTGAGTCACTGACCTTACCGCCAAAATCGATCCGGCTGTAGCCCACTCGTCTCGGCCGTTTTTTTCCGTTACCGGTTGAGTCACCAGAATTTCCTCATCCGAATTCTTGAACACCTTTTCCCCTGGGCCCCTGCCAAGTACATGTGATTCTGGCCTTAGTCAAAAGTGCCAAGTCCCGTGGGGCATGAAAAGTGTGTGTGTGTGTGTGTGTGTGTGTGTGTGTGTGTGTGTGTGTGTGTGTGTGTGTGTGTGTGTGTGTGTGTGTGTGTGTCGGAGGGGGAGGGCGTTGCGGGGACTGAGAGCAGGCACCTGTGTGGATGTGATGAATATGCGGTGTGTGTGTGTGTGTGTGTGTGTGTGTCGGAGGGGGAGGGAGTTGGGGGAACAGGGCAGGCACCTGTGTGGATGTGATGAATATGCGGTGTGTGTGTGTGTGTGTGTGTGTGTGTGTGTGTGTGTGTGTGTGTGTGTAAGGGACCAACAACAAAAAGATTGGGTTAGTTTGTTCTAACTTACGAACAGCATGGACCGTAGCTCTTTCATAACATCAAAACCTATTATAGAGGCACTCAACATTTGAGTCTCTCTCTCTCTCTCTCTCTCTCTCAAGCCTGTACTCGTCCCCTGTCACCTCTATGGTCACCTGTATGGCATCAGAACGGACCCCATTATTTGTATTTCTTTGTTAGCACTACATGAGGTGTTCAATATGCTGAAGCCTGACTTTTGTATCTGGATGATGATGATGATCTAGTATTATTAAACGTTCATATATTACCCCATTTTATCTGGATGAAAATTAGAATTGGACGAATGATGATGATGACTGTTTTATTTTCAGATGGTAATCAAGATGCTTATGGTTTTTAATTTGCCGTTATTACCTCCGCCAAGGAGACTAAGTTTATGCCGGCATTGGTGTGCTTCTCTGTTTGTCTGTTAGCAGGATTACTCAAAAAGTTATGAACGGATTTTGCTGAAATTTTTGTAGGGATAGGGTATGGCCCAATGAACAATCCATTTGATTTTGGTGGTGATCCAGATCATCATCCGGATCCAGGAATTTTTTAAAGGATTCCTTACCATTCCTTGGAGGAGGTTTGCAGTCACGGATTGCTCTTGTTCTCCCAGTAACGGTGTTGTCTGAAGGTGAATACAAATAAGAACAAGATGATTGCTTCTGATAGAGACGGTGACTCTTAGTGTTACATGATGGTAATGGAGAAGGACACGCTGGAGAATGAGATAGGGTTCCTCAGTGCAGCAACACAAAGGATGAATAAATGTACGAAGGCGGTAAAGAATAGAGTGGCTTAGGGAGGACAAGTGGATGGTGCTATGCAGGCCTTGATACGAAGCAGAGACATTAGTACGGAGGCTGCAAGACGACTGCATGGTGTTTAGTACCTACATTAATATAGTGTATGGGTGTGAAGCTTCAGAATGGCTCTACTGTAAATATTTAAGAGTAAGAGCAGTAGAAACGGGGCTACTGAGGAATGCGTGTGGAGTGTGTAGAGTGGAGGGAAAAACATTGTAATTCGCAGGAAATGTGCTGTATTCTGTCGATAATGCCTAGATGGCATGGGTATATGGAAAGAAAGGATGAGGGTAGGGTGGTGGATCGAGTGTACATTGGCGAGTTTGAACGTGGGAGGAGGCGTGCTAGGTGAAGGACAAATTGAAAGGATATGGGAAATGCATATGTGGGAGGCAGGGGAGTGGATGAGAACAGGGAACTGAAAGAGGATCGAGATGACTGGATGAGGTATGGAAGGAAGAGCACATGACAAGAGTTTGACACCTCTCTTTTAATTTGACGGTCAACGGATCGACTGTCTGAGAGATGATATTGAAGTGCATCTAAAGAGAAAAAGAATAATAAATAAGGGGCAGACAGTTAGGCATGTGAGGTGAAGCCATGAATTCGGGATCGTGACTGATATGTGAATTAATGTGTGGCCCATTTCACTTGGCATGCTGTGGATAGTTTCTACACTTTTGTACTTTCCTTTTTCTTATTTCTGGATCATATCTCCCTCCATCCTTAGCTGGAAAAGTTGGGATGATAATGATGATGACTGTGGTTACAGTGAGTGTTTTTTGTTTCGTCTGTTTGTTGGTTGGTTCTGTGTGTGTGTGTGTGTGTGTGTGTGTGTGTGTGTGTGTGTGTGTGTGTGTGTGTGTGTGTGTGTGTGTGTGTGTGTGTGTGTGTGTGTGTGTGTGTGAACAGCATAACTCGGAGTTTTTATCTGCATTTAACCAAAGTTGGTGGAAAAGCTGAGGGTTAGACAAAGGGCTGGCATATTCTTTTTGAGAGGTTAGGCCACAGAGCTTGGTCAAAGTTTCACTTAGAAAGGTCGATTTTAACAGCTTTATCCGATTTACATCAAACTTGGTGGGAGAGCTGAGGGTAAGGTAAGAACGAAGGGTTTTAAATTTACGAACAATAAGACAGAAAAAAATAAATAATGGTGAGAGGACAAGGTCAAATTTCGACCTGTGTATCTGTATGTAAACAAAATAGCAAAAACAGTTCTGATCAGATTTGGATCAAACCTGGTGGAAGTGCTGAGGATCAGTCAAGGGGCTGACCTATTGTTTTTAAATCAACAGATCAGAGGTGAGAGTTACATGGTAAGATCAACTCACACACTCTTTATCCGTTTTAGAACAAATTTTGTGGAAGGGTTCTGGGTAAGACAAGGAAGAAGGGATTTGATTTTGGGAACAATCAAAGGTCAAGGTGAATGGGAAATTTTTGAGGTCAGGAACAAAGGGCAAGGGTAACTCAAACAATTCTTATTCGGTTTGGACTAAACTTGATGGTAAGAGTTAAAGGTGAGGTAGGAATAAAGTGAGTCGATTTTGAGAGCAATCAGTGGAAGGTCAAGGCCACAAGGATGAGGCTAAGGGTGGGCTATTAGACCAAGTGATGAGAGCATGTGTTGCAATTTTGTTTATAACACCGGATAATCCTCTTGCATTTTGATATTTTTTTTTATGCAAGGAAGAAGGAACCAAAGGCCAGATGCTAACTAAGTCGATATTAAAAAGACATAAAGAGCATATAACGGATTATCATTACTTTACTGCTGAGAGTGAGTCATACGAATGGTAATGGTCGGGAAAATTATGGTATTTTATTGAAGTTAACGCCAGACGATTTTATTCAGCTGAGTGAATCATTGGAGCCTCGGAGTGTTAGGGAAAAATTAGGAAAACATATCGTTAAAGAAGATGTACTACAAACTCTCCTGTGTCAATCATCATCATCGTCATCATCGCCAATCATTATTATCACCATCATCATCATCATCAATCACCATCATCATCATCATCATCACCATTGTCATCATCATCATCATCACATTCACCATCACCATCATCATCATCATCATCATCCGTCATCTGCATTATCATCACGGCTTGCAAGTCTTAAAACACCTTAATACTAAGTGTATTTTGATTCTACAGTTTTTGGCAGGTAAATGCGTGAAGACAAAAATATAAATTAGACTTACGAGTGTTCATAAATAAATCTGACTGCCTTTACAGATTACAGAAGATACACGCAAAAAATCCCAACAACTTTAAATAAAAAAGCGGCTTAACTTCCAAAATTACGTAAGCAGAAGCCATTTATCGTGTAATATAAGGACGGACATATTTTTTTCCCCAGCATCAGTAAGTAAAAATAACAATGACAATAAAAAGGACGTCACCGGAGTAATGTGGCTGACCTTTTTTTCTTTGATCGTCATCTGGCCTCCTTGTAACCCTAGTTGCCGCCATCCATCTCTCTCTCTCTCTCTCTCTAAGAATTAATTACAGTTACGAAAGGAAACTGATTGTAAATTTGCTTGTAATTCAGGCCTTCGTAAAAAAAAAAAAAAAAAAAAAAGCAAAAGTCTTAGAATGAATACCTATTGACTACACGAAGGGCATTGAGGCAGACGATTCTTGCTAAGGTTCACTCTTCTCCTAGAATACGATACACAACCATCGACTCCCCATCCAAGTCCCCAAATGAAAAAGTGGGGGAAGAAGGACGAAGGAGAGGGACGTGGCGAGATGTTTTGACTGGTTGTAATTTGCTGACGTGTGTGAAGCTCCAGTGTTTGGCTGACTGAGCACACCATCTGGGGGTGGGTGAGCCAGGAAAAGGATATATGTGGTGGTTAGGTTAGGTTAGGTTGGTTAGGTTAGGTTGTGGTTAGGTTAGGTTAGGTCAAGTTAGATTAGGTTAGGTAAGGCTAGACATGATTAGGATGGGTTAAAGTAGGTTACATTAGGTTTCACTACGTTGTGCGAGGTAAGGTTTGGTAATTGTACGTCAGATTCGATTAGTTTAAACTGAGTTAATTTAGGTCAGGAAGATCAGGATAGGTTAAGTACATTTAAGTTAGGAGATGAAATTAAGTTTCGTTAGGTTAAACTGCGAAAAGTTAAGTAATGATAGGTTAAATTATGGAAGGTTAGGTGAAGCTAGGCAAAGTTAGGTTAGGTCAGAACAAGTTAGGTTGGGCAGTTATGTTAAGTGTCTGACTCACCCATCTGGAGGGAAGCAAAGAGGGAGTGTGGGGGAGGAGAAGAGGGCGCAGGTGTTCGTAATGGAGTGTTGGAGTACAACAAAGGGTGGAAAGGAATGCTGTTATGCGTAGTGCTGTGAAATGCTGGTGTGTCCGACGGTATACTCGTAGATATGGCGCTTTAAGCTGAAATTTTCATTTTTTCTTTACGTAAATTCAACTCAGGACATCGGTTAAGTTCAAGCTTTTATATATCTTTAGGCATTTAACTCTGGATATCGTTTAGGAAGCCCGTTCCCAATATCCAGTGGTAGTCCACGGCACATCAACAGGGGATTCATTCCCAGCTACTCTCACAAGTTTGGGCCCTAACACACATATCTCTACTGTGATAACTTTGGTGTAGCACAGACGGAGATGATGCGTGCTATGTTACCAGTAGGGACGCTTGGTATATCACAAAGAAATCCGGTGGGTGCTATGTTATTAGTTTGGGTGCTTTCATGTCCTGTCTGTAGAGGCCGTGTCGAAGAACGCTGAATACGATGATACTGACTTCATATTCACAACCTTCCCCACAACAGCCGGGATCGAACCTGCGACCACACACTACTCAGTATACTGCTGTCTCCAACCCACCACCACCTCCTTCAAAGTGTTGTGTGGGGATGGTATTATTGTCTGAGCTGTTACAATGATGTCCTTATACGGCATACTCTGAGGACATCTTACTTATTCTTGCTACTTTCAGACGATTTTACAAGTTTTAAGAGAGACCTTTAACACTGGAGGGCCTGGATAAAGCCTTCACTTACCCTTTCACCGCAAAACCCCTCCCTTAAGCTGAATCAAATCGTCTCGTGATAGTCTCGTTAACCTTTTGGACCAGAGGATGTCTTTTTCCTTTCCATTTCAAGACAGGTTTATTCAACATAGGACATACTTTTCGAAATGAAGGGGTTAGACAGTACAATAATAAATCCTTCCAGTGTGAGACGCCTTTACTACGCTGAATAAAATCG
>NC_136959.1:52032787-52042787 GCF_032717465.1 Coenobita brevimanus | reverse complement strand
AAGGCAAGTACTACCACCAAACAATCACCTATCGTAACAACAGAGTGTTTATTCTTGCATGACAGTGATCCGTAACGCATTTCAGCTCAGATGATGTCTAGTGTAGTCAGAATGGAGGGCTGATTTGACCAAGGAGACTCATTCCTGCCTCATAACTAATAAGGCTCACTGAATTTCATATAACCACGATTTGATATGTAAGCTGTCAGAGTCGTCCAGTTCCCTCAGATGAATCATATACAGCATTTGTTATTGCAGGAAGAACAACAGACGTGGGAAAATTCTGTATTCTTTTTGTCTTTCCTACGAAAATAAATAACAGTTACGAGAGGGCGTTGCTCGTACGTCTGTTTATGAATCCGGGTTCTGAGGTGCTTCGATAAATCCCTCCCCCACCCTCCCACCCGGAGCTGTACACGGCCCATCCCGAGGTAACCAATCACAGAGTTTCTTGCAACACACCCACATTCCCTCAGTCTATAAAACACAAGCTCAACTGATTAATCTTGCGGTCAGAAAGCTCGCTCAACTGGAAGCGCTAGACACACTGTTGAACAAAGTCTGTTTCCCTTTGTGTTCACACACTAGTACACCTGGGGACCGGGATGTAAAACGACTATACGGGTCGTATTTCAGGGGAGATAGGTAGCAAGGTTAGATTGTCTCAGTGACCCTGGTGCCGTCAATAAGCATATATCTACGCATTCTTCTTCCTCTATCAGTTCTCTCCTGAAGCTATACACGACCTACTAAGCATGGACTCTCTTGCAACAGTCACACATTTCATCACCCTCAAAAACTACTGTACCACTGAACTGATACACATCTCATGAAACGCTGCTGATCCAATTACACACTGACTGACGGTCTCAGCTCTCATGACGAAAAGTTCACATATTCCTCTAAGAATGTCCTTCATGAGTTCACAGTTTAGTCAGACAGTAAATCCTTTCATGGTCGTATCATTTCTGTCTGTACCGCCTAAACCCTTATTCAATGTATGCATTAGTCACAGAAGCCTGAGTGTGTTAATACTATCTCAACTAACTTTCTGATGGTTATGTTAGGTCTGCTGTTATTTTTGGCACAACACTATTCATTTTTTCTTTTTGTTCAGGATGTCATAAAATTCCGGGTGTTAACATACTCCTCTAAGAACGTCTGTCTTAAACACACACACACACACACACACACACACACACACACACACAAACACACACACACACACACACACACACAGAACAGATACAAACGGAGAATTACAGTCGTCTGTTTGTGTTTCTCGACGTGGGTGAAACTGTATGGAGTAACTGTTTTTCGTCTGGCCCTGCGGTTTACCTGACAAAAAATGATACCTTAATGGGCTCCACAGCGTTCTCGTTGATATAGGAGGGTTCGTAACACCTCTACTTTAGCGATTTACTTTACCTCCTGTACCTTAATATCCTCATCTGAGTTAGGCGACGTAAACCGTGCCATAAAAAAAAATCGCAACGGAATGAGTGTTACAAATACTCCAACAACAATAAGATTTAACTGTGATTTCAAGGCCATTCACCATTTATTTTCTACACCAACTTTACTGTTTATATTTACCCCTGTTAACCACTCCAGCCCAAGGACGTCTTCTGTATTTTATTCTTGGTATCTCCAGACGATTTTATTCAGCTTAGGCGAGATTTCTGAACTGGCGGGGCTACACACAACCTTCAGTAACCCTTTCACCACAATAGCTTTCCTCAGAGTAATAAAATCGTCTGGATAAGGCAATAATAAAATACAAGACACGTTCTCATGCCCTCAGGCTGGTGTTAAGACAATGGATGACGCGGCAGTGCATTTCGTCACACATGGCTAACAGGATGGGGGTTGAGAGAGAGAGAGAGAGAGAGAGAGAGAGAGAGAGAGAGAGAGAGAGAGAGAGACAGAGAGAGAGAGTCATTTACCACTTTGACGTTAACATCCACCGGCCATACTCAATACACGATAGGACTGCCTCACTGAAGACTCGTGTAGATCAGTAGAGCCCTATAGTCTGGGACTGAACTCGCGTACTTTCACACACACACAGATCACCCCAACTTTATCCAACAAAAGCCTCTCCCATTTGATTTACAAGGTTCCTGGTTCGCCCCTACCCCTGCTCCCCCTTCCCAGTGTAAGTCTATGGATGTTGCACTCCAGTAACCAGATTACCTTTTGCTGAGTAATTTTCTATACCCAACATGTCGACAGTAATTTTTCTATCACTTATCAAATTTATCTTTACTTGTGTTTACTGTTTACTAATCATGCGTTTACTCCCCAACAGGTAAGTCTGCTGTTCTGGCTGGCTGAGGTGAAGTGGTGGTGAGTACCGCACGCTAACATCCAAAGGTTTTACACACACACACACACACACACACACACACACACACACACACAAAATGAAAAGGGGTGAGGTTATGAATATATATTGCGACAAGGTATACCTGTGGAAAACTCAGACCAGATCACACTGAAGGATGGCCACCCCTGTGTAAATTAGAGTCGTATTCTTGTCAGCTTGGAAGACTTAATAGCACCTTCCTCAATAGCTCATTTCTGTATAAGGCCCGCTAATATTCTCTTTTATGTTATTTATACAACGTACTGTATGCCCATATTTCAGATAAAAAATTTTGGATAAGAATATTCACGTGTAAGGAGGAGGTGCTACAGATTCTACCTTACCAACGAGAACACGCAACATTATCTGTAACGTTAATTTTCTCTTTTACGTTATACTGACAGCTATATCCATAATTAACAAGCACGAATAACATGTAAGACAATATTCAAGGGTAATATGCTCGGTGAATCGGAGGTGCTACGGTCTCCCTTACTTAAAAAAAAAAAAAATATGGCACATTATCTTTGGCATATAATTAATGCAAGTTATGTATATATTAAACACGTATGACCAACATGAAGGAGAATATTAAAGTACAATACGCTGCTTGAATCGGTATGGATAAAGTGCCACGAAGACTCCCCTACCAACGAGAATAGTAGCATTATCTGTCAGCGTTTCCTGTGGATGTGCACGTGGTGGTGGTATCAGAGCGGTGAGGGTAATAGGAGGTTCACAATAGCATCACTTGGTACCACCTGTGACCGGTTTCCACATACTTTACGTATAACTCTTATTAACTGTGGTATTGTTGGAGGCTCTTGAATGTGCAATATCAGGGACAATAGTTCACGTACTCTTCTACGGCGTCTACTTCACACATAGGGCATGTCAGTAACTCGCCATCCTGACGCATCATATCAAAGAGCATCCTGTACAGGCACAGAAACATACCCAGCCTCTTAGCCTTGGAATATCAGGCACTAGAAGGGGCTGTAAAGCAGAAGAGGTGAAAAATTAAGTGAACCCTTGTCCCAGGCTCTACCTAGTTGACCTCATTACGCAAATAGCTGCGAGATGCGACCGAAAAAGCAGCGTGCAGGCGACATGAACGCTAAGGCAAGGGTATTTAAAGCACGATCACAAGATGATACGTCACACCGGCATGCTAAGGTAGGGAAATATACAACCAGAGGCGTGGTGCGTGCATGGGACGTCCGTGTAACCTCGCTGCTATTAATATTTAGTGTGTCCTAAATTCACTTGATAAGACATACTATGTTTGGTTTATTTTTACCTGACGGAACTGGGACAAGCTAGTTACTTGAATATTAAGTCGTGGTTGCATGAAATGCGATTAACCATTGTTGTGAGGAAGGAATGAGTGTCCTTTGTTGCTAGCCAATAATCATGTCGACCCTCCAGTCTGACAACAAGTGGCTCTAAACTGAGATGAAATGTGTTAGGAATTTTTTCTAGGTAAAAATATAAATAAATAAAAAGTATACCGGCAACATGATGAGGGGTGAAGTTGTTCCTGACGTGTGTTATATATTGTCTTGTGTCAACACGATAAAATGTGTGTGTGTGTGTGTGTGTGTGTGTGTGTGTGTGTGTGTGTGTATATTTATATATATATATATATATATATATATATATATATATATATATATATATATATAGAGAGAGAGAGAGAGAGAGAGAGAGAGAGAGAGAGAGAGAGAGAGAGAGAGAGAGAGAATAATCGCTCCGTTGACACGTTTAACAGTTATATTCTTACTACCTTAAGTCGACTTTATTTAGTTTAGAAGAGACTTTTAGAACTAGAAGAGTTAGATATAGCCTTGAATAACCCTCTCATTACTAGAGATTCTTCCTGAGTTAAACTCGTCGAGTGGTAGCAACAAAAAAATGAAATGATTAATAATCTGAATTTTGTACAGATATTAAGTTTATCCTGAATGTGTTTTCCCTTGTGTTATTTTTTTAAAGACTACGTATAACACTATTTTCATAATAGTGAAGGTGAATACAATCTTTCACTACACCAACATTTTTTTAATGCTCTACATGTTTCATCGTTAATGACTGTACATAACAAACGTAAAGGTGTTCAGAATACCTCCATTACATTTTTTGCCTTGCGAGGTCACCTGATAAACTTCCACCGATTTCAGCTTCTCTATTTTGTCAGGTTCACCAGATTTTATTCACTTCGCATGTTCTCCATACAATTACAAAGTCCAACTGATATTAATTTTCATTTGATCCCAGTTTCAAATATGCCTCGCTATGGTAGTAAGTAAAGTATGCCTTAACTGGCTACATCAACTTGACCACCCACACAACAGTTCACCTCAAAGCACCATTTTCTGTTACTGCTCATAATTCTAACTCCCTCACCTTTATATTTATTATTTATTCATTTATATACTTTGCTCTATCATCTCGGTTTCTCATAATGTTTGCGTTGACTCTGAAGAGGGCAGGGTTTTTTCCTCAGCTGAATAAAATCATCTAAGTAGCTAGGGAAAAAAGGAACAATTACCCTCAAAGGATTATATTGAAATAGCGTTTAAATGTCAGTGACAATAACGCCGTCGTGTTTTGCAAGAAGAGAGGGAACTGTTTAACAGTTTCAAATTTCAGTTTTACATTAGGTGTTGTTTAGAAGGAGTGTTTAGTCTGACATTATTAAAATGAATAAGTCCTAGATGAAAATGCCCCGTCCCAAATGAGGTGTGTGTGTGTGTGTGTGTGTGTGTACGGGAGGTCACACTACCTTACAGCACCAGGCTTCCGTGCTATCGTAATCCATTATCTCTATCGCCAGTGACTAAGGGTTTATGGCCGCCTCACTTTCAATGAACCCAACCTACCCTAACCCCACCAGCACCACAGTCCGGGGAGCCACGGGTCTTGGCGGAGATTCAAGAAAAAACTTTCGATGAATTCCCAGCCGCAACCAAGCACTCTCTGATTTGTATAACAGGGCAGAGTAAGTCCGTAGAATTAACTATGAGAGACCGTAAAAGTATTCGTCTAACAGACAAGAGGAATTCCAGCAGATCAGAATAGATTTTAATGGTGCTGGAGAAGGTACGTGCTCTCTGAGTGTTTTCTAGTTTGGCTCTGAGAGAAAAACAGTGAGGACAAGGATAGGAGGGTGCGAAATTACCCTGTGTCTTTAGTTCTTCCTGCAAATACAGATGTGAGTTACGATAGGGAATTGATAGTAAATATGTCAGTGAATCCCTCTCCTAGATCTCTCTCTCTCTCTCTCTCTCTCTCTCTCTCTCTCTCTAGCCATGACAGGGTTTACGGGGGCCTCACTTTCACTGAACCCCAAGGTCCAAGCTGAACCCAACGTAACCTAACGGGCACCACAGGAGGCACAGAAGTCTTCTCAACACCTCCTTCATGGCGATATATTTTGCATATGACATCAACACTCCACTGTACTTTCTTTATATTCCTTTGGCAACAACATGATTCTATGGTGTAAGATGTAGAATAAATAGCTAAACAGGAGGTGTTACGGTGTCTGCATAGCCACTCAAAATACGACCAAGGGAGACATGTGCAGATTCGGATTGCACTGGTTACTGAGCCATTCGTGCGGTGGATTTGATTTGCTTATTTTTATGAATTACCACAAAATGATCACACACACACACACACATACAGAGAGAGAGAGAGAGAGAGAGAGAGAGAGAGCAAGTGACGACGTGAGAGAGTTCAGCTTCGCATATCTAATTTCACTTATTTTTTTCCTTATAGTTTTTCCAAGAACATTTATCCTCCCTAAATCAACCCACTGTATTTCTTTCACATCTTCCATCTTTCATAACTTTCACATCTTTCATAACTTTCACATCTTTCATATCTTTCATCTTTCACATCTTCCATCTTTCATCCTTCATATCTTCCATCTTTCACATCTTTCTCTGAGCTTGTTCAGTGATATTTATCATGCATATTACGTCCTCTGTGTATATATTATATTTGCGTTTACTCTCATATCTGCGTCTGTTTATTCATCTGGGTATACTTATGACCTTCTCTCTCTCTCTCTCTCTCTCTCTCTCTCTCTCTCTCGTACCCCTTTCAATCTAACGCCAGACGATTCGCATTAAGTATCTTTCAAAGTATATAATAACAGAAATGAACCCTAACTCCGTCCATCAGTCAACCAATCTATCCAATATTTGAGTCAATTATCTTAAGTTTCTGTAAGTACTGTCTAATATATCCATCAAGTAACTGATTTTACGGTATTCTCTTAGGTTAACGTAAGTACTTTCTACCTTTAATCTACCTATGTAATAATCGATTCAGTGGTCTCCTCTTTCGCTGGTCTGCTATAATATCATCCAGTCTATCAAATAATCGACTGAATGGTCTTGGAGGAATCTGGCTACAATCTATCAGCTCATCAGTCTGTCAGTTTATCCATGATTCGTGTGCAAGTATCGTCTGTCTTGGTGTAATCTGAGTAAGCCATTGTGTTGTCGAGAGTAACTTCACGCATCTGTAACCTGGAGTTCACTGTGTAATACTATGAAGGTACGTGCTCTTCCCTGTAACGTGTTCCTGACTGTAACATGCTCCCTGTAATGTGTTTCTGTAATGTGCTCCCTGCTGTAACGTGTTCCCTGATTTAACGCCCAATAAAATCGTCTGACGGAAGCATGGAAAAAAAAAAATCTGATACTGGATCTAGCCTCTTCTTCACTACGAGACATTATGGGGTTAATAAAATCGTATGAGGTCTGAGGAAATAAAAGAGGACACGTATAATATAATGTGCTCTCTCTCTCTCTCTCTCTCTCTCTCTCTCTCTCTCTCTCTCGTCATTTGCAATCTCCTCTCTCCCTCCACCGCACTCTCACCATTAATCACTCAAGTTTTTCAATTTCCTTTTCCCTTTGTATCTTTGTATAGTTTCCCCCCTTCTTGCTTCACACACACACACACACACACACACACACACACACACACACACACACACACACACACACACACACACAGAGCAAGTGAGGACGTGAGCGTACAGCCTCGCATATCTAATTTCACTTACTTTTTCCTTATAGCTTTTCCACGAACATTTATCCTCTCTAAATCAACCCACTTTATTTCTTCCACATCTTTCATCTTTCACATATTCCATCTTTCATCTTTCACATCTTCCATTTGTCATCTTTCACGTCTTTCACATCTTGCTCAATGCTTGTTCAGTTATATTTACCATGCATGTTTCTTCCTCAATCAAGATATTTGTATTTTCTTTGCGTTTTATCTGTCATATCTGCGTCTATTTATTCATTTGGGTATACTTATGACCTCTCTCTCTCTCTCTCCCTCTCTCTCTCTCTCTCTCGTATTCTCTAGTATCCTATTCAATTTAACGCCAGATGATTTTATTCAGCTGACAGAGAGTAAAAGGAACCGAATGTTAAATATCTTTCAAAGTAATTATAACAGAACTGAACCCTAACTACGTCCATCAGTCAATCAATCTATCCAATATTTGAGACAATTATCTTAAGTTTCTGTAAGTACTGTCTATCTAATACATCCATCTAACAACTGATTTTAAGGTATTCTTTTACGTTAACGTAAGTACATTCTACCTTTAACCTACCTACTAATCGATTCAGTGGTCTCCTCTTTCGCTGGTCTGCTATAATATCATCCAGTCTATCAAATAATCGGCTGAATGATCTTGGAGGAAGCTGGCTACAATCTATCAGCTCATCAGTCTGTCAGTTTATCCATAATTCTTGTGCAAGTATCGTCTGTCTTGGTGTAATCTGGGTAAGCCATTGTGTTGTCGAGGCTAACTTCACGCCTCTGTAACCTGGAGTTCACTGTGTACTACTTTGAAGGTACGTGCTCTTCCCTGTAACGTGCTCCCTGTACTGTAATGTGTTCCTGTAATGTGCTCCCTGCTGTAACGTATTCTCTGATATAACGCTGAATAAAATCGTTTGACGGAAGCAAGAACAGAAAAAATAAGTCATTGTACAGAGAGAGGTTAATGGATACTGGATCTGGCCTCTTCTTCACTACGAGCCTTTCTGGGGTTAATAAAATCGTATGAGGTTAGAGAAAATAAAAGAGGACATGTATAATGTTAAGATAATGTGCTCTCTCTCTGTAATCTTCTCTCTCCCTCCACCCCACTCTCACCATCTATCATTTAAATCTTTCAATTTCTCTTTCCCTTTGTATCTTTGTAAATGTTCCTCCCTTCTTGCTTCCCACTTAACCATCCTTTCCTCCTCCCTCCCCCTCCCTCTCTTCATCTTTCCCCTTCTCCTTCACTCTTGCATCCACATATCTTTCCTCTCTCCCTCCTTGGCTTTCTTCACCGTCCCCCTCTCTCTGCATCTTTACTTTCCTCCTTCCCTTCATCCCACTCTCACTTCCCCTCACTCCCTCCACTGTTCCGATCCTTTTGTACCTGTAATCTCCCTCCTCCCATTCTGTTTATTCATCCTTCCATTTTTTCCTTCCCTCTTGCATCCCTCTCCCTTAAACCTCCACCTCCTCTTTCTCTCCTCCGTCTCCTTCCCTGTCATTATCTCTCCAACTGCTCCCATCTCTTCCTCCCTCTCCTCCTGTACTTGCCTCCCTCCCTTCATCTTTTACCTGTCCTTCTTATCCCTCTATTCCTATCTCCCTCTTTTCCTTCCTTTGTTCCCTGTACCTCTACCTTTATCGCTTCTCTCCAGGCTTTTTTTCCTCTCTCCCTCCCTATAACTCTTCTCTCCTCTGTTTCCCTCTACTCTCGCCGCCCTTTCGCTCCACTTCATCTCGTCTTTCCTTTCCTATACTTCCTCCCCCTTCTTTCCCCTTCGAGCCTCTCCACTCCCCTCCTCTCTCCTTCCCTCTATTCCCCCTCACCCAAGCGTCCTTCAACCCTCTCAGAATAGACCAGGCCAGATAAAGGACTGAAAAGGCCTGGCCGTGACGTAAGATAGGGGACGTGAACACATTACTTCTGAAGGAATGGGGTGGATTGGGATAGATGGCTGAAAGATGGTGTGTGTGTGTGTGTGTGTGTGTGTGTGTGTGTGTGTGTGTGTGTGTGTGTGTGTGTGTGTGTGTGTGTGTGTGTGTGAGAGAGAGAGAGAGAGAGAGAGAGAGAGAGAGAGAGAGAGAGAGAGAGAGAGAGCGTTTTAGCAAGCTAGCCATACTGGTTTATCTATCAATCAATCAATTCATATTCATATACATATAAATATAATTTAGAGAGAGAGAGAGAGAGAGAGAGAGAGAGAGAGAGAGAGAGAGAGAGAGAGAGAGATTGGGTTCGGGGGGAGATGATAAAGGAAAAAAATAGTTACGTGACATACCGCACGTCGATGCCGGTGATGTGCGCTGCTCTCTCTCTCTCTCTCTCTCTCTCTCTCTCTCTCATTTTTAATCAATTCCCCTATGCTCTTCGAAACTCCCTAAATGGTGCACCGTGACAACTAATTCTAGAAAAGTCTGAGGTGAAAAACGATAAATTGAAAAAGCATAAGAGACACGTTTAATGTACATTTTTTTCGTAATATATATGTGGCGAATACGATGAGTCAGATGTTGCTTAATATAAAAGATGCGACTGGTACAGGAAGC